>NC_085843.1:132032362-132341453 GCF_035594765.1 Anolis carolinensis
ATTGTTTGATACTATGTTAATATGGTTGAAGGCTTGGCCTTTACCCTTTGTAAATTTCCTTGTTAGACTGTAAAGTGACATATCTACAGATATAAACTAACAGTGCAGGTTTTTCTGCTATTTATCAAGCTAAATTTCCCAGGATATTTTTTTGGAGAATTATTTCCTTTGGACCTCTCAAACTGCTAATGAATTCCATTGCATGTGAATATTTTGTGGAATAGATGAAGAGACAGCAAGATATTAGACTTGCAAAATTTTGGAAGCCCCCTTTTATTCAGCTTTATATTTACACATCTTGTGAACATGGATAGAAATACAATCCATACCTTATCTACTATGACTTTGTGGTTGCTAGTCCTCTGTTTCCAGTCTTAGCCAAGTACAAAGGAGGAAAATAAGTTTATCAAATCTCAAGTAAGCAATTAATGACTTTGGACTGTTTACCTCAATAGGCCCAAATATTGTAATAATGAACTCACAGTTTAGACTCAACATCTTTACCAAAGTGAGGCTTTTAAATGCTATATTTTAACACATCTCATGAAGAAGGTCACATAAATGTCATGGGGAGGAACACACATTTCTTTCTGCATCCTATATGTCATTGCAGTGAAAGCATAGTGAAATATATTGCCCCTTTGCTCAGCTCTGTTCATGTTTGTTTATCAAATTCAAGATGGAGAAGACTAGCTACTTATTTGGTTTGCAAATAGATTGTTTATTCAGCCAGGAGTGTGCAAAACAATCCTGGCTATCTACCAAGAGCCTTTTCTATTTATTTTGCCATGCAAACAGATAGATATCATGTTGTCTTTTAGAACAACAAAGCCAGTCAACCAGAAAGGTTTTAATAACAAATCCAGTCAATCAGAATGGCTTTTAATAATTCTAATTAAAAAATCTTCATCTCATTTATGCATGAATAGCAAAAGAGTTTATTTCACAGAAAAAATGTTCTTAGGGTATAAAACCAGAGACAATCTGTGCATCAGCATAAAGTGTACAATAGCTTGGCAGTAGATTTAGGGCATGCAAAAAAAGCAAGTTCTTCACATAAATATCATTTACTTAGGGAATTCAATACTACCAGATTTGGTCATAAATTGAAATGGATTGGATCAAAGATTTGAACTGTCATTCTCAACCTTTTCTTCTTCAAATGTTTTCAGATTCAATTCCAGCAGCACAGGAATTCTAGGAGGGTGGAAAGTTAATATTTGTAGCTTTGGGGGAAAATCCAGACAGGTTTTTGTCTGTTATTAAATGTACAGTTGATTGGATTATAACACAAAAATCTGTGCCAGTTGCAGGCATTGCAGATTGAATCAGGTCTGTTCATGTGGAAGTCAGGGGAAATAACCTTTAAACGTCTACATGACCTGGAACCAGAATGTCTGAAGAAATACTTTCCTTTGTATGAACATGACAAAAATCTTTATTCTTCATTGGGGTTCTTTAATGGGTCAGATATCTAGTAGGGAGATTACCATATGAAGGGCAAAGCATATATTAGCAGCTCCTAAACATGAAACTCTCTTGATTGCATTACCTCATTCTCATTTCAGACCAGTTCTCAAGTGATTGTTAGGCTGTCCCTTTTTATACATGGGGGACTCCCATTAAGAGCCTGTTTGGATATCAGCCAGCACACCAACACCTTAAATCAAGAAATAGTTTTCTAAGATCTACAGAGATACTTGCAAGAACACCTCAACAAGCGAGAATCCAAAAGCGGCAGGCTAAAACCCAGAACCTCAACCCATGGCTGATACCGAATGAGGCTCCACGACATGTGAGTGTGGAAAAGAGCAAACCACAGACCACCTATTACAATGCAGTCTGAGCCCTACCACATGCAAAATGGAGGATCTTCTTAGAGCGACACCAGAGGCACTCCAAGTGGCCAGCTACTGGTCAAAGGACATTTAGTATAATGCCAAGTTTTTACTTTGTTTGTGTTTTCAAATACATTACAACTGTACCCTCGGTTCGCTTTTGATACAATAAATAAATTAAGACCCTGCAGAAAGCCCTTTCTTTCAGTGTTGACAGTGATGCAATAAGTAAGAAGAATTGCTTCAACAGATTTAGGAGAATATATATTATTGTGGACATGTTGTTGGAGTCTGTTTCTCTTCTCTATTCCCAAGCTGAGAGCCATTCAACTTTCAGTAGAGAAGACCTCCAGTTGAATAGTCATAACTTCCCACTTTTGCTCTGTTCCCTCCCTTCCTTTATAATTCCAGGTAACCACACAGTTTTGCAGGCATTCCATTTCCCTCGTTCACTCCCTACTTATCTTGATTTTATCTATGGACTCTCCTGGTGTCATTGTAATAGTTACCCTCTGTTGTATGTAGCAACGTGGCCCAGGTTAAAGTTATTGCTATATTTATTATTTTACTGTTATGTTGTTTTAAATTACTGTTTTCAATTTTTTTCTGTATGTTAAGTTATGTTGGCCGGGCTGTGGCGCAGGCTGGATAACAAGCCAGCTGCAACAAATCACTCTGACCAAGAGGTTATGAGTTCGAGGCCAGCCCGTGCCTGCGTCTTGTCTCTGTCTCTGTTCTATGTTATGGCATTGAATGTTTTGCCTTTATGTGTGCAATGTGATCCGCCCTGAGTCCCCTTCGGGGTGAGAAGGGCGGAATATAAATGCTGTAAATAAATAAATAAATAAATTGGCTGGGCTTGTCCCTCTTGTAAGATGCCCTGAGTCCCTTCGGGGAGATGGATACAGAAATAAATTATTATTATTATTATTATTATTATTATTATTATTATTATTATTGATTTCCTTTGTTGTGGAAGCATTTTCTTATTGTTTGCAAGACTTCTGTTATTTGTATGTGTGTGCAAAAGTTTCACTTCTGTAAGCCCCTGCACCCCAAAAGAAGGTTTGGCACTAATAAGTGCATCTCTTCTTGCAGAATACACTAATGAGAAAAAGGCTGAACATTGCAAAATGCATATTTATTATTTCATATATATTTAATGTTTGTAGGCAAAGTGAATGTGTACTAAAAAAAACAGAGGACTGTTACCGAGGAACTGCAAAATTATTTATTAATGGAGCCATAGAATGGCAGATTCTAGGGAAAATGACTCAAATATTGAATGTACATTATTCTTCCAATTAAAAAAGGCATGGCCAATAGGGGCAATGGGTGAGCTGGGAAGAGTCTTCTGTGATCTGGTTCTCTAAGTTGAAAGCATAACCAGTTTTTTGAAAGTGCTGTTTGTAGGATAATGCAATAAGGGTTAGGGTTAAAAATGTGGTTATGTGAAAAGTTAGAGAGATTATTCCAATCTGAGAAAAATATAGGCTAGTGATTTTGTGGACAGATCACTTGCACCTTTCAGAAAGCAGTGTGATTTTTTTTCGTGTCAGGAGTGACTTGAGAAACTGCAAGTCGCTTCTAGTGTGGAAGAATTGGCTGTCTGCAAGGATGTTGTCCAGGGATGCCCAGATGTTTCATGTTTTACCATCATTGTGGGAGGCTTCTCTCATGTCTCCACATGGGGAGCTCCCTGGATTTGAACTGGCAACCTTCAGGTCAGCAACCCATCCTTCAGGTCAGCAGTCCTGCCGGCACAAGGATTTAACATATTGCGCCACCAGAGGCTCCTAAGCAGTATGGATAACTATTTATATCTCTATATGATCAACAGAATTGGCAGGAATTAACCACTGATACAATTCTTCTGTCTTAAGTCTTGAGAACTGAATATAAGGTCACACCATTCTCTGTGACTGGCACTGGGTATGAGGCCTCTGGATGTTTTACCTCATAGGAAAAAACTTCATGTCAATAGGAAAAGTGTCCATCTGCCAAATAAGAAACATCAGTAGAAACAAATGTTCTATAAGGACGCTGCCAGTTTTTCTCCAGTTACAAGTATGGTCTGTAGTTGATCCCATAACAGTAGGATGGTGAATCCACTCCGGGCTTTGAATATCTTTTAAAAAAACTAACTCAGATTCTAAATGTATTTTAGGGATAGCCTGGAGAAACCACTGCTCCACTGATATGGATATGACTAGCCACCACACACAGAATTGAAGATGAGAACCTCTCTCACACACCCATTTATCACATTTGTGTAATGGAACTCTGGACATCTCTAAAGGGATGGCACAACTGATTCTTACTTATAATTTAATCAAAATGCTGAATATAAATTGGCAAAATCTAAGCATTTGGTGTATGTATGTGTATATATAAGCACTTCTGCCATCTGTCCTATGCTCCTTGCATGGATGTCCTTTTCCCTGTGATCTTTGTAGAAAAGATTTTTTCCAATCTAAGAACACAATTATTAATACTGGTTTCCTTTATCTCTCACACTTAGATGAATAACTTTGAACAGTTTAACATTAACTATGCAAATGAGAAGTTCCAGAAGTATTTCAACAAGCACATACTTTCCCTGGAGCAGTTTGAATACAACAGGTAGTCCTCATAGGGGATATATCTATAGCTATATCTATATCTATATATATCTCCCCTATATTTTTTCACATGACCTTTAAGAGAAATAGTGACAAAAGTCTAGGATGGGAAGACCAGAATCTAACTTTTCCTGACTGCACTGTTGTTAAGTAAGTAAAACTAAACCTTTGAGTGGACATCAGGCTTGAGCAAATTTTTCGTTAGTTCGTTAAATTCATTTAAAATTCGTTTTGTAATTACTTTTGAATTGATATTGAAACATCTGCTCACTGCCTTACAAATATTACGAATTTGAATAATAAAAGTACCTTTTTTTCGTTTGTTTCTGATATCTTCGGATCGCCCGCCCCCCCCCCCCCCCCCGCGGGGACCACACCGGCTCAGTAGAAGCCTTCCGCGAAGCAGGGAGGGAGCGAAGAGAAGAAAGAAGAGCCATGCCTGCCTGCGCTTGGCCTTCTCCTCGCCCTGCCTCGCCCTGGAGCCGCCGTTTGGTTTTGCTTCTTCAGCCAGGCTTAAAGGGGAATACCAAAACAAGGCTTGCCTTCCTAAACGGAATCCTTAGAGCCAGAGGATATCCCTTTAAGAGATATCTTCACTGAGGAGATCTCCCGGAGAGCATTCTGGCACCAGCTCAATTGCAACAGATTCAGTGCCATGTCATGTGAGCTGTAGTTTTACAAAGTCCCTAGCCTTCCCTGCAGAAGAGAGCCAGTACCATGCCAAACTACAACTCCCAGTTTTCTGTCAAATTGTTTTGGATTTCAACTCCTACAATTCCTAACTCCAGACATGGGCAAAGTTTGCCCTTGCCTGGTATAGAAGCATTCTATTCTTCTCCAGACATGCCAACAGTATTAAGTGATAAAATCTTGGGCATTTTTCCCTTTAATGCTAAAAGTTCATAGGTTGTTCAGCAACAGCCTACTGGCTGGGTTGCTATGAGTTTTCCGGGCTCTATGGCCATGTGCCAGAAGCATTCTCTCCTGACATTTCACCCACATCTGTGGCAGACATACTCAGAGGTTTTGACATCTGTGCGAAGCTAGGCAAGTGGGGTTTATATATCTGTGGAAGGTCCAGGGTGGGAGAAAGAACTCTTGTCTGTGGGAGGCAAGTGTGAATGTTGCAATTGGTCACCTTGATTAGCATTGAATAGCCTTGCAGCTTCAAAGCCTGGCTGCTTCCTACCTGGGGGAATCCTTTGTTGGGAGGTATTAGCTGGCCCTGATTGTTTCCTGTCTGGAATTCCCATTTTCTGGGTGTTGTTCTTTTACTGTCCTGATTTTAGCTTTTCTGTAGCTAAAAATGCATATAAAATTGATTCTATAGGGAGGATAAATGATTGGATTTCAACTCCTACAGCTTAGCTTTCTCTGCCAATAATGGTACCATACCAAACTAAAGCTCCCAAGATTCTGTAGCAGTGAGCCATCTTGGATATTGTAAGGGATTTATTATTATTATTATTATTATTATTATTATTATTATTATTATTATTAGACCTTGCTCCCAGGAAGGTGCCTTCGCTGTGGCTCCCAACTTATCTATCTACCTTTCCACATATTCTCCACATTGTGTGTATGTGTATGTATATTATATATATATGAGCCCCGATGGCGAAGTGTGTTAAAGCACTGAGCTGCTGAACTTGCATACCGAAAGGTCCCAGGTTCAAATCCCGGGAGCAGAGTGAGTGCCCGCTGTTAGCTCCAGCTTCTGCCAACCTAGCAGCTTGAAAACATGCCAATGTGAGTAGATCAATAGGTACCGCTCTGGCGGGAAAGTAATGGCACTCCATGTAGTCATGCCGGCCACATAACCTTGGAGGTGTCTATGGACAACACTGGCTCTTGGGCTTAGAAATGGAGATGAGCACCAACCCCAGAGTCAGACATGACTGAACTACACATATGCAGGGACACACACACAGTATATATCACACACACACCAATTTAACAAAGTTTCAGCCACAAAAACAAAGTTTCTGAAGTAGAACAGTGACTTTCACAGTAAAGACAACCCAATTTAACAGGAAATAAGACTTTCAAACCAGGAACAGATTTCTGCAATTATTAAAAAATGGTTTATTATAAAAGCTATGAAAATTCGCCAAAAATCAGAGGATAAGGGAAATGTTCCAAATTTTGGTGAGCTATCAGTGTTAAATGTGTTCTACCACTGTACCAAGTTTGAAGAAGTTTGAAGAAGATCACTCAAAAAATGAGGGCGGGAGAGTCCTGTAAAATCTCCCCTCGTGCTGTTTTTTTTTTTTGGCCACTGCGCATGCGCGTCCGCCATTAACGAATTAATTTTGAAACTAACGAATTTTCATTAATTTCGAATTTTTGGGGGGGCAAAATTCGGAAATGACATCAGAAACGAAACGCTGGCGCCCCCTACTTTTGAAACGAGTTTAGAATCAATTTTTTCATGGATCGCTCAAGCCTAGTGGACATGTATAGGATTTCAAATCACATCTATTAATCTCAATAGAACTGCAAATGCACATTTTCAACAACTTTCTGTTTTAAAAACTCCCAAAATAATTTATTCAAGCAAAATGTTGCTAAGTCATCATGTCTCACATTGTTTCTTTCTCTCTGACAGAGATGGATGCCTAAATGGAAGTCAAATTTTGTGATAACAGCTTGAAATGCGATAAACCATAGTGCTGAAGTGGCACACAAATATGTGACAGCATGAGTTTTTAAACAATGAATCTTTCCAATTTTGTTCTGCCAGGCAGCCTTGGAAGATTACAATCAGCTCAATGCATAGTTTTAATTTAAATACATCAAAGTTCTTTTATAAAAAGTTGTTTCTATATTTAGCACTCCACTTTGTTCTAGTCAATGGAATTTGCAAGGTCAGCCCATCCATTAGGAAAAATGAAACAACCTGATCACACAGCAAATTCTGGGAGAGTGCATCAACTGGCAGCCAATGCCTCATTTGCTTTGAAAACAATGAATCCACCTTCAGTTTTTTAGCCATTCTGCCTGATCTAAGAGCTCTCCTGGTATTGAACCTATTTCATTTCATGTATATTCTACCTTTCTCCTAATGGGAGATCCAAGGTGACTGACAACATAACCTGAAAAAATGTAACTAAAACAATCTATAATGCATAAATTAGAAATAAACAATAATTGGTTTAAAACATTTAAAACAGGTGAAAATCACTTTCATCAGGCAGTCAATATAACAAAATAACACACTTCATTAAATGATCCTTTTGCCATCACCAATTAAAAGTTGATGTCTTGTTTACATAAAAGTCTTTGCCTACCAGTGTAAAGCAAGAGAGAGGGGCTAACTCAGCCTCCCGTCAGAGGGAATTCTATAATGTCAGAGCAACCATCTCTCTTGGGAATGAGTCCAACATTGGGAACACATTTCCATGCAAGAAATAGTATATTTAGGATACTAAAGGGTGGGTTGGACTGGATGGCCCATGAGGTCTCTTCTAACTCTATGATTCTATAATTCTAGGAGGAGTGACAGTAATAAAATTAGGTTCAGAACAACAATCCCCTGGCAATCCTGGACAGTGCTCTTCTTCTGGAATTCCCACTTCATTTCCCTCTTGTGAAGAGTTATGTGGGCCTGCCCTACTGTCCCAACTTACTTACTGCCTTCAAGTTTGTGGTATGGTGTTATTCCATTTCCAATATTTAATTGGCCCTCTAGATAGTGTATGTCTGTGGGATAATGAAGGGGCCTGCATTTTGTGTAATGTGTCAGACAACAACATGCCTAAGGCTAGTTCTGTGAATTCTGTGAATATTTTTTTTCCCAATTTCTTTCTCCTACTTTTATTCCCAGTTCTTCCTTCCATATTTCCCTTGTTAATATCCCTTTCCTCCCACCTTTAATCTCTATTAATATTTTATATATCATACTGGTTATCCCTTTCGGATATTCATTTCCCACTTTAGTCTGTTCTTTTAATACTATATTTCCAAATTTTGTTGGTTTTCTTTCCTCCCAGCTCTTTCTTTCCCAATTTTGGAACCATTGATCTAGTTGGACCCAATGAAGCCATGATATATTTAAATCACCTAGGATTCCCTTTATGTTGTTTTCCTCCTTTATTTGTTCTTTCCAACTTCCAATTTTATCTAATTTCTTCCTTTTCAATTCCTAATCCATCACATTTTTTAAGTTTTTAGGAAATTTCTTCTCCATTATCACTGGCATTATTTTAGAATTCTCTTTAATGAGGTGGCTTTTATATTTATTCCATATTATTAATACATTTTTTAATGATACATTTCCCATTTGGTTGATTTCCTTTTTTGAATATTCCTTAAAAATATATGTTTTCTAATCTCATTTCTATATGTTTAGTAATTATTTCCATCCAGTCTATTTCTACTTTATTTAGCATCCCTTCTACCACATGTCTCAACTGGTTTGCTTCATAATAACTTTTGATTTCAGGTAATCCTAGTCCTCCTTCCTTTTGTGGTTTGTACCAATAGCATTTGTTTATTCTTTTTTCCCCCCATTATTACAAATTTGTTTGTTAATTGTTGCCATTTGTTCAATTCAATTCTAATATTTTGAGGGGTATCATTCTAAATAAGAAATTTACTTTAGGTAGTATTTTCATTTTGAATAAGGCAATTCTACTAAACCAGGACAAGTGTATGTTGTTACATTCATTTAATCTTTTTTCTGTCTCTTTCCTCAATGCCTCTAAGTTTTCCCTTTCCATTTCACTTAGGTCCTTAGTTACTACTATTCCTAGATATTGTATGTTTTCTTTTAAAGTTATTTTTATGTCCCTCCGATTTTTGAATTCTTCCTCTTCTTGTTTTGTGTAATTAAATAGTATTATTTCTGATTTTTTCCAATTTATTTTCAGCCCTGTTATTTCTCCAAACTTCCTTATATGTTCCCCTATTATTTCCATTTTATCTGCTATTCCTTTTAAAGTCGAAATTGTGCCATCGGCAAACAAGCTAATTTTATCTGAGTCTTTTCCTATCCCTATTTATTTATTGTCATATGATGTTATCTCAGATAGTTGCCCAACCAGGTACATTTGTGGATCCTGTAAAAGGGATATGTAGCTGATACTTTTTTCAGGACTAGGATTGACTTATCTGCTAATTACAGAAGTCCAATTGTCTGCTTTACATGTTGTGTTACCTTTTACATTAATAAATGTAACCTGTCAAACATCTTATCTTCATTTCCTTCTCTGTGTGTCATAAAAGAACTTTATAAAGTTTTGATTTTAAAAATGGAGAAGGGAATGCACAAATAGCAAACACAAACTTCTTAAAAAGTGTTATTTTGACACTAAAGATGGCATGTATGCAAATGACACCCAACTATTATTCATTTCCACCCATTGACAAGGAAGCCACTCGGGTTCTGAACCAGTGTTTGGCAGCTGTGATGGACTGGATGAAATTTGACAAACTGAAACTCAATCCTGACAAGACAGAGGTCCTCCTGGTCAGTCGTGGGACCCATTGGGCTATAGGGTAACAACCTGTGCTTGATGGGGTTACAGTTCTCCTGAGGACACAGTTCTGCAGTTTGGGGGTCCTCCTGGACTCAGCGCTGATTCTTGAAATTCAAGTGTCAGTGGTGGCTGGGAGGGCTTTTGCACAACTAAAACTTGTGTGCCAACTGCACCCATACCTCAAAAAGTCTGATATGGCCATGGTGGCAGAGCCAAGTGTAGGCAAACAGAATTTTGTCCCCCCCCCCAAACCAATCACTGAAAAATAAAAGTGTTGGATAAGCGAAAATGTTGGATAATAAGGAAGGAAAAGCCTAATAAACATCAAATTACATTAAGATTTTACAAATTAAGCACCAAACATCATGTTTTACAAGAAATCAACAGAAAAAGCAGTCTCGACTGTCCCCCCATATGTTTTGCGCCCGAAGCGACCGCTTAATTCGCCTCATTGTTGGACCGGCTCTGCATGGTGGTCCATGCTTTAGTTACATCTCGGATGGATTACTGCAACACACTGCCTATGAAGAGGGTTCAAAAACTGAAATGAGTGCAGAGAGCAGCAGCCAGATTTCTAATGGGAGATGACTACAGGGAGCACACCACTCCCCTGTTAAAGCAGCTCCACTGGATGCCTGTGAGTTTCCGGGTTCAATTCAAAGTACAGGTCATAAAGCCCTTTACAGTTTGGGTCCAGACTATTTGCATGACTGTGACTCCCCTATGAACCCATTTGGGCCTTAAGGTCCTCCGGGGTGGCCCTTCTCATGGTCCCACCACCTTCAGAAGTGCGGTTGGTAGAGACAAGAGAAAGGTCCTTCACAGTGGTGGCTCCCTGGCTCAGGAACACCCTCCCTAAAGAAATCAGACAGGTTTCCAAATCTCTCACAAACAGGGCCCTTCCTGTTTGTGAGAGATTTGATATTTTGGGTCATATAACCCAGAATATCGAAGTAGATAATTGTTGCAGAGACAGCTCAAACCACATTGAAGCCCCAGACTAGGACAATTCAAGTTGTTTATTGAAGGATATATGCAGAAGCAAATCAAAGTTCAAAGTAAATGAAAGAAGGTTTTAGTTCATCGGGTACAAGATACTTGAGAATCTTGAAGCAAGGGTCCATGGAAATAAAACCCAAGAATAACTTCAACAAGCTATCAAAATTAGTCCAAGGTATAGGATCAAAACTGGAACAAATAACAGGATCCTTAACTGGAACAAGAAATCCAAACTGCCTTGGTCTTCTCACAAAAAGAAAGCTGTCTTCAACTTCAGCAACATGGAATGGACGAAGGGTTAGGGGAAATCCAACCCCAAATAGGGAAACAAGTTGTCCAGGAACACCTGGCCACTCTAAACAAATTCAAGTCCCCAGGGCCAGATCAGCAACACCCAAGAATATTGAAGGAACTACCTGAGGTTATTTCAGAACCACTGGCAATTATCTTCGAGAGTTCTTGGAGAACAGGAGAAGTTCCAGCAGATTGGAGGAGGGTGAATGTGGTCCCTATCTTCAAGAAGGGAAAAAACAATGACCCAAACAATTACCGTCCGGTCAGCCCCACATCGATACCAGGCAAGATTCTGGAAAAGATCATTAAGGAAGTGGTCTGTGAACATTTAGAAACAAATGCGGTCATTGCTAATAGATTTACCAAAAACAAGTCATGCCAGATTAATCTGATCTCTTTTTTCGATAGAGTTACGAGTTGGGTCGATACAGGGAACTCTGTGGATGTAGCGTACCTGGATTTCAGTAAGGCCTTCGACAAAGTCCCCCACGACCTTCTGGCAAACAAACTAGTAAAATGTGGGCTAGACAAAACTACAGTTAGGTGGATCTGTAATTGGCTAAGCGAACGAACCCAAAGGGTGCTCACCAATGCATCATCTTCATCTTGGAAGCAATTTCCAAACATCTTTATGGTACCTCTTGATCTGGACTTTTTCCTAATCCTCAGATTGACTGGAGATTAGAGTCCATGGTAATTTGCCATCATTCACATAGCATCAAGGTTTCATTTGGAACAAAACCTAAAATAAAAACCACTAATATTTTCCCCGTCTTCTCCAAGAGCAGTTCTCAGATTGCTGTCTACTGCTGGTATATATTTCATTTCTGCTTCTTGGCTTCTACTACTTCTAAGATGTTGAGGAAAAGAATAAGTTTTTTCCTTAAAAGTAAACTAAATAGGCATGATTTAATCAGCATATACAGCTGCCTTTATATGCTGACTAAATCAGCATATAAGAGTTATGCAGGAAAGGGGTCTCCACAGAAGCTTTATCATCAATCCTTGTTTCCACAGCAAGCCAAATTATTACAGGGATAGAAAGTGATATGAAATCTTCTGAGTAGGGGCACAGACAGCAAAACAAACACCACAGGTGTGTTAACCCTTCCCTATGTTATCTATCTATCTATCTATCTATCTATCTATCTATCTATATGGCTGGAGTTACACTTAAAAATGTACCTGTTCCAAACTTACGTACACATTCAGCTTAAGCACAAATCTACAGAACCCATCTTGTTCATAACTTGTGGACTGCCTGTATATACATTAATCAACACCTTCCCATCCCAATGATTTCAATGCAAATGCTTATCTTCCTTTTCAGTTGAAATTCAATGACCTTTGAAATGTTCAGGTTCATTTTAGTTGTGCACCATGGTTTCCATTCAACAGTTTTATTAGACTGGGCAGTGAAAAATAACAGACATAATGGGACATTGGTTTCACCACTATTTGGCAAAATATTTTGTCCTGAGATTAATAGCTTTCTGTGTGACAAACGTTTATGTTCATGTGTTTACTTGCTTTCCACATGTTGACATGTTTATGATCTTTACTTCAGGCAAGATTACTGATAATATCCTACTCAAGACAATGCTAGCAATTGTGTCTAAAGATATTCAAAATGATTTAAAACCAGGTATTGATTACTTGAAGATACAATAGCTTGAAGTTTCAAACACCTCTCTCTCCCAAACTGCAGTAAAAAGGAGTTATTTCTTTCATGTTTTATGTGGTATTACTGTGTGTTGACTATATTTCTTGTAAATATGGCACCATCTGCTTCTGGTCTCAGAATTATAAATGTTCTAGCAACTCTGACTTAAAGTAACTTCATCAGATTTTTTAAAAAAACATAGCCTTAACTTTTTGGCATGTTTTTCCTTTGTAATATTAAAGAATCACAGCTAATTCCCCAACTTCTTCCCATACTATTTTTCTCTTTGTATACATTCATATTTATGGTTCCTAGTTCTTACTAATGCTCAAGAGAAATAGCAGTTCTACATAAATGTCATTTCTGCTTCTTCAACCCTTCCTTCCTTCATCAATTTCAAGTGTATCACAGCATTGGGACTCTAGATACTTTTTTTTTTACTGATTTGTCCATTCTTTCAGTTTCATTATCTCCTTTATATGTGCTATATGTTTACAGATTAAATCATATGACAGTTTTTGTTTCTTCTGTATTTTCTTTTCTTTGATTCTTAATTTTGGGTAATGCTGAACTTTGCAATTGGTAAACAAATAAATAATGGGTTAGATATTTAAGCACTTTCAGATGTATTTCTCCTAATGTATGTGTATTTAGTTTAATTCGTTGTCAAAATACTTAGTACAGACATTAAGAAAATTTTCTTAATACATTACATTTTGAATGGTATTTTCATTCATTTTTATCCATTTTGGTGCACAATTTGCTCCTAATATGCACATTCTTGTACATATTCCACATTGGGGAACTCTGCTGGAAAATTCTAAATGTGGCATTTAAATGGTAATTGAGTTTTATGTTCATGAATTTATTAATTTTATTAAAATGTATTTAAATAGTAAAGAAATAATTGAATTCAAGTTAAATTGCTAACAGAACTTACCTTGAAATGTTAACTTCTTTCCTGGTAATATCTAATCTGTGAGGCCAGGACAATTAGTGGTATACTCTGCTAGACTCCTCCTTAGTTTCTTTCTCCAGAAATGGCTGGTGTCCAATGGACTGGATGGACCATTGGCCAGAGATTCTCTACTGTTATTTCTTTGGCTGATAAAGCCATTGTTTTAATATGCAAGAAATTACATATTGTTTTATAGTGCTATCATAGTGCTTGTTTTATAGTGCTATCATGCACCTGTTTGGTGATCATAAAGAGTCTTTTAATATACCCATCATAGACTAGGACCATCCTACTATTCATCAATGCAGGAGTTCTTGCACAGATGGAAAACCTATTTTGCTGGATTATGCATCTGTTGTTGGCTGTCTGGGGCAATATATATCAAGAAACAGAACTGTTGCATGCAGAGAAAGAATGAATTGAGTATCACACATATTAAAGAAGAACCTATTCTGCCTCAACAATTAAAAGTTAGATCCAGCTAGAAAAGAAATTCAGAATGGAGAGCTTCCCTTTATGCATTGCTAAGACAAAATGTTTCTGCAGCTCTAAGTATATGTATATTATGAGTCAGACTATGGTTTTTTATAAGTGGAGTGTTGAAAAAAGTGGACTTGAACTGAGTATTTTGAATAAAAAAAAATAGCACTCAAGTTGTGTAATTAATGCAGTTAGGGATGATTTTTAAAAAGGAACTATGAACTGCTCCACTCCCTACAGTTGATTCTCTTCAAAAATGGAAACTTTTAAGCATAGGTTTTAGAAGTCCCATAGTGATAAATTAATAGTAATGAAATTTGTTATGGGAGGAGATTCTGCCCATGGGAAGTAGTGCTGGAGATGTAGCTTTCCAGAATGCTGTCAGTCAGATTGCAAGGTTTCATGGGGCACATCAAGCTCTTGGTCTGGCGGTTTCTCATCTAAATGAACTACAAGGCAGCTACCTGAAGGGTCCAGTGGCCAATGCTTATTACAAAGTGCCTTACTGCTAGGAGAGGACTAGACACTTCTTCACTCAGCACACTGTTCTCCATTGCCTTGG
Organism: Anolis carolinensis; assembly: GCF_035594765.1. NCBI lineage: Eukaryota > Metazoa > Chordata > Lepidosauria > Squamata > Anolidae > Anolis > Anolis carolinensis. Next base: position 132,047,258 of record NC_085843.1, read on the forward strand.
AAATTTCTCAATTGCAAGACAACAGAATTTCTAAGGAAGGCTTGGGGAACTATTTTTATTCACTAGGCTTGGTGCAAAAAACATGAGCATAAATGCTAAAATTTACAATGCCATATTGTTCTCACCTATTTTAAATACAAATAAATTGCAGTTAGTGCTCTGCTATATTGCAATCATAAACACATTTTCTAGGGAGAAAGTCCTATTGGCTGCAGTGAGCTTATTTTTGAGTAAGCATTAATTTACATAATTTCCCCCTAAAACTTGTCATTCCTAAAATTGATGTATAGTACATTTTTAAATTTCAGACCCCAAAGAGACCCATAATGAAAATTAAATGCAGGTTTTTAAAGTCTTCTCTTATCATTTAGCAGCACACTTGACAAAATGAAATTTAAATTAGCAAATCAATCTGCTTAATAGTTTGTATGTCATCAACTTTTTATCTCATTTGTTGGAAGTGAAGACAGTTTGTGTCATATTGAAAATGTGCATAATTATTAGTCAGATTTTTTTAAAAAAACAAAGTCTATATCAAAATATTTATATAATGTTCAGTTGAACTAATAGCATATACACTTACAAATCATCTTTTTCTGTAGAAATAACTTTTTTTCATTTTTAACGTGGAGTCTTGATGCCATAAATCTTTACTTATCATTGACACCCCAGAGAATCATTCAATGACAACAACCCATAATTAACTCTATTCACCAAAAATATCTGATTGCAAGCATCTGCAAGAACTGGAAGAACCTGTCACTTCAACAATTTTCCAATCTAAAAACAACAACAAAACTTGCATCTAAGATATTCGCTGAGTCCAAGAACACCCCAATATATTTCAAGGAATAAAACAATCAAAAGGAACATTTGTAGGTATAGAATTGTGAGAATTATACAGTGAGAACTACAAAATGCTTTTTACGCAATGTGAGGCATCTGTCAGACCTCTTTCTTGAGGGGCAGTGGGGTGGAAATGCAACCAGCATAATTTCTGGGTGCAAAACATACCACCACTATTATTTCTAATGGAAATGAAACAAACAAAAGTGTTCTGTGGTAGAAAAACAAAACCAAAAAAAACAGACACCATCTCTGTTCTGATTTATTTACTGCTACCTAACATTAATTATTCAAATCCAGCATGGTGTAGTGATTTTCAAGTTGGAATACTACATTGGAATATCAGGATTAGAATCCCTGCCTGGCTATGGAAACCCACTGGATGGCCTTGGAAAGCAAAACACTTTTGGCCACAAAGGAAGCAAAAGGCGAAATCCTTCTGAACAACTCATACACAGAAAATCCTTTAAGAGAGTGGTTCTAAACCTGTGGGTCCCCAGCTAGTAAACTGGCTGGGATTTCTGGGAGTTGTAGGCCAAAAACATTTAGGGCCCCCAAGTTGAGAACTACTACCTTAGGGACTCCATTAATTGGAAACAGCATGAAGGCACTAAACAACAACAAAAGGTAAATGAGAGTCATATTATGTTTAAACATAAGACAAAACACCCCAGATTAAACTGCATTATAACACAGGAAACAAAAATATCTGAGGTTTCCCTGGAATTGAATGGTTTGCCATAAAAGGGAAAAAATTAGAACTAAGCTAAGCTTTTATCTATTAATAGATTGGATTTATGTTAATGTGGAATTGGGACAAAATATAATCAGCATCCATTTCATCATATCATCTCAAAGTCATGTTATCTATTTCCAGTAGTTTTAAACTGAGCTTCCGAAACATTCCAAGTGGCAAGGAAATTGTGAACAAAACAATTTCTTTGAATCTATTATTTCAAATAAAATATAAGAAGCATCATTTAATCCAGTTGCTGTGCTTGAGTTATAGTGAAATACTTTCTCTTGTTCTGATTGTTCAGTGAAGGATAAAATAAATTCCTCACTTACATCAATCGTCTGTTGTATAATGGAAGGACATTGTATACTATTAAAGTTCAGAACAAGAAAATGCTTTAGTTAACCCGACATCAAGAGCTTTGCTTTTAATTTGCAATTAATTATGCTAACAGTACTGCATCCTCACATTGTTAAGCAGGATGAAATACCAAATGTAGAATAATTTTGTAATGTTCCAGATATAAAGACATAGCAGTTCAATATTTTCTTCGCCATACTCCAGCACCAACATATGACATTAAACTCTGAACTTCCAGCAGAGAAAAATGGTGAACCAACATTTCTAAGAAAGTTCTGTTTCCTAAAATGGCTGCAGTGATTATCTCCAGTCAACAGAGTAGGATGGAGATCTTCAATAGTGGAAATGCCACCCCAACAAAGGAAGTACCAAGGGATCAATCACACCAGCCCCAAAAGCATGGTCCTCATAAGACCATTAGCAGTGAGAGTTAACATGACCAAAGCCATAGGATGGTCATAATAACATGTCCAACATATGGTTCCTAAGCTATATATTAAATGGACCTTTATTTTACTTGCCCTGTTTAGTAAATGATTTGACTTGGAAAATCTTTAATAAATACAAGAGCTATCTTTTTTGCAAGGGCAAAATAGTGTTTCCACTGACTCTCTTGTATAAGAATGATTTTATTAGAGAAAAGTAACCATTTAAAATATTATTTTTTGAACTTTGTTGGTAACCTCACTTAACTATTAATCAGCAAATTAATTATAATTAATATTATTGGGATGTTATGGTTGAGCCTTCTGGCTCCGATACTAGGAGACGAGGTCGTAAGACTCCTCGAGAGTCAGACTCTTTTGAGGAGCGTGAAAGGAAACGGCTCCGGGACTTATTTGCAGAACCAACAGACGAAGACTCCTTTGAGGGTTTTACTGAGGGAATGGAGGAAGAGGTGGTTAGCTCAGAGGAGGATGACATGGAATGGACTCGTGGGAGGGAGGATTTGGGTGTCACTGGCAATGATAGCATGGGAGGCGACTGGCGGGTTGCAGGATCGGACCCGTGGACGGGCTGGAGGGATGGAACGGGATCCACAGCTGGGGATGCTGTGGGGCATAGTCAAAGGTGTTTCAGTTCTGATGAGGATGATGATGAGGAGGCACCTGGAATTAGGATAGCAGCTGACAGCGATGAGGAGTTATGAACTGGCATAAAATGGGGTCTAGAATCAATGGCTAATTGCGTGGGCAAGGTAATCTGGACGAACGCTTGGGCTCTTGTTGGGGAACTTCCTGAAGACGGGTGTGATTCGTTTGCTGGATACGTAAGTTACCAAGGACACTGGGCATAGACAGCGGGAGGAACTGTGTGGGCTTTTTCTGTGCAACTTGTGTTTAATCTTGATAGCTTGGACCTCCGTCGTCTTTTTGACGGACCTTATTGCCAACTCTGGATTGACGCTGGACTGACTGACTACGACTCTGGACTAACCCTTCTGTGGCTATCGGTGGAACTTGTGGAACCTTAGACGTCTGCGTTTGGCTTTCGACCTCGGACCGGATTGGGACCCCGCTGACCGTCGTTACCCTGATTGAAGTGCCTGGACCTGGTTTTCGCCCGTTGCACGGAGGAGCAACAGCCCGAGTTACTTCTGTAGCTCTTGAGTAGCAGAGGGGAATCTGCTGCTGGGTTTTGTGTTCATTTTGACCTTTTGTTAACCAGTTTTTGTTTGTTTAACTGCCAGGCTGAAGTAAGCACCTTTGATTTAATCCGGATTAAACTTCTGTTTAATCCGGTTTATTCTTTTGAACTGTTTAAACTCAAACGAAGTTATTTTTGTTACTTTTCACACTGAAGACAAGTGTTTGCCTAGTCCTTTGTTTCCTACGGGCAATTTTTAGTTCTATAACCTCAGTAAACTGTGTTGTACTCTATTTGGAGCGTTCTGTCTTTGACATGGGATAAACACATAAAGATTTAAATTTTATTTACCATGAGATCTTGGTTGGTTGCGATGAAGAAATTAGATATTAGTGTCAGCAGACATATACTGTGAATTGTGTTGATGATGTTTACAAACAGTGTAACTTTAGAATGCTAAATGCCACTGTGTAGTGGTTATATGCATAACATTAGTTAACGTTGCTTTTTGAAAAATACGCTGGACAAATAAATTCCTTTTTAAAAAAAGTTTTAAAAATAATGTTGCAATAGGCATAAGGATAAAAGAAACAACTGAATCTAGGAGACCATCAGTGGATTACATCCAATGAAAGACAACTTTAGAGGAAATCAGTTGAATGATGATGAGTTTTGAGACTAACAGTGTATATAATAAATTCTAAACTTGGAAGAACAATAAATCTGCCAAGACACACAATTGTTTATTTTCTTCAGAAAGTCCACCAGAGATCTGATCCTGCAGCAGCACTCCAAATCAAAACTGAAAATAAATGGAAAAGATATAAAAAGTGTTTTAAAAGTAAATACCAACAATAATTCTATTCAAAGAAATAGACTATGGTTTCTTGACATATCCCTTTTAGATGGGGACATTAGGAAGGGCTGAGTTTTACATTTAAAGGCCAGAGATTTCACAAAGTTTGGGTAGAAAAGGTAAGGGCCTTTGTGAGAAAGTATAGAAAAGGTCTGAATGGGGAGTAAGGAAAACACAGGAAGGAAGACAAAGTAACAAAGAGGGGAAAAGATGAAGGATAATAGACCCCATCAGATGAAGAGAAACAAAGATTGGGACATCAATTGCAATCAAAGAGGATTTGGCAGCACTAGGCATGGTGGTGGGAAATTCCTCTGACTAAAACATTTCAAGTATTGGTTAAAATTGTCTTTCTTGGAATATAAATGGAGAGCTACATAAAAGAAGAAAGTTTTGTTTTACTACTGTATTTCAGAAATCTCTACTAGGATATAATATGTCTACAAATTATTGGAGCAAAAGATATAAAATGTCTAATTCAAACAAAAATGGGACAATATTTCAATTAACTAGTATTGTGTACATTCTTGTTTATGGTCCCAAACTGATATTGTTTGATAAGAAACGTAGATATGTGGCTGTTCTGATTGATAGCTGGGGATTAATACTGTGGTGGCAGGGGCATATGTTTTGAGTGATGAAAGAATAGTCTTCTTCTCAAAGTTGAGAGATAAATTATCAGAAATAGCATCTAATAGTAGTTGACATTCATTGGTTAATGAAGTTTTATCTTCTGAACAGGACTTTTTCAGGAGATAAAACTCTGTTACCAAATAAAAATAAGCAAGACATGCTATTTCCAAGCTGCATTTTGTTTGCATTAGGCTGCCCTATGCCATCTCCATGGTGGGAGACCAGCCACACAGTCTGATGATTCAGCAAGCTCTCTCCCGTCCTCCAAAGTTTCATCATATCCTGAGTGATGGAAAACCAGGAAAAACTGATAAGACAGAGGTCCTCCAGGTCAGTTGTTTGACTGATCGGGGCATAGGGTGGCTACTAGGCTTGATCGATCCATGAAAAATTTGATTCTAAACTCGTTTCAAAACTAGAGGGGGCAGTTTTTCGTTTTTGTTGCTAATAACGAAAATTTTTCGAAATTAACGAAAATTCGTTATTTTCGAAATTAATTCGTTAATGGCGGACGCGCATGCGCGGTGGCCCAAAAACAGCCCGAAGGGGGGGGGACTTAGGGGGCTCTCCCGCCCTCATTTTTTGAGTGATCTTCTTCAAACTTGGTACAGTGGTAGAACACATTTAACACTGATAGCTCACCAAAATGTGGAATGTTTCCCTTATCCTCTGATTTTTGGCAAATGTTCATAGCTTTTATAATAAACCATTTTTTAATAATTGCAGAAATCTGTTCCTGGTTTGAAAGTCTTATTTCCTGTTAAATTGGGTTGTCTTTACTGTGAAAGTCATTGCTCTACTTTAGAAACTTTGTTTTTGTGGCTGAAACTTTGTTAAATTGGTGTAGTCCCTGCATATGTGTGTGTGTAAAGGTATCCCTTGACGTTAAGTTCAGTCATGTCTGACTCTGGGGGTTGTGCTCACCTCCATTTCTAAGCCCAAGAGCCAGTGTTGTCCATAGACACCTCCAAGGTCATGTGGTCGGCATGACTACATGGAGTGCCATTACCTTCCCGCCACAGCGGTACCTATTCATCTACTCACATTGGCATGTTTTCAAGCTGCTAGGTTGGCAGAAGCTGGAGCTAACAGCGGGCGCTCACTCTGCTCCCGGGATTTGAACCTGGGACCTTTCAGTCTGCAAGTTCAGCAGCTCAATGGTCTTTGCCTTGGCTGCCTTCCAGATCAGGCATATAACCAGCCTATTATGGGCCACAAATTAAAGAAAATTCAATCCCATTTAAGCACAACATGAACAGTTTTGATGCCAAAACCATAAACTCTGTTTATTAAACTCTACGATCCAAACTTTAGAACAACTTGCAAACAATTGAAGGTTAGACCACAGTAATAATAACCAATTCTATTCCTTTCCAAAATTTAAACATAAAATAGTATCTTTCTTTCCAATAGCATATAAACTTTTCCTTTCTTTACAAAACAAAATTCTAGACAGTAGCCATTTAGAAGATATTTCTATATTTTCCCTGCAAAGGATAGGGCTGCATCCCTCTGGAGACACACATGATAACCCGGACATGATATAAGGCACTTATATACGTTAAATAAACATGATGTCATTGCATATATAAAAGAAGCATGATATTAGGCAATTATAGTTGCAAATAATATAATTAAACATGTAAAAATTATACATCCATACATAAAAGAAACATGTAAAGTAACTGCATATATAAAACACAATATAAAATATGATATAAGGCAATTACAGATGTCAAAGGAACGTGATATTACATATGTAAAAAACATGATTATATGTATAAAAAAGCATGATACAAGGTGTCAGGATCTAGGCTGCTGGGCACCAATAACCATACACTGAGGCCAGATTCTATCTAATATCTTTATTAAAGGAATATATAAAGTCAATAAAAACAAGTGTAGAATAAAGTTCAGAAGCAGACCTTTCAAATGAGGCCAAATATAGTCCAGCAGATTATTGTCCAATATGAAATATTAGAGTCCAAAGATTATAATCCAATAACCGCAACACACGCTTTGCCAAGCAAAGCGTTGGGAAAACAGAAAAAGTCTTGAATCCAATGAAGCTTGACACAAGGCTGAAAGTTACTTGGAACGTGGCTGGAGCTGTGGCTAAAGGCAAAGCAACTTGAAGCATGGAACAAGATCTGTGGTAAATCCGTGAGACGAGGACAAGGCTTGGAACTAGATTCAGGAGGCAAGGAACAGGATTCGAAGTCCACACACACATGACCTCTCTCCAGGAGCTGACGAATTGACTCCGCAAGGAATCCTTCGCGCAATTTCCCTATATTGGGTCTCGTTTCCCCAAACAACAATCACTTTCCCTAGAGAACAGGGAGCGAAGGAAACCAGCTTGCAGGTGCAAGACTCCCCGTATTTTCTCAGGGGAAATACTTCTAATCAGTGGCATATTTGGCAGCAAGGCGAGCACTACTTCTAAATTTTTCTCTCGATCCTCTATCAGTCGTGTAAGCCTGTTTTCTCCCATAAGGGGGAGAGTTCCCACCAAGGTCAGGTTTAATTGGTTCTTGGACTAGAACTTCAGGCAGCTGCCAAGGCTCTGACTCCGACCGGAAATCTGGGGAAAACTCCATATTTTCCTCCTCATCTGCCACAATACTGTCAGGAATAGGACTGCAGGGCCCATGAGTCATCACACTAGGCAACTGACACATCTAAAAGAAACACAATATAATTAACCTAGGTACAACAAATGTGAAAGAAGGCAACAATATACATAAAAAAACATTTCTGGACTCACAAATGTAGTCTAAGAGAATTGGGCTTCCATTCTCCAAACCTGAAACAAAGTGGGAGGAAATGTAAAGAGTGTTAATGATGCTCGAAATCAAATGTTGTTCTTTTACAAAGTCAAACTAAAACTAAGAATAAATGCTTCGGTCTTCTCCTGATCTTCTTATCTCCTCACCTTGCGTCCAGCCGAGTTACGTCCGCACTTGCGATACAGCGACCTCTTCCCTTGGCTCAGTGGGCAGTATTTTAAAGTATGGGCCTTTTCGCCCGTGGCACCGCAGAGCGGACAGGTGTATTTGCGCAAGATGGGGCACTCCACTGTGCCGTCCATCCCCTTCAGCCGGTGGGACGAATAGACCTGCTTGGATTCCCCGTTGTGTTTGCAGAAATTGCAAATCTCCTTGTTTTGGGAAGCCTGGCCATTGGCACTACCTTTGGAGCTCTTGCTGCTGGAACTGCTTCCATTAACCCATTGTGATGCTGTTTCAAAGTTGTCCTCGTTGAGGACTAGCTGCATGTCGTACTCCATTGTGTCCCAACTCTGAGATGGAAATGGGACCTTCTTGCGTTCCGCGATGATCTCCGTAACCACTTTCGCAAGGCTCAGATAGCCCTTCCATCTGTCAAACTCCCTGAACATGGAAGGGGCATAATGTGGCACGTGCATGGCTGATCTGGAGAGCATGGTGCCAATTCTACCCTGGTGTGGACACACACTGAATGCCACATATTGGAGGCGGAGTCTTTGTTTTATATATAAGGGGAGGGGTTCCAAACCTTTCACATTGGACCCTCCCATCTATTTTTACCCTCCTTTGCCCTAGATTTAACCCCCACATGTCTAGACAATCACAGCTTTTCAAGGAAGAGTTTGGTTTTTCCAATTTTTTCACTTCGGAGGTAATGCCACAGTTTCTCCCTTGAGGCAGTGGTTCTCGACTTGTGGGTCCCCAGATGTTTTGGCCTTCAACTCCCAGAAATCCTAACAGCTGGTAAAATGGCTGGGATTTCTGGGACTTGTAGGTAAAAACACCTGGAGATCCACAGGTTGAGAAACACTGCCTTAAGGGAACGTTAGCAGTTGTGGTTCTGTTTGTCCATCCAAGAATGAGTTGAATTTCTGCCTTGGATGAAATAGCAACATTGCACATCCAACGTTTGCCAAAGTCCTGAAGGACGGATCCAGTAATGATGAAGCCTGCAAGAGTGTTATATTGCTTTTGCATGGCAGAATAGCATTGGACTGGATGGTCTCTTCTACCTTTATGATTCTATGATGTTTGGCGCCATGACTCTATGATTCTATCATTTTAGGATTCTAGGACTTTTGGGATGATTCTGTTACTTGGTTCTTTGAGTCTATGACTTTAGGGACCATGTTTCTATTATTCAATGACTTCTGTGACCATATTTCTATGACTTTTGTGACCATTCATGGGCCATCTGGCTAGTATTCCGGGACGGTAAATGATATATCGGTTACAGCATCAGATATTTCTGGATACAGTAGAGTCTCGCTTATCCAACATTAACGGGCCAGCAGAACGTTGGATAAGCAAATATGTTGGATGATAAGGAGACATTAAGGAAAAGCCTTTTGAACAGCAAATTAGGTTATTTTACAAATTAAGCCCCAAAAAATCTTGTTTAACAGCAAATTAGACAGAAAAGGTAGTTCAATACGCAGTAATATTACGTAGTAATTACGAATTTAGCAACAAAATATCACAATATATTGAAAACATTGACTACAAAAATAAGTTGGATAATCCAGAACATTGGATAAGCGAGTGTTGGATAAGTGAGACTCTACTGTATATTGTTTTTGCATGGCAGAATGGCGTTGGACTGGATGGTCTCTTCTAGCTTTATGATTATATGATGTTTGGTGCCATGTTTCTATGATTCTATCATTTTGTTGTCGAGCAATTTAGAACAGTATAGGATACCGCTAACTGTTTCTTTGAGTGGTGTTCTGTGGAAACACAACCCGCCCATCCTCCCCCGCTGATTTCATGAAAATAAAAGAAAAGAAAGAATAAGCCACATCCGGCAAGGCCCACACACTGAAATACTAGGCCGGCCATCGTTGGCCGGCAAGCTTCCCTGACTGGAAGAAATAGAGGCCGCCGCCCCAAAGAAGGGTTCTGTGCAAGATTGCACCAAGGGGTAAAGAACGACAGCCGCGAGAGAAGACAGAGGCGGTGCATCGTGGGAAACACGTCGACCACGTAGGCCGACAAGGCCCACACGTTGAAATACTAGGCGTGCCACCGTTGGCCGGCACGCTTCCCTGTGAGGAAGAAAGAGGGGCCGCCGCCCCAAAGGAGGCTTCTGTGCAAAATCGCATAAAGGGGTAAAGAACGACAGCCGGCGAGAGAAGAGAGAGGCGGTGCATCGTGGGAAACCCGACCACGTAGGCCGAGAGGCAGCAAAAAGAAAAGAAAAGAAAAGAAAAGAAAGAAAAAAGCCACAGGCGACAAGGCCCATACATTAAGCCGGGCCGGCCACTGTTTGCCGGCACGCATCCCTGAGAGAGAGAGAGAAAAAAAAAACCAGAGGACACCGCCCCAAAGGAGGCTTCTGTGCAAAATAGCATAAAGGGCTAAAGAACGACAGCCGGCGAGAGAAGAGAGAGGCGGTACATCGGGGAAACTCGGCCACGTAGGCCGAGAGGCAGCAAAGACCAAAGAAAAGACAGAAAAAGCCACCGCCAAAAAGGCCCACACTATAAAATACTAGGCCGGCCACCGTTGGCCGGCACGATTCCCAGACAGGAAGAAAGAGGGGCCGCCGCCCCAAAGGAGGCTTCGGTGCATACTCGCATAAAGGGGTAAAGAACGACAGCCGAGAGAGAAGAGAGAGGCGGTGCATCGGGGGAAACTCGGCCACGTAGGCCGAGAGGCAGCAAAGACCAAAGAAAAGACAGAAAAAGCCACCGCCAAAAAGGCCCACACTATAAAATACTAGGCCGGCCACCGTTGGCCGGCACGATTCCCAGACAGGAAGAAAGAGGGGCCGCCGCCCCAAAGGAGGCTTCGGTGCAAACTCGCATAAAGGGGTAAAGAACGACAGCCGAGAGAGAAGAGAGAGGCGGTGCATCGGGGGAAACTCGGCCACGTAGGCCGAGAGGCAGCAAAAAGAAAAGAAAAGAAAAGAAAAGAAAGAAAAAAGCCACAGGCGACAAGGCCCATACATTAAGCCGGGCCGGCCACTGTTTGCCGGCACGCATCCCTGAGAGAGAGAGAGAGAAAAAAAAAACCAGAGGACACCGCCCCAAAGGAGGCTTCTGTGCAAAATAGCATAAAGGGCTAAAGAACGACAGCCGGCGAGAGAAGAGAGAGGCGGTACATCGGGGAAACTCGGCCACGTAGGCCGAGAGGCAGCAAAGACCAAAGAAAAGACAGAAAAAGCCACCGCCAAAAAGGCCCACACTATAAAATACTAGGCCGGCCACCGTTGGCCGGCACGATTCCCAGACAGGAAGAAAGAGGGGCCGCCGCCCCAAAGGAGGCTTCGGTGCAAACTCGCATAAAGGGGTAAAGAACGACAGCCGAGAGAGAAGAGAGAGGCGGTGCATCGGGGGAAACTCGGCCACGTAGGCCGAGAGGCAGCAAAGACCAAAGAAAAGACAGAAAAAGCCACCGCCAAAAAGGCCCACACTTTAAAATACTAGGCCGGCCACCGTTGGCCGGCACCCTTCCCAGAGAAAGAGAGAGAAGAACAAAAAAAAGGAAATGTGGGCCCAAGCCCCTCAGACCCGGGGGGCCGGCCACCGTTGGCCGGCCCCACGCCCACACGCCGCAACCCACGGGGAAGGGCAGGCTTTCTTCACGTCTGCTTGCAAAATGTGGGCCCAAGCCCCTCAGACCCGGGGGGCCGGCCACCGTTGGCCGGCCCCACGCCCACACGCCGCAACCCACGGGGAAGGGCAGGCTTTCTTCACGTCTGCTTGCAAAATGTGGGCCCAAGCCCCTCAGACCCGGGGGGCCGGCCACCGTTGGCCGGCCCCACGCCCACACCGCTGAACCCACAGGGGGAAGGGCATGCTTTCTTCACGTCTGCTTGCAAAATGTGGGCCCAAGCCCCTCAGACCCGGGGGGCCGGCCACCGTTGGCCGGCCCCACGCCCACACCGCTGAACCCAGAGGGGGAAGGGCATGCTTTCTTCACGTCTGCTTTCAAAATGTGGGCCCAAGCCCATCAGACCCGGGGGGCCGGCCACCGTTGGCCGGCCCCACGCCCACACACCACAACCCATGACACAAAGATACACTCCATAACAGCAAACCGTCTAGCCTCTGGAAAAATCTAGCCATTTCTGTAGTCAATGATTCCATTATATTGTGATATTTTGCAGCTAAATTCATAAAGTAAGCAATAGCAACATATCATTTCAGCATATAGAACGACTTCTTATGTCTCCTTGGTTGTATAACATGCATTTATGGTGCTTTATTTGGAAAATAATAACCTGATATGATGTGTTATATGCTTTTCTTCAACAAGTCCAATCCAAGAAATTTGCTTATTTCAGCACTGGTAGGCCCGTTCGGCTTTGATCAGTGAGACTCTTCTGTGTTCATGTTGGGTCAATAAGACATAAGATATAACTGAAGTCACAGTCAGCATACAGCATTACCAGCTTAAAAAACAGTGGTGTAAAAACACGGCTCTAGTCCGAGGACTGAAGAGGAGGTAGTTTGACAGTTAAAAAACTATACAGTGCGAAATACTATTGGCCTGTCAAGCTATTCTTAAATAGGCTACAAACGACCACACAGACCTATAATGCTTTTTGGAGGAGGAAGGTTTTAAGGCTCTGATGTTAGGCACATGTTTCCATGCAGTTCCACTGCAGGTAAGACTAGTGTGTTCTTCAGGGGTTATTAAAGTTCTCCTGCAGATGACCTGGATAGAGGGAAATGACTTCAGTTGGTATACATACAGTTTAAGTAAACTTGAGGAAGTACAATTATGAAAGATATAGTGTGTAATGTAGTAGAAAGTAATTCAAAGTAGAAACAAAGCAGAAATGTTGATTCCAAAGGAAACATGAAGGCATTATTAAGTAATTGTTTTTAATAGCAAAAGAGATTCTGAGTGGATTGATTCTCTACTTCTTACTCTGCGTAAGATTATCATCACATGCTCTCGACTACACCCGCACAAGGCAATGGTACAGTAAAAGAAGACAATTTTGAGAAGTGGTAAAGGCCAAGGTGTCCCACTTCTTTCAGTGATTCCGCGTGCGCGGCCAGAGGGCGAGGGGAACCAAAGGCGGCCGTTCTGCCGCCACATCGTTGAGTACACTTCCTTTTAAGGTGAATGGGACACTGTCCCACAGTCTGTGATCACTCCACCCTCGTTATTACCAACAGACCAGCAAGAAACAGTTTCCACGAGACGGAACTTGCGCCCACTCCTTGAAAGCAGCCGCAAAGGCACACGCCCTGACGGGCAATCGGCAACGTCCGTGTGCGCGGACAGTGGGCAAGGGGAACCAAAGGCGGCCGTTCCGCAGCAACAGCGTCAATCACAACCTCTCAGGGTGATGGGAGACTGTACCACTGTCTTTGATCGTTCCACCCTCTTCTATCGTTTTACCCAAAGGCCAGCAAAAGGCAGTTCCCACTCTGGGTAACCTGCGCCCACACATTGCAAGCAGCCGCAAAGGAACACGCCCTGAAGGGGGAAGGGCATATACCTCTAGAGTCTGGCGTCACGTAGTCCGAGAGGCAGCAAAAAGAAAAGAAAAGTAAGGGAAAAAAACAAAGGGCAGCAAAGACCCCACCCTGAGCCAGCCGGCCACAGTTGGCCGGCATGCATCCCGGAGAATTCGGCACGGCCCTCCCACAAAGTTTTTTGTTTTTGCGACTTAAGCCTCTACCCACAGCAACACTCCACCACCCCAGGGGAAGGCCGTGTACCTCTTCTATCGTCCTGCCAACAAGCCAGCAAAAGGCAGTTCCCACTCTGGGTAACCTGCGCCCACACATTGCAAGCAGCCGCAAAGGAACACGCCCTGAAGGGGGAAGGGCATATACCTCTAGAGTCTGGCGTCACGTAGTCCGAGAGGCAGCAAAAAGAAAATAAAAGTAAGGGAAAAAAACAAAGGGCAGCAAAGACCCCACCCTGAGCCAGCCGGCCACAGTTGGCCGGCATGCATCCCGGAGAATTCGGCACGGCCCTCCCACAAAGTTTTTTGTTTTTGCGACTTAAGCCTCAACCCACAGCAACACCCCACCACCCAAGGGGAAGGCCGTGTACCTCTTCTATCGTTTTCCCAACAAGCCAGCAAAAGGCAATTCCCACTCGGCGTAACCTGCGCCCAAACATCTAAAGCAGCCGCAAGGCACACGTCCTGAAGGGGGAACGGCACCCTCTGCGTGCCAGGTCAAAGGGGGAGGGGACCCAAAAGCGGCCGTTTAACGACCACAGCGTAGACCACGGCATATAAAGGAGAAGGGACACTAGACAACCATTTGGAGAAATGCTGGCAAAGGCGGAGGAGTACCACTGTCTTTGATGATTCCCCCCTCCGAGTTATAAAGGCACCCTCCGCGTAAGCGGGCAGAGGGCTAGGGGACCCAAAGGCGGCCGTCCCATGACCACTGCGGCAACCACACCCGCTCTAGACAATGGGACACTGAAAGATGACAATTTAGAGAAGTTCTGTCCCAAGTCGAGGTGTAGTAATTCCAGTGGATAAAGACATCCTCAAAGGTTCAGATGGACAGATAGTATACCTCTGTAAAGTGAGAGTCTGGCGTATTCCTACACCTGAAATGATTATCTGAAGTATCCACATCAAATATAACAGTGCTCTTTCTGTACAGGAGCTGCGAGGATCTGTAGAAGACCAAACAGTCATGGCTCGTGATGGTAATATTCCCCCCCCCCCAAATAAAAAGGGAATTGAATGAAATCCGAACAGAACACAAAGAGGAAGCATTATCTACCTTGGCTTTTATGGTCTAATTTTCCACAGAATATCCTTCAACCTCTACAGAGCCAGTATTACATGAGAGAAAATGTTTTGTAACTTCCGAATACAGAGATGGGCCAAAAGTATATTAAGTTCAACAGGGACAAATGAAAGATAGTACTTCTCTCCGCGATGGTTGTTCGGGAGTGGAACTGTCTCCCCCGGACTGTGTTGGAGGCCCCTTCTTTTGAAGCTTTTAAGCATAGGCTCGATGGCCATCTGTCGGGGATGCTTTGAATGATACTTCCTGCGTCTTTCTTGGGGGAGAACTCGATGGCCCATGAGTTCTATTCCAACTCTACTTTTCTATGATTCCATGATTACATGATTCGTGAAACGGCCCCTTGAGATGGATGAACCCAAAAACGTCAGTGGGGCAACGTTGAGTGATGAAAAAGAGGAGAAAGGAAGGGAAAAGAGAGAGGAAAGCATTGTAGGATAGAGGAGAGAGTTGTTGGACAGAGTCCAAAGGGGCCACCCCCCCGCCCGGACGCCCAAAAAATTGGCCAAAGTTACTCTGAAGCAGAGTTGGTTAAAGGAGGAGAACTGTTGCTCTAGGAGCAGTCGGTCTCAAAATCCAAATCTGGGAAATTCAACACAGGAAGGTTGGCCTTCAGGAAAACAAGTTTCTCAACTGTTTGAGGGTCCAGCAAGCTGCGGTGGGGCGTGACTACATCTCCCGCTATGCTGAAGACCCTTTCGCTCTGGACGCTGGTGGGAGGACAGCTGAGGAACTGGCGGGCTACGTGCGACAGATCCGGCCACATGTGTTCGCGTGAAGCCCAATAGGACAATGGATCACAAGAAATTATCTCAGGAGGCTCCTCAAAGTACCTGTTGACCGAGCATTCGGCCGAGTCTACCTTTTGAGCAGAAGCCAGCAAAGAGGATTCTTCAGAGCAGGCAAGTATGGCCACCGTCTCTGCAAAGAAAACGTTTCCTGTTCGCGGCTGGAGATCCGTATCCCTACGGCAACCCCCTACCGGCTCCGCGGGACTTTCCGTCTCGCCACTAGCGCTAGTGCTTGGGGTGACAGGCAGTTCTGGAAGAGGGGCCGCTGTGCCCGTTTCCTCCACCCTGGCAGCAAAGACCTCCCTCACAAGGTCAACAAGTTGGGCCTTCCACATGGTAAAGTCTTTTGGGCAGACGTTGTACTTTAGCCGTGGATCACACAAGGCCGCCAGCATATGGACCTTGCTGGAAAGAAGTGGCTCTAGCCGTTTCCGTACAGCAAAGGACAACCTCCTCACCACCTCCTGGACCGTCGGTGTCAGCGGTCCAGCCAGGGAGTCCATTGTTCGACCGGCCCCAAGCCTTTCTAGGTGCCTCCTTAGCCTCAAGACCATGGGCACTGCCTGGCTCAGAAGAGCTTTTGATTCCGAAAGTGTCTCAGTGGCATGTTTGAATGGCTTTAGTACGTCTACTAGCTGGGAGATGGTGTCCCACTCTTGCTTAGTTGGAACAAGCTTGCTAACAGGCGCAACCAAAGTGAGGGAGATGCCGTGTACCGCCTTCTGCTGCTCGACCATGCGTTCGAGCATTTTTAAGGTTGAATTCCACCGAGTCGAGACGTCCTGGAGCAGCTTGTGCTGCGGGAGGCCTTCAAGGCTCTGCCTGTCTCTCAGCTGCCGGGCTGCCTTGATGCTCCGGTGGAAGTAGCCCGCGATCTTTCTTCAGCGCTCGATCAGCAGGGAGATGTTTGTGTTGCTGCCCGACTGCTCTTCCTGGCTCTTTAAACCTTCCTTGACGGTATTGTGAAGCAAGTGGGCCATGCAGGACACATTCTGAAACCCGGCACTTTCAACCGCTTTGATCATATTTTTCCCTGCGTCCGTCACCATAAAGCCCCTCCTCATTTCTTCCGGCCTACACTGCATCCATTCCCCCATCATGTTTTCCAGATAGTTGCAGATGGTCTCTGCCTTGTGATCACGATCAACTACCTCCAATGCGAGGAGTGCCCAACGATGGGATGTATCCATAGTGCCTTCCTTCTCCCACCAATGTGCCGTGAGAGAGAGGTAGGAGTGGCCTCCTCCCAAGCTTGACCAAATATCAGAGGTAAAATGGATGT
Organism: Anolis carolinensis; assembly: GCF_035594765.1. Classification (NCBI taxonomy): domain Eukaryota; kingdom Metazoa; phylum Chordata; class Lepidosauria; order Squamata; family Anolidae; genus Anolis; species Anolis carolinensis. Next base: position 132,064,097 of record NC_085843.1, read on the forward strand.
GTCCTCCCATGGCGGTACGCAACATCTGGATAATGCGTTCCTTACAGCCCTCGTACAAGCCGGGGATTACTTTTCTGGAAAAGGTGTGACGGGAGGGGATTTTGTAGCGGGGGCACAGTCGTTTCATAAGGCGTACAAAGCCTTCTTGTTCTACCAGGCGGAAGGGATGGTGATCTAGGGCATCATCTCTCCCACAGTTTGGGTTATCTGCTGGGGTGTGAGCAATGTTTCCCCCGTTTTCTTTCTGTGTAATGGAATGGCCCAATCCTCCAAGGTGGACTGTGTCCGCCTTCCACTATCTTCACCTGGTGAACTTTGCGTGCTAAGGCTGCCACTGGAAGGGCTTGCAGTTCCCCCTCCCAGCGAAATGGAGGGATGGTGTCGCTTCATGTGAGAGCTCAACCCCGAGGTCGCAAGATGTCTCGTGTCTCTGCCTCTGCTGATATTTGCCCCACAGTGTCTACAAACTGCCAAAGTAGAACTCTGAGAGTGGACATGGAAATGGTCCCAAATAAATGACCTTGGCCTCCCCACAGCCACTGTGGCGACGCCCTCAGAGATGGGAGTCGTGGGCACCCTTTCAGCAGCATGAGAAAGTCTACGTTTTGATGGTAGTACCTCCTCTACCTCCTCCTCACTGTCAGTAGCTGGGGGAGGGGTGGGGTTATCTATATCCTCACTATCCACCACCTGTAGTTCCAGGACGGCAACACCTGTATGTTCCAATGATCGTCCAGTTGTCTCAGCTCCATGCGACAGCCGGCTCCGGGTGGATGCCTGTGAACTGTCTGCATTAGAACAGCCTGGTTCTTCATCAAGTCCACCCACTCCCATAGTTCGGCGTTCCAGACGTATGGGACCCACCTTAACTTTTTTGGCCCCCCACAGTGTCCTGGCCGTGGCTTGACCACTACTAGGACTTGCTCCCCCAGACCCGCGTACAGCTGAGCGCTTCATGTCAAGGGGAGTGTTTTCAGGTAACAGAAGGGATGATGGTAAGGTGTTGTGTTACTGGTGGGAAATATTTGTTGAATCTTGATTGGCAACGTGTTATATTCTGGCCAATTTACTGTTGCAAAAGCGTAGTCTATAACATTTAGTTAGTTTTATTTATTTACAAGGGGATACCTGTACTTTCCAGTTCTACAGGAAAGTATGGGATATGCAACTCTTTCCCAAAGTTGGCTTGGGAAAATCAGGAAGCGTCCCTGGCAGACACACACCCACGCAGCCCTGGAGGTGTTTGAGACTGGGAAAGGCAAGGCACAAAGGCAAGCTTTTATTTTCCCCAAAGGAGTTGTATTTTGAACAGGATGGGATATGCAACTCTTTCCCAAAGCGTCCCTGGCAGACACACACACACCCGTAGCCCAGGGGAAGGCAAGGCACAAAGGCAAGCTTTTATTTTCCCGAAAGGAGTTGTATTTTGAACAGGATGGGATATGCAACTCTTTCCCAAAGCGTCCCTGGCAGACACACACACACACGTAGCCCAGGGGAAGGCAAGGCACAAAGGCAAGCTTTTATTTTCCCCGAAGGAGTTGTATTTTGAACAGGATGGGATATGCAACTCTTTCCCAAAGCGTCCCTGGCAGACACACACACACACGTAGCCCAGGGGAAGGCAAGGCACAAAGGCAAGCTTTTATTTTCCCCGAAGGAGTTGTATTTTGAACAGGATGGGATATGCAACTCTTTCCCAAAGCGTCCCTGGCAGACACACACACACCCGTAGCCCAGGGGAAGGCAAGGCACAAAGGCAAGCTTTTATTTTCCCGAAAGGAGTTGTATTTTGAACAGGATGGGATATGCAACTCTTTCCCAAAGCGTCCCTGGCAGACACACACACAAGGCAAGGCACAAAGGGAACCTTTTCTTTCCCCAAAAGGAGTTGTATTTTGAACAGGATGGGATATGCAACTCTTTCCCAAAGCGTTCCTGGCAGACACACACACAAGGCAAGGCACAAAGGCAAGCTTTTATTTTCCCGAAAGGAGTTGTATTTTGAACAGGATGGGATATGCAACTCTTTCCCAAAGCGTTCCTGGCAGACACACACACAAGGCAAGGCACAAAGGGAACCTTTTCTTTCCCCAAAAGGAGTTGTATTTTGAACAGGATGGGATATGCAACTCTTTCCCAAAGCGTCCCTGGCAGACACACACACACACGTAGCCCAGGGGAAGGCAAGGCACAAAGGCAAGCTTTTATTTTCCCCGAAGGAGTTGTATTTTGAACAGGATGGGATATGCAACTCTTTCCCAAAGCGTCCCTGGCAGACACACACACACCCGTAGCCCAGGGGAAGGCAAGGCACAAAGGCAAGCTTTTATTTTCCCGAAAGGAGTTGTATTTTGAACAGGATGGGATATGCAACTCTTTCCCAAAGCGTCCCTGGCAGACACACACACACCCGTAGCCCAGGGGAAGGCAAGGCACAAAGGCAAGCTTTTATTTTCCCGAAAGGAGTTGTATTTTGAACAGGATGGGATATGCAACTCTTTCCCAAAGCGTCCCTGGCAGACACACACACAAGGCAAGGCACAAAGGGAACCTTTTCTTTCCCCAAAAGGAGTTGTATTTTGAACAGGATGGGATATGCAACTCTTTCCCAAAGCGTTCCTGGCAGACACACACACAAGGCAAGGCACAAAGGCAAGCTTTTATTTTCCCGAAAGGAGTTGTATTTTGAACAGGATGGGATATGCAACTCTTTCCCAAAGCGTTCCTGGCAGACACACACACAAGGCAAGGCACAAAGGGAACCCTTTCTTTCCCCAAAAGGAGTTGTATTTTGAACAGGATGGGATATGCAACTCTTTCCCAAAGCGTCCCTGGCAGACACACACACACACGTAGCCCAGGGGAAGGCAAGGCACAAAGGCAAGCTTTTATTTTCCCCGAAGGAGTTGTATTTTGAACAGGATGGGATATGCAACTCTTTCCCAAAGCGTCCCTGGCAGACACACACACACCCGTAGCCCAGGGGAAGGCAAGGCACAAAGGCAAGCTTTTATTTTCCCGAAAGGAGTTGTATTTTGAACAGGATGGGATATGCAACTCTTTCCCAAAGCGTCCCTGGCAGACACACACACACACGTAGCCCAGGGGAAGGCAAGGCACAAAGGCAAGCTTTTATTTTCCCCGAAGGAGTTGTATTTTGAACAGGATGGGATATGCAACTCTTTCCCAAAGCGTCCCTGGCAGACACACACACACCCGTAGCCCAGGGGAAGGCAAGGCACAAAGGCAAGCTTTTATTTTCCCGAAAGGAGTTGTATTTTGAACAGGATGGGATATGCAACTCTTTCCCAAAGCGTCCCTGGCAGACACACACACAAGGCAAGGCACAAAGGGAACCTTTTCTTTCCCCAAAAGGAGTTGTATTTTGAACAGGATGGGATATGCAACTCTTTCCCAAAGCGTTCCTGGCAGACACACACACAAGGCAAGGCACAAAGGCAAGCTTTTATTTTCCCGAAAGGAGTTGTATTTTGAACAGGATGGGATATGCAACTCTTTCCCAAAGCGTTCCTGGCAGACACACACACAAGGCAAGGCACAAAGGGAACCTTTTCTTTCCCCAAAAGGAGTTGTATTTTGAACAGGATGGGATATGCAACTCTTTCCCAAAGCGTCCCTGGCAGACACACACACACACGTAGCCCAGGGGAAGGCAAGGCACAAAGGCAAGCTTTTATTTTCCCCGAAGGAGTTGTATTTTGAACAGGATGGGATATGCAACTCTTTCCCAAAGCGTCCCTGGCAGACACACACACACCCGTAGCCCAGGGGAAGGCAAGGCACAAAGGCAAGCTTTTATTTTCCCGAAAGGAGTTGTATTTTGAACAGGATGGGATATGCAACTCTTTCCCAAAGCGTCCCTGGCAGACACACACACACCCGTAGCCCAGGGGAAGGCAAGGCACAAAGGCAAGCTTTTATTTTCCCGAAAGGAGTTGTATTTTGAACAGGATGGGATATGCAACTCTTTCCCAAAGCGTCCCTGGCAGACACACACACAAGGCAAGGCACAAAGGTAACCTTTTCTTTCCCCAAAAGGAGTTGTATTTTGAACAGGATGGGATATGCAACTCTTTCCCAAAGCGTTCCTGGCAGACACACACACAAGGCAAGGCACAAAGGCAAGCTTTTATTTTCCCGAAAGGAGTTGTATTTTGAACAGGATGGGATATGCAACTCTTTCCCAAAGCGTTCCTGGCAGACACACACACAAGGCAAGGCACAAAGGGAACCCTTTCTTTCCCCAAAAGGAGTTGTATTTTGAACAGGATGGGATATGCAACTCTTTCCCAAAGCGTCCCTGGCAGACACACACACACACGTAGCCCAGGGGAAGGCAAGGCACAAAGGCAAGCTTTTATTTTCCCCGAAGGAGTTGTATTTTGAACAGGATGGGATATGCAACTCTTTCCCAAAGCGTCCCTGGCAGACACACACACACCCGTAGCCCAGGGGAAGGCAAGGCACAAAGGCAAGCTTTTATTTTCCCGAAAGGAGTTGTATTTTGAACAGGATGGGATATGCAACTCTTTCCCAAAGCGTCCCTGGCAGACACACACACACACGTAGCCCAGGGGAAGGCAAGGCACAAAGGCAAGCTTTTATTTTCCCCGAAGGAGTTGTATTTTGAACAGGATGGGATATGCAACTCTTTCCCAAAGCGTCCCTGGCAGACACACACACACCCGTAGCCCAGGGGAAGGCAAGGCACAAAGGCAAGCTTTTATTTTCCCGAAAGGAGTTGTATTTTGAACAGGATGGGATATGCAACTCTTTCCCAAAGCGTCCCTGGCAGACACACACACACCCGTAGCCCAGGGGAAGGCAAGGCACAAAGGCAAGCTTTTATTTTCCCGAAAGGAGTTGTATTTTGAACAGGATGGGATATGCAACTCTTTCCCAAAGCGTTCCTGGCAGACACACACACAAGGCAAGGCACAAAGGGAACCTTTTCTTTCCCCGAAAGGAGTTGTATTTTGAACAGGATGGGATATGCAACTCTTTCCCAAAGCGTTCCTGGCAGACACACACACAAGGCAAGGCACAAAGGGAACCTTTTCTTTCCCCGAAAGGAGTTGTATTTTGAACAGGATGGGATATGCAACTCTTTCCCAAAGCGTCCCTGGCAGACACACACACACACGTAGCCCAGGGGAAGGCAAGGCACAAAGGCAAGCTTTTATTTTCCCCGAAGGAGTTGTATTTTGAACAGGATGGGATATGCAACTCTTTCCCAAAGCGTCCCTGGCAGACACACACACACCCGTAGCCCAGGGGAAGGCAAGGCACAAAGGCAAGCTTTTATTTTCCCGAAAGGAGTTGTATTTTGAACAGGATGGGATATGCAACTCTTTCCCAAAGCGTCCCTGGCAGACACACACACACCCGTAGCCCAGGGGAAGGCAAGGCACAAAGGCAAGCTTTTATTTTCCCGAAAGGAGTTGTATTTTGAACAGGATGGGATATGCAACTCTTTCCCAAAGCGTTCCTGGCAGACACACACACAAGGCAAGGCACAAAGGGAACCTTTTCTTTCCCCAAAAGGAGTTGTATTTTGAACAGGATGGGATATGCAACTCTTTCCCAAAGCGTCCCTGGCAGACACACACACACCCGTAGCCCAGGGGAAGGCAAGGCACAAAGGCAAGCTTTTATTTTCCCCGAAGGAGTTGTATTTTGAACAGGAAAAACACCCACAGGACAGCCCTTTGCAAGTTTGCAACAACAAAACAAATAGAAAGACCTAAGACCCACACCACCAAACTCAGCCACAGACCACCCCACCTTTTCTCCTGTCCTGGTCTTCACACAGCCATGCTGTGACGCAGCAATGTTTCCTGCCTGCCTGCACCAATCTACCCTTCCACCCTCTCCAAAAGTCCCAGTGCGACTGAGCCACGAGGCGTGTGCACGCTGTTTTCATTAAGCACGTCCTACCAGCCCCTCCCCCTGGTTAAACGTGCTCTCTGATTGGCTACAAGGTGCAAACAACACACTAGATTGCCCCAGTGGACTTAAAAAAGTTTGGATGATTTGACAAAGCATTTTTTAAAAACGAAAAAAAAGGCGCCATTACGGAAAACGGCCAATTGCGGTTCGAAACCGCGATATCCAGGCGTGTGGACAGCCAAGATTCAATATTGCTTCAAAAAATCCGAAAATAACGAATCAATAACGGTAAACGGGGAAAACGAATTATTTGAGCAAGCCTAGTGGCTACCTGTGCTTGACGGGGTCACACTCCCCCTGAAGGCGCAGGTCTGCAGTTTGGGGTCCTTCTGTATTCATCGCTGTCACTTGATGCCCACGTGTCGGCGGTGGCCGGGAGGGCCTTTGAACAATTAAAACTAGTGCACGAACTGCAACTGTACCTTGAGACTCCTGACTTGACCATGGTGGTCCACGCTGTAGTTACCTCAAGGATGGATTACTGTAATGCACTCTATGTGGGGCTGCCCTTGAAGGCAGTCCAGAAATTGTAGTTGGTACATCGGTCAGCAGCTAGACTGGAGCTGCTTACAGGGAGCGGTCAACCCCCCTGTTTAAGCAGCTTCACTGGCTGCCGATAATATTCCGAGCCTAATTCAAGATGCAGGTTATTACCTATAAAACTCTAAACGGTTTGGGACCTGCCTATCTTTGTGACTGCCTCGTCCCCTATGAACATACACAATCTCTAAGATCCTCTGGGGGGGGGGGCTCCTCTCGCTTCCATCTTCCTCACAATTATGACTGGTGGGGACAAGAGAGAGGGCCTTCTCGGCCGTGGCCCCCCAACTCTGGAACTCCCTCTCTAGGGAGATCAGGTTGACTCCCTCTCTATCTTCCTTCAGGAAACAACTTAAGACTTGGATGTTTAGGTTGGCCTTTGGTAAGACAGTCACTGGATGACCAGCCTCAGTTGACATTATAATTCTATCCTCAATTTTATTAGGTCCCTTTTATTTGGGTATTTTAATCTGATGATGCTATTTTTATATTGCTGCTGCAGTTCCCCCATCTATGAAGTCGACTGAATTGTACTTGGTAGTTGATTGATTTTATTACTGTAGTATTAACTCTTGTTTTATTGCCTTATTGTGTTTTATATTTTGTATATTGTGTAATGTATTTATGCTGTTGTTTTTGTAAACTATGTTTATCGGGCTTTGCCCCATGTGAGCTGCCTCGAGTGTCAGAAGACAGGAGCCTTAAAGAGCCACACACACAATACTCAGTCTTAACAAAAGATTTATTGCAACTCAAAAAACAGGCTCAGAGACACTTAACTGCAGTGTCTCTGACCAAAATTCAAAGTATTAGTCCAAACTGGGCTCAAAAAGAAGAACGGAAAATAATCCGGATTAAAATGCAGTCAATGGAATTGGCAGCAAACAGCGCTGTAACAGGCTTCCTGGAAGACAGCGCTGCACACAGAAAGTAAACAAAACCAGTCAAAGTTCAACAAACAGCAGAAAAGAAGGTCCAAACTAACATCTTCTTCAAGGTGTTTACACAAGCCGTAGTCGAGTCAAACCAGGAACCAGGAACAGGGGAAAGTCGCACTCACGATAGCCAATCCAAAGGTAGTTTTCCGAAGTGGGTAACCAGAGCTGAAGTCAAGTCAATCCAAAGCCAGGAAGGGAGAAAGCTGCATCCACAAAAAGCCAATCCAAATGTCGTTACCGAAGGTCATCAAACAGAGTCAAAGTCACCAGTCTAAAGGTCCAGGAAGGGAGAAAAGCACACTCATGATAGTCCAGTCCAAACCCAAGAATCACAGGAACCAGGAACGCCAAGCTATAGAGCCAGGACCCAAAGCCCAACAGGAAAAACAGGCCGCAACAAACCTACGCCAAAACAACACTTTGCCTTCTTCAAAGGATCCCCATTTCAGACCCTACTTTTAACTTACATATCATTATCTGAAGATGAGCTGGCCTCCACCTCATCGTCATCTCCCACAGCTGTTCCTGTCATCACACATGAATCCCGGTTATCATCCCTCCAGTTCCTTCATCTCCTATCAAGACTTAGGTTTCCCCATGACCCTGGTGTATCAGCTGTTTGCCAATCCTCCTGTCTGAAAACCCCACAAACGCATCACTAGAAGTTGGCTCTGCACACATATCCCTTATTTCTTGTACCCTAGTCCAGTCCGATGTGCCCTCCACATTTTCATCACTCTCAGACCCATCATCCCCAGAGAAACCCAAAAACGACTCCTCCTCTGTGGGAGCAGTAATTATTTCCCAGAGCTTCTTCCTCTACCGTTCCTCATCTGATTCCTGCTCCCGAGTAACCCTCTTAGTTCCTCTATTCACATCCATCCCGTCTCCTTCTTCAATCATTGACTCCTCATCACTTGAAAACCCTTCAAACGTGTCTTCCTCAGAAGGTGCCATAAGTATCTGCCGGATCCATTTCCTTTACTGTTCCTCATCTGGCACCTGCTCAAGGTTACCCCTTTTCCTCCTACTAGTACTTCTACTAACATTTGTAATATTGCCAGCAGACTCAACTACAACACTGAGTCCCCACGGGGAGATAGTGGCCGGGTATAAATAAAATTATTATTATTATTATTATTATTATTATTATTATTATTATTATTAAAACTGATCCTACAGTGAGGGTAAGGAGGATTTTCTGTCATTTGAGAAGAGGCGACTCAGGGTTCAGTGAGGGTAGGAAGGCACTATCATCCCATCTCCGCAGGCTGCCTGAGTCCAAGGAGGGTGGGATTGCTGTGGGGATGCCATCTAGAATTGCACAAAGCAATTCAAGATGGCAGTCTCCACTGACAAAGGATCAACAAAAGTCCAGATCTTCCTGGAAGATTCAGAACTTTGCTCATCTTTTTTTAAACCTGGGGTCAAGCTGAATGCACCAGGCTAATGAATTTCCTACAGTGGATTTTCAGACAGTGTACATGCAACCTTATTAACTGCCAAAGAGGACTAGTTATTGAAAGTGATGGAAAATTGGAAAATGGAAAATTTATCTATTTTGACTATAATACAGTGTGAGATATCTCCCATGATTCCTTCACCTTTGACACATCCCTATTCACATGAAAATACCACCTGCATGAAAAGTTGTTTGGACAGATGCAGCAACACTTGCATGGGGGCTGAGAAATAGAAACAGGGTGCTGAATAATGTGAAAACTGGATCCAATGCAGTTAAGATGTTTGTTTTTTTTACTAAATGTTAGTGCTATAGTTATAAATATGTTTCATCAATCATGTATTTTACTTCATTTCTGGGTTTCTTTTTTTTTCTTTTTTCTTTTCCTTTTCCTTTTTGGCAAATAAACTTCATTATATCTTTATGCCAAAACAAAAAACAAAAAAAACAAAAACAGGGCCGGCCAGAATCCTGAACGGGATCTTGTTAACAGCTTGTTTATTTTAACTTCTTTTGTACCGCAGGATGTATGTTGTATGTTTGTCTATGTGCTAAATGTTTTGATATGGCCGATGGGCTAATCAATAAAATGTGAATGTGGTAATATGTTTCAGTTAAAAATATTTTGACTTGTAAAATAGCTTTGATCAATATAACTTCAGTATATTCTATCACATTTACCCTGCTATGATGTATATTTATGATGTATATTTGAATGAATCCCTTCTGAATTCATTTTGATGAAAATCTAGACTTTTCCCTATACTATCACACATTTTAATAGGAAATAACACATTCCCCCTTTCTTTATTTGAAAATTCGGACAATGCGGTTGCTGTTGCCCGTTTTTGGTCTAAAACTATTTAGTTGCTTGTGATTTCCTTTTTTCATCATTTTAAAATGTATTTGTTATGCAAAGCTTTTGACACGAAATAAATAAATATTTGAAAATTGATAACATTGTTCCCACATTCCCACAGCTATTTATAGTTTATGTGGACTATATAGATTTTCTTTTTCTTTTTTAATCTAAATCATTTGAGAGCTATACTGTTGAGATAAATACATAGCTTCACAATTAAATTCAAAGGAAAACGGGCACAATACTCATGCTTGTATTATGCTATATCTTATTATTTCATCAGTCCCTAAAACACATTTTTTCTGATTTGGGGATTTAATGGATCTGCCCTGTCAGAGAAAATAAGTTGGCTTTGTAATGTAGCTTTCCTTCTATGGATATAGGGTCTTCAATATTTTCTTTTTCTTTCTATTTCCCCTAGCAAATCAATTTGTTCTCTTGATAATATTGCTAACCACATAACTCCCCTGTAGTTTTTCAGTCACCTTGTTATGCTTTAACCTTTGAGGGATTTCTTTTTCTTCTAAATATAGAAGACAGATGTAAGTTACTTCCTCTGCAGACTCTAGAGATGTCTATGCAGAGGGGGATTCTATGAAATGATTGGCTGAAGGTTCTGAAATAGTCTCTCCCATGTGCATAGCTTGGCACAAATATATTATCCCATCAATCATGTCATGAGTTCAAGACAGCTTTACACTTGTTTTTGAGAGCTTATCCAGGTGTGTTTTGAAGTTGAGAGGTCAGCCTCCAGGCTCATAAAACATGACCAGTGTACTTGCCACAGAGGCACAACCTGCTCCTAAGTTTCAGGGGTCACCAAAAATATTACCATTAAGTTCAGTGGTTCTGAATGAATCAGTGCTGAATGGTCAACAGCACTGTGGAAACTTCTTCTGATAGAATACAAATTTATGACTATACCATTTCCTATATTTGCCATATGGTAGAACTGACAATCCTTATCCCATAGTTCATCAGTCAAACCCTAGCAGGAAAAGAACTAAGATAAACATTCCCAATTACAAGGGAAGATCTCAAGTAAAAATTCATTCCTGACAAAATATAAGTTCTTCCTAGTTTATTAGTCCAATGAACCATCCTGCCCTGAAAGACCAATTAATTATAGAATTGGCCTATTGGAGCACAGTTTAGTCCAGTGTTTCTCAACCTTCCTATTGCAACACCTTAATACAGTTTCTCATGTTGTGGTGCCCCCCACCATAAAATTATTTTTGTTGCTACTAATTATTTTTGTTAACTGCAATTTTGCTACTGCTATGAATTGTAACATAAATATCTGATATGCAGGATGTATTTTCATTCACTGGATCAAATTTGGAACAAATACCCAATACGACCACATTTGAATACTGGTGGGGTTGGGGGATTGATTCTGTCATTTGGGAGTTGTAGTTGCTGGGATTTATACAATCAAAGAGCATTCTGAACTCCACCAATGATGGAACTGAACCAAATTCCTCACACAGAACTCCCATCACCAACAGAAAATACTGAAAGGGTTTGATGGGCATTGACCTTGAGTTTTGGAGTTGTAGTTCACCTAAGAGCCAGAGAGCACTGTGGACTCAAAAAATGATGGATCTGGACCAAACTTGGCACAAATAATATGCTCAAATTGGAATACTGGTGGAGTTTGGGGGAAATAGACCTTGACATTTGGAAGTTGTAGTTTCTGGGATTTATAGTTAATCTTCAATCAAAGTGCCGCTTGGACCCCACCAACTATAGAATTGGGCCAAACTTCCCACATAGAACCCCCATGACTAACAGAAAATACTAGTCTCTGGCGACCTCTCTTACACCCTCTCTTGACCCCCAGGTTGAGAAATGCTGTTTAGTCTTTCAGACACAGCTAGGTGTGGTCTACATGGATCTCCACCTTTTATTCTTCAGTTACCAGCTTTAGATGTACTTTGGGCTGAGTCAAGATGATGGCTGACATGCTGTTGGTGAGATATTGAGGCATAAGTCCATATTTTAGAGATTGGTATTCTCTTTTTTTTCCAACTTCTGCAATGACCAAAATATTCTCCTGGACTCTCTGTTGAGCTTCTCCAGTGCCCCATGGTCATTCTGTGGTTGGTCGAAAATGGTAGGGAAACTGGAGAAGTTTTTGTATCTATCTCAGATACAAAATGAGATTTCCACAAGATTCCAGAAGATCATTCTGAAGTCATTCATGCAACAATTCTGCCTCTGGCAGACATATCTGAAGAGCTCTTCTCTGCTCTGCTTTCCCACAAAGCACCAAAGGCCATTCTTGCAGCAACTGGAAACATACCATTATTGGAATGACCACTTTCACACTTTGCCACAGTTGTGCAATGCCGGCAGTTTATTGATGAAAAGTCTTTGCCACAGCCTTGATTCCTACCCAAGTTTGCTCTACCCTAAACAAGTGCAGTGAATTTTTTTATTTTCCCTTTCTTCCCTATTTTGTTGCAACTGTGCAGTTGCCCAGTCACAGCATTCTCACAATACCTTATTCCACTTTTAATATCAGGGCTGTAGTGGTAGGACATCATTAGCAGGAGAACAACAATACTGGATTGCTTGAGAGGTCCTTTTATTCAATGAAAAAGTCCATATTTGTTGTGAGGAGACATCTAATGTATATCTGCATGTGAGATTCTTATACTACACTATGCCCACAGAATCTTGGTCAAAAATGTGAAAGAGAGCAGTTCAGTTCTTAATATGAAGAGAGAACCGTATCTTTCTCTTGGGACTTGTTATTCACAAAATTATGTAAACAAGGTTCTTACTCAAAAGAACTGAACAGCTAGTCTGATCTTACAAAAATTATATGGCCAAACATTTAAGGATTTCCTTCTAGGGCTTCAAATAGGGTAAAGAAGAAACAAACTTCTGAAACTAGGTGTAATGTTGAAGTGCATGAAAACTAATAAAATCAGAATTTAAATATGTTTTCATCTCAAATTCCGTCTTCTATTAAAACTTCAAGGAGAGAGCTATAATGGGAAAAGAATCTAGAGACAAAGTAATGTACAATCATGCTGATTTCTTTATTTCCATTGCCGAGCAATTTCAGACTGATTTTCCATTTTAATGAGAATACTGATTAGTATGACATTTTGGTTCTTAGAAAAAGGTTGGCTGTTAAAAAGTAGGACTATTGCCAAGCTGAGTTTTAAGTGACATGGTGTTCTTTACTCAAATATAGCTAGATTGAAGCAGCAAATCCCACTGTAAGGATAACTTCTTTAATTTATTTTATGTAAAGTAAAATGTGAAACTTCTGACTAAACCCTAACTTCAGTTTTTAATTGTGAAACAGTGGTACATGGTAGAGTCAGTGATTACTTGTTCCTATGTGAATTGATGGACAAAATAAATATCTACCAGAAGTCTTGGGATTTTGTTTCTGCACATTTGTAAATTCTGCATGTTTTATACTTTTAGTTTTGCTTTACTTATATATCACCACAGGCATGTGAAAACCAAGGAAATATAACCAATGAACTATATGCATCAATAAATGATTATACATATTAGAGTGTGAGGGCTTTATCATACCTACAAATGGCCTGCAGAATATGCCAGGGATAGAGTGAGTGAAGAAATAACAATTTAGAAGTCATTTTCAACTTATTGACAAGTTGTGCTAGGGCTTTTATTAATCTTTGATTTAGTGCTTTATTATAAATGCACATGGATATGATTGTAATCCTGTTCACACAGCTGGCTATTTAGATTTAGCAACATATCACTTGTTAAGGTCATGAGATTCCAGAAGGTTTTGTACAGATTAAGTTAATCTTGCTTAGGTCTACTTGAATTCAGTATGCAAAATTAATCACAATTAAGTTTCTTTTATTTTTGTGCACTTCTAATGGGAACAAAGAACTCTGTATTCAAACCAGTCATTTTTGGTATTAGATAACTCCACTGCAATATGATTCATCTGTGCAGGACAAAATTGGATGTCAGGGTTAGAGGGAGAGCATATTGCATGATCAGTCAGAAGTTTTCCCAAAGAGCTAAAAAACAAAAAGAGAAGATTAAAAGAGGGAGAAGGAAATTAGAGTGCCCACAACAGGAAGCCCCTTTGTGCGGGAAATAAGTGTTTTGTTTGATTCTAATTACATTTTAGAATTTTCTCAAGTTAAAAATGATTTTTCATAGCAAACAAAGGTAAATTGCAAAATGATATCTGGAATTTGGCAGATTAAATTTAAAGGTAAACAAGATCTCCAATAATAATTTTTGATGCAGCTTGATATTCTTTATCAGTTCTGAAATAATTAAGTTCTCAGGAAAAGTTAATTTAATGTGTTATAGAAATGTAGAATAAAGATGGATATTACTTTTTTTCCAAACTCTTTTCCTCCAAAGTGTTGAAATGCCAAAGGCAAATGGGGTTGTTATTAATATGTCAAGGACTCTTAAGGAGAAAAACATTACTGATTTTTTTATTTTCAAAATGGTAATCAACTATAAATATTCACATTTCTTGTTTTTTAAAAAAAACCCAATGTGTTTAGAACATGGTTGCCAACTGTAAAAACCATGTTTCATACAGACAAAAAAGCAAAACTAAATTAGTTTGATTAAAACATAAACATACTTCTAACTCCCATGAAACTGAGCCGATGATGCTTGTAAAACTGATTTCCCCATGTGAGAATGGTATACTTTTGGAGAGGCTGATCAGTGTGCCTGCAGTATTTTATACTGATGCAGCATGCTTCATGTTGTCAAAGTATGGAAGGCCACTGACTTTTATGCAACTTGCTACCTTGTTTGTCTGCAAATTGACAGCTCAGTTGAATAATGTGAAACGCAAATTAAATTTGGTTTGCATGTTCAAAGCCAAACTCTGCACTTCAGGTTCAAATGCCAATTCCACTCATGTGCAATTTAAGAGTGGAGAAAGGAAATCAAAAATATATACTCTCCTTCTCTATCCTGCCTTTTATTCAATGCTTAGACATAAGTCTCTTTCTGAATAGAGAGGATGCTGAATATGATTATTTTGAGGGTCAGTAGAGAAGCAGTCCAAGATGAAATGCCACATGCACTCTCTTGGCCATATCATGGGAGTTTTTCATTCTCCACACTACAGATCAAGGATTGACACAAGACTGAGTCCTGACATATCTGTTGTAGCACCACACTGGGCTTCTAAAACCCAGAATGAGTTCTCTTTGTTAGTACGCCTCCTAATCCTAGATCTTATAAATAGCATAGGTTTTCCATTAAGCTTGGGCATAGATTCAGAGTGGTCTGTTCCCTTCAGCCAATCTGGCTTGTTTGACTTGGATGGATGACCGTAATGGCAAGGGCCCAGCCATCATGTTTTCCTGTCCATAACGGGACCATCATGGCTCCTCCTCCCCTATTCGGCATTACAGTAAAACTTCCTGGCTACAGTGTATTTTTTGGTTTGGCTTCTGGCTTGGCCTCTCTCTTGAATCTTTTTGATTTTCATTTTTTTTATTCTTTTTATTTAGTGGGACTGACTGGGAGTTGGGAATGTGTGGGATGGGTGGGTGGGTTTCACGTGTGCGTTTGGGGGCTTGGAGAGTCACTCTTTTAGCTTCTTTTTCTCCTCCCCTCCTCTCCTTCAGAAAATACTTCTAAAAGATAATAGTAATTATTGATAATAGTAATCCCGGTGAACAAAAAGAAAAGTCTCGTTCTCAGAAAACTACTACCACCTGTCACCTCTCCTCTAGTGGTATGGTCTTTAATGCAAATCAAGAGAAAAGAGAGGGCTTTTTAAAGGAAGCCCAGGGTAGGATAGCCCCAGGTCATTGCTCTTTCTTCCCTGGGAAGTGGAAAGCCTCATTAACCTGCCTTGGAAAGCTGTGTGCAGGGAGAGAACATGCACGTCTGCAGCGCCTTGTCTCCTCTAGAGTAGAAACAGCTTTAGTGAAGCATTAAACCCAGGTGTCTTCTACAGACCAAGGAGAAAGGATTGCAGAAAGAGTGGTATCTTAACGCTGATGCTTTTAAATCCAGGTATTAATGAAGGATATAAGGACAAAAGACACCATTGCCTAAAATGATGGGAAGAGGAGCCTGAGAAGTCTGTTCATTGCCACCAATGGGCTGGATGTAGCCACATTTTTGGCTACCATCTGAAAACAGCCATCCAACTGTGTGTCCATTTTCAGGAGGCGCACAAAAATGGCTATGGGGGTCTATCCAGCCAGCAGAAATGGATCGAAATTCAGTCAAAATGTACAAGCCTAGTTTTCATGTCATCTTGGAGGAGTGGGATTTTTTCTTCTTCTTTGTTTGATGTGCCCAAATAGGCTGTTGAACTCACTTGGTGTTATATATAATTATATTATTATTATTATTATTATTATTATTATTATTATTATTATTATTATTTTATTATTTTATTATGACACAGCAAACAAGATAGATATGCTGGATTTCATATCACAAAATCACAAGTTGAACACTTCCCAAGTGTCTAGGACTGTGTGATGTATTTTCGGATGATGTGCGCAGATCCCAGCATTATCATCATCATCATCATCATCATCATCATCATTTTGGTTGTTTAATTATTTGGCATATTGGTTTTAGTTCATATTTGCCTGCAAGTCACAATTAGCAAAGCACCTCCACCTAGTTTTGATTTATTTTCTCCTATGATGTTTCTGGTACCAGAAATGGAATCCACCCATTTCCCTGTCATTGTTGACTGAATTCTGAGTAGATGAGAGATGGGTTTTTGACTTCTGGCCCCATAGCAAAAGAGCTAACCATTTCCATTTGGAGAAGTCCCGTGAGATCCATTGATCTCTTCAAGGGATGAAGCTAGTATAAACTATAATAACAAAACATAATATAAAATAATAATAATAATAATAATAACAACAACAACAACAACAACAACAACAATGGGAAAACTGAAACTGAAATCCAGTCTCTGACTAACACTGTTCTACAGTGGCATTGAAGAAGGGAAAAATCATTGAAAGTAAGGGCATAAATATGCCTAGTGGCCAAACGATAAAGTGTCACCAGCGCGAGGCCTATAAATATCTGGGCATATTACAGCTGAACAACATCAAGCATGAACATGTGAAAACTGTGGTCAGCAAAGAATACACACAAAGGGTCAGAAAAAATTCTCAAAAGCAAGCTCAATGGAGGCAACACCATCAAGGTGTTGGGAGGGGGTGGCATTTTTAATTCTCAGCCATGGAGCCTAGCAGATTATAAAGACCAGAATTTTATAGAATAGTGCCATAAGCGTTAAAATGGAATCAGTGTAATAAATGTGTGTTGTCATAGGTCCAGGTCATTTAATCTGTTTTACTAGTAGTGTTTCTTGTTGTGTTTAAGTATTTTCTGCTTCTAATGTTTTAAGATGCTTTAATGCTTTTTTTTATTTTTGGGAAGAAAATAATTTTTAGATAGCCACCGTTTGTACTAGTTTATCCCAACTGAACAGAGTGAAGTCAGCACACAAAGGATTTTTTCATACTTAAATAAAATATATAGTAGACTCTGTCCCTTTGTATCCAGTCAACTGTAATCTGACAATATACCCAGAAAATGAAAATGTTATGTGAAAATAGTAGTGTATGGTGGCATCTCTCAGTCCTCTGATGCAATTATATTGTATGCTTCAGCTAGAGATTGTCCTCTCTCCTGCTTTGAAAGTAACTGCTAAGGAAGTGATGCGGAAATTTGTGGGCTGATTGATTCCCCTGACTTACATGGGGCAGCAGGCAGCAGGACTTCTCTTTGCCATGGGAAGTAGTGTGTTGTCAAAGGCTTTTATGGGCAGAATCACTGGGTTGCTGTGAGTTTTTCAGGCTTCTGAATTTACAGCCTGAAAAACTCACAGCTATTATCATTATTATTATCATTATATTATTATTATTATTATTATTATTATTATTATTATTATTATTATTATTATTATTATGTTTATGTTTATGTCCCACCATTTTTCTCTATATGGAGACTCAAAGCAGCTCACAACTAAAAGCATTGCAGTACAACTTCAAATATACAAATATTAAAACTGTATTAAATATCATTAAAAGCATATAAAATCATGGCAGCTCCTGACAATCTTAAAAAACCTTCTTCTTTGAAAGCCTGCTTGAATAAAAAGGTTTTAACCTGCCACCTGAAGGACAGCAGGGAGGGGGCCATTCTGGCTTCCCTAGACAGGGAGTTCAAGAGTTTGGAACCCATGGGAAGTATTGCTTTGATGAGCCCTTCTACTCTGGCAACTAATGCAGGACTGTTTCTGCATCCAGACACCAGATCGAGCTTGCATGCTATCCTCATTGGGACTCTTTTAGCTGCCTTCTAAGTGGGAGGAAGTCCCTACTGCCTAACCATGCTGATCACAGTTTGGCACTGATGAGCAGCCAACCTAGGAATTCCCTCTGTTCCATGTCACAGTGGTCTGCAACATGGCACAGAGTGGCAAAAAAGGGTATGTGCCATGACATTACTCAAAGTGCCAAAAAGGAGGTAGATGCCATGTCTCAGACAACTGTGACATGGGGTGCCATATTGCAGCCTGCTCATGCCTGCAATATGACAGCTACCTTCTTCTTGTAATGCTAGCAAACATTAGCCAGAGAGTCAGTGTGCCAAGGTAAGAGGAAGGAATGAGGGGATGAAATGCCCCCCTCTCCCCCTTTCCTTTC
The DNA here is from genome assembly GCF_035594765.1 of Anolis carolinensis. Lineage (NCBI taxonomy): Eukaryota > Metazoa > Chordata > Lepidosauria > Squamata > Anolidae > Anolis > Anolis carolinensis. The sequence continues at coordinate 132,082,553 of NC_085843.1, forward strand.
GCATGTTTGCTGACGTGAGCAAACATGCGAGAAGACGGTAGGCGCCTTGTGGGCAAAGGTCCCTTTCACACCCATGCCAGTCTGGGTACCACTACAACATGGGGGAGAGGGGGAGGAGGAGGATGCCATCCACTGTCTCCCTTCAACCTGAGCCTGTGGAACAAGGAATGGCAGTCAAGACAGTTGCAGTCAGTTCCGGCTGAGAATTGTCCCAACTGGCCTGACAGCCCCTATGTCAGGGTAACATCTAAATCCTGTTGTAGTATTCAGATTTTATCCCAATTTAGGTTAACACATATCAGCCCCAAGCAGCATTTAGCTACTGCAGGACTGATCTGAATCTATACCATTACCTACCAGAATGATTAATGTAGATTTGCCCCAAGTCTCATTTAAATTTGTGGTAGTGGTTAAGTTAACATTGCCAGCCCATGTCTCAAAATGGCAGCCTCCTCCTCCCCTCTCCCCCCATGTTGTAGTGATAGCATTCATACTTTCCATCCATACTTTCCAAGGTTGCGGTGAATCTTAGAACATAGTCCTCACAGATAAGGAAGGATTCGTGTACAACTTTTTTATTCATCTCTGTTGCTTGCATTCCCTTTAGTACCTCTTCCTTTTGTTCACTTTTCTGGTACTGCAGTGGAGGAAGAATTTTAAAAATACTGAAACATTTTATGGAGGGGTACTCTGTGAAATAGTTGAAAAATGGGAGATTTTCAGATAAAAAAAGATGTGTTCATTGAACATTTGGAAAATATTGACTTTTTTCGACCCATCATTATCATTTTATCTGGTTATTAAATAATATATGGGCTCCTCCGTGATGTGGAAGAATGACATGTGAACCTTATTTATAATTAACGAGCTACCACTGTTTACACTCAATAGTTGTTGCAGTATTGATACCAAGAGTTATACATAGCCATGATTCTGTACACAATACCCTTGTATATATTCTTTTCTGCCACCGCCAGTTTGATTTTCTTTTGTCTCAATCCATGCATTATGCAATATGTTAATTTTGAACATGGAAATGCATGATATGGTTCAACTTCACACACTGCTCTCTCTCTGTGTTTTTTGTGGTTCTATTCATTTTTTGGTTTGGCTCAGATTTGCAGTGGAGAACAAACCTGGAAAACATTCCTCTTTTATCTCTTTCATCTTTAAATAAAATCCTCAAACATTTTATTACATGTCTAGATTCACTGAGGGCTGAAAAGCTTGTATTGAATAAATTATTTATTTAAGGGCTAAGCATTGGAATTGTCTCTTTTTTCCACCCTCTTTGAAGTACTTCCACTCACACTTTAAGGTCATCTTTTTCCTGAGCAGTAATTCTTGAAATGAATTACCCCAACCCACCCCATTTTTGTAGCCATAAATCAAATGAAAGAGCTAAATCAGCTAGATTAAGTGCTTTAAGATGGTTTCTTTCCACTTTCTTTAGCACATTAACATCATTCAGAAGTTATCCTCGCTGAAGTAAAAGACAAACATAGCATTACACATCCACCTAATACGATCATACTAAAATCTTGAAATAGTAATGTGACTATAACAATGATATTAATGATCCTCATTTGTTCCAGTTTCACATACTTTATTCCAGTAATTTTCATAATGTTCTAAAATTATGATGCCTGTCTTTCAAGTGGAGAAGCTTAGAGTACAGAAGAGTGCTTTATACCAAGTTAAATACAGAATTCCCCTACACTGTAGAATTAATACAGTTTGAAACCACTTTAACTACTATGACTCAATTTCATGGAATCATGGGAGCAGTACTTTAACAAGGTCTTTAGCTTTCTCTGCCAAATAGTACTGGTGCCTAATCAATTACAAATCTTAGGCTTTTATAGCATTGAGCCATAGTAGTTAATGTGCTATCAAAGTGTATTAATTCTGAAGTGTAGATGCATGTAAAGTCAATAAAAACCTGGCTTCCCCAAGTTGTGTCCTTCCCCTGTTTGGAGCCACAATTCTAATCATGCTTGGCAGCCCAAGAGAGAGAGAAATAGCTTAAATCTCTCCTTCAGCTTCAGCTTCAATTTTAATGAGAGGGATTGGCAGTCAAATTTTATGGATTGTGCCACTTTCCAAAAATAAAGTTATTATGATTATTATACTGATTTAACAAACTAAAAAGAGAGAAGGGGGAAGTGAAGAGTGATTTAACACACTCTAAAAGAAAGAGAACAGATAAGGAGTCTGATCTGAAATGTTTGTATGCTTCAGGAATAAATTCAGGCAAGCATAGTAAACCTGGTAGATCTGGTACTGATTATGAAATGTTTTGTCTGTAATTTAGGAAAATAATGTGATTCACCAGAAAGAAAAAAACATTTGTAGGTCTAAATAATTTAATTATGGGCACATTAATACCATGAAATTCAACCAATACAATGAATCAGAAATGTTGGCCAACCACTTAAAAATGATAAAAATTTGGGACTACACATTGTTAGCATTCCAGTCCATTGATAAAATGTGCCCATTCAGATCCACCTAATATGTCTCTATGACAACTGTTTCTGTTTTTCTGTGACATGTTCCTGATATATCACTTCCTCTGTTTTGTTTTTATATACAAAATGTTGTCATTTTGATTTGCTACAGTCCAGGGTTTAGTTTCCTTAGTCAAATTTTTAAATCCCGTTTTGCAGGAAGGGTCTGAGATGAAGGCTAAAATGGCATTCCAGCCCTCCCTGAAATTCCACATACAAAAGCTTATTGGACTGGTGACTAAGAGTGGATCATTTTAGGAGGCAGATGCCAAAGACCAAGTGGTTGGTCATGACTGCAGCATGGAGGGAAAAGGATCAATATTAAATGCAAAATAATAAGAATAATAACATGGAGGTGGAAAAGGAAGATATAAAGCTGCAAGTTGATATGGAAAACTAACTTTTATACAATAAGAAAGTGTTTTTATATATGCCTAAAGCTACCAATAAAGCACAAAAACACAGTAAAACATCTTAAAACATTTTGCTAACATAACTTTTAAAAAAGTATCTTTCAGCCCCTTCAAAATGTGTTTATTGAAACAAAGCATGTTTTCCTCTAGTTTAAGGGATTCATGTCAGTTTTCTAGTACATTGTCATTTCCTCTTTGTTTTTGTTTCTTGAGCAGAACATCAATGGGGGGCATTCCACAGTCTAGACAAAAAGGCCCAGTGCCATGTCCTCCCACTGTGTATTGTGATGGGACACTGAGAAGGGTCTTTTTTGAAAAGAGAGATATATATAGGAAGAGGCACTCCTTGAGATATTGAGGCTCAAATTTGAGCCCTGAGGTTGCAAGGCATTTAATGCTTTAAATGTCATCACCAGCACCTTGAATTCAAACCAGTAGGAAACTGGCAGCCAGTGGAAGACCTGTGCCTATTTACTACATTCTACATTTTTGTTACAGCATTTTTCACTGGCTGTAGCTTCTAGGTCACAATTAAGGACAGTCTCATCTTGAATGCATTGCAGTGGTCTAGCCAGAAAATTACTGTTGCTGTGTAGGGGGCAGTGTAGGTTCATTGCTCAGCATGCCAGGCTACATTGAAAGCTAGGAAAAATGTGACTGAGCTTGAAGACAATAAGAGAGATTTTATTCAGCTGGTCAAATGGATGTCAGAATAATGTAATTGTTTAAAAGAACCAACATAAAATACAATATAGTGCAAAGCATTTTATCCCATTTGGCACCCATTCAGAAGACCTGCTCTCTCTCCTCATTGGCTCAGGAATGGTCAAGCTAGGATCTGAGTGTTGTGACTCAGCAACAGCATAGCCTGCAGAGCCAGAGTGAAGATGAAGGGGATTCTCGGTTTCAGATGCAAGAGCCAGATGATGGGATGCAGGATGAATTTCAGGATGATGGCATGGGGATGGGAATTATACAGGCTGATTCAGAGGCTCAAGAAATGCAGCTTGTGGGTGAACTCTTGAACCAGCCAGTCATAGATAACAGCCAAGATGACATTCCCATGGGAAATAATGAGCCGGAGATGTCTCAGGCCCCAGTTCAGGTGTGAGATAATGAGGTGGCTGGCCTTGAAGACCTTGAAGGAGTGCCATCACTATCTAGAGCAGATCACTTGCAATGGAAAGGAATATCTCAGCCTCGCTGTAGTTTGAGATTGGCTGGAAAACAGGAGGCCTCTGAAGGAAAGAGAAATGCATATTTGGGTTGCTTTTAAAACTGTGTGTTGAGAGACAGATCTTTGTCAAAGCAAATTCTCGCTTCATCTGTGTGGATGCTTATGTCTTCCTGCCTTGGAAATTCTCCTGTTCCTGGATCTTTGTAACCTGTGGACCTTTGTTTCTTTGGGAATTGGACTCTTGTTTTGCCTATGGATTATTGGATTTTACTGACTCTTTTTACTACTATTTTGGGAACTATATATCTGCCTGCTTTGATATATATATTTGCTTTTGCTCAATAAAATTACAAAAGACTATCTTTTGTGTGTGACTTGATATCAACAGCAAGGTAAACTATTCTGAGGTGCGACACTGAGTTGTCATTGGCTAGGGACTCCCTATGATGTCAAAGGTGGATGGAGACTCTCTTGTAGCGAGAAAAATGGAGAGCTAGTATTTGTCTATTTGAAGCTGGAACTATTTGGAAGATCCTCCCGGGAGAAAAAGGGCAAGACTTGGAAAATGGTCTGAAATAGTCCAAGATGGGAGAATGGGTTTACAATAGGTGCCAGAGATGAAAGGCAAATTGTATGCAAATATCTTGATTACATTTCTAAAGAGGCCTTGCTTCCCTGAGGGGAATTCCTCTCAGCTGGATATCGGGGTGGTTTCCTGGATGTTCAAGCCCTCAACAGTTTTCCAAGCACATTTTATATAGTTCAAGTTTTTTGGATGCCCATTTTTTTGTGCATATATATAGAATCATAGAATCACAGAGTCTGAAGAGACCACATGGGCCATCTAATTCAACCCCCTGCCATGCAGAAAAACCACAATAAAAGTACCTCTGACAGATGACCAGATAGATGGAGGAAGGCATTCAGATGAAGGAAGATATTCAGCCAGCCCCCGGCCTCCCATTTACCCCAAGGATATTTTTTTGGGGGGGCGGTAGGGAAATCCCCCTCTCTCCCTCAATCTCCCTACACATCATTTTGATGTACCAAGAGCTTTTGCCAGAGGATCATGAACATACAGCCAGGCTCTTCAGGTAAGATTTGGGGTTAAACTGGGGACTGGTGGGGGCACTATCTTGCTCCTACAGGCTCTAGAGCCCCAAAAAAATCAGGATCACAGTAAGGATTGACTTCCATGATCATGGAAGCGGTCCTGGGAGTCAATCCCCACAGGGGAAAATCTGGATCTTCCATTAAGACCTAGATATTTCCAGGTGTTTAATTAATCCAGAGTAAACTGGGAAATCCCATTTTACCTGAGACATCATTGGTACACCTTAGATAAACCCGTGACAGGTCCTTCATTTTAGGCCTGTCTGGTAGGGCCCTCTGTCTGTCTTGTGGGGAGTTTCCTGCCTGACCACTTTTTCTGTTTTTCTCAGGCTTTAGTAAATAATTAGATAAATCCTCCCAGGAATGTTTAGGACTGGGCTGGGTCTTGAGACCCAGCCAAGCTCTAAAATATGCTATAAATATAATAAATATATTATTGGAGAATAGGGGGTCAATTTCCCGATAACATTACCAGTGTATGAACTACTGTGGCAAAATGATCTCTGATTAAGAAAGGCTTTGGCTATTGCATCAGCCAACACTAAATCTAAGTACTCAGAGTTTTGCAATCCACATGGGCATCCAATGAAAAAAAAAGATGGATCTAGGAGTATTCCAAAGTTACTTGCATGTTAGATTATTATGTGTTTTAAACATACACATATATTCCCTATTTCTTCACTCAAAGGAACAAATACCCATTAGACTTTTACATCTAGAATAATAAGGTTATTTCATGATACCTGAACACAATATACATTAAACAGAATCATTTTTCAATAGTGATTATAAGTGAAGAGGAAAGGGATTAGGCATTGATGTTAAAATATGATATAACAAGGAATGCGTGAAAAACACTAGTCAGTGACTTCTGACATAAACCTATTTAACTGCCGATAGTGAGTTAGACCAATGTGTAAGTCAAACATGAGTTATCTTGTTCCATCATAGTTAGCTTAGGAAGAAATATTGAAATCCACAATTCAAGAAAACATTATACATTAAGGAAACAGATTCTTAGTAATGTGTAAAATTGTAAACAAGGAGAAAGTCCTTAAGCAATGTTGGGAGAACAGAGTGTAGCTAAGGATGCTTGGAAAATACAGTCTTTCTGACTTCTGATATGAACTGATCTACCCCTGGTGGACTTGAATAAAGTGTCAACCAGAATTTAGTTATTTGTTTGCACATGTCCAAAATGTTTCATCATCGTTGATATAGCCAAAGTCATATTTTTCAGAGAAGCTTTGCACTTGAGCTTGGACACAATGTGAAAAAGGTAAAGTAAACGAACTGCTTGTTACTTTATTGAGATTTCTACAATGTTGATAGGATTCTTTAGTGTTTGGGATGTGGATAAATTCACATGAGGTGGGGAGGGGGAGAGGGCAAAGAAATTTTAAGATTTTCATACTCAGTAAGCATTATTACAATCTCCCTTTGCGTGACATTGATAGGAGAGAATACAAAAAGTTTACGTGAAATAGGAGCCTTTTCATATACTGGTTTCATATAGTAAATTAAGCATTTGCCTGTAGTTTTCTAATTTAGATGCAATGTAAATGAGGCAAAGGGTAGGGGAAAGCATACATAATCATTTAAGAAATGAATTTCACAGGAAGCAGCTGGAATATATAGATCATTATAGCTTGCCTTTTTAATACATTATAAGTGTATATGATTCCTGAGTTTTTGATTAAGAAAGCAATTTAGGTAGTCCAAGAGTGGTATATATGTGAAAAAAGCTGTGCTACTGAATTGCAATACATTCAAAAGTTTAGTAGAAGCCTAATTAATTATATAACACTTTCCATTGCTTGTTTAATGGGCCATATTTTAACAAATTTAGTAAGATGACTTTTGTATTTTCAGTTCAGTTTTCCGGATGCTTAGATATGGCAGACTCCACCATCACTGATTTCAGTGTGTGTATATAACACATTTATTTAGCTATAAAATCCATTTAGAAAAATGCAACTCTTCCCGTAGGTTATGTATGCAGATGGCTTCTAGTTGGCAAGCAGACTACTTTGTGAAATCTGGCAAAAAGATTTGTGAGTGACTTTTGCTTTGCCAGCCAGCCTCTGATCATTTCTTGGAAATACATTTCAAGAAAGGCAAATGAACAAAGGACTCATGAGTCCTTATTTTTGACATATGCCTCTGGATCCTTGAACATAGGTAAGAAACTGTCCATGGTTTGGTGGCTGTGTTGCTGCTTCAAGGCCATCAGCTTTGGAGGAAGAAAAATGATTCCTCCAGAACATCTCTAGGGCTCGTGGGGATGATTTCTCTATTTTTACCCTCTTGGCCTTTTTTGAGTTACAAGAAACACTTCTTTCAGTAGTAAATGAGACAGAGAGTGCGAAGACTCATGGTGAAGTTGTCCCACATCCTCAGAAGACAGTTAGCAGGCATTCTGAGGAGCAGCAATCCATTGTGAGAACCCTTTTAGTCACAGACACATGCTCTGCCTTTTAATGAGTTTCTATAGTGTTTTGTTGCATAAAAGATAGGAAGGAGACATAACATTAAAGCACTTTGTTATGGAATTCAATATCCTTTGGCTCAGCTATGTCTTTAATACACTATCAAAAGTATAGGGTAAAGTTTCAATGATCTATCCTGTTGTGGATGAGTCTCTGAGTAGAAATAACAACAGGGAGTTGGAGAGTAGGCAGGCAGAAAGGTCTACTCGGGAACAAGATCCTTATAGAAGAGCAACAGCAGGAGAGGATTCGGCAAATACTTACTGAACCTACTGATGAAGAGTCTTTTGAAGGGTTTGATGAGGATGCTGGGTTTGACAATGAAACAGTTTCTATGAGAAGTGCTGGGAGTGACACTGATGAGGTTGTGGATGAGATGGATTGGACAAAAGTAGCAGAAGTCGGTGAGGAGCATACAAGTAGTAGCACATTCAGAAGATCTGTTGGGAATGAAACTTGAAGGGAAGATGATTTGTCTGCTGTTTGGGAGGATGTAAATAGAAGCAAGAGAAGGGCCGCTTGGCAGGCAAGGCAAAGAGCAGCTCGGGCAACACAACTGGCAGCTGAGCGTGGGGTTTTGTCTGATTCTAGTTTGGAGGAGAATGCAGAAGCAGCTGAGGGTGGGGGGTTGGCTGATTGCAACTCAGAGGAAGGTTTGTAATAAAAGGAGGGCTGGTTGCAATAGGGACCTTGCGACTAGCAAAGTGTATGCTGGGTTGCATGTTATGCTGGGTCGTGATTTCTGTGAGCCCTGTGATTCCTGAACTTCTTTGGGATTTGCTACTGTTCTTGGTTTGGACCTCGGATCGCTTCTGAACATTGTGTTCGCTCTTGTGCCCTGACTTTGGATTGGACGTTGATGCTGCTGCTGTATCCTGTTTGCTGTGGATGACCTCTGGACCGGCTTGACTATGACTTTACTTCATTTTGGAATGTGTTTGCTGAAACAATAGCAAATACCTCTGCCGGGTATTTTGGTTAGTGGGTTGGGATTTTTTAGGACTTTGGGACTCTCTGTTTTACCTCCTTTTTGACCGGTTGGTCTGTGTTTGTTTTTGAATATTATTTTGCTGCTGTTAAGCATTTTTTATTCTTTTGAGCTGTTTCTTCATTAAACTATTGTTACTTTGTACTTTGGACTGACTTCGTGGTATCTGTACCTTGACATATCCTATGCTTTGTTCTAGAAATGCAGGTGTTATACCTAGGATGCCTATATGGACACAGGTAAAGGAATTGTTATATGATGTATTCTCCTTCCTTTCTCTTATTCACTCTTCCCTGCTCCCACATCAATAAACTCAACTTGTGCCAGCCAGAAAATCTGCCTGCCCACTTACTGCAGTCTCTGTTGCAAAAGAGGTTGTGCAATGCAATCTTCCTAAGCAAGACTAATTGAATTCTTGGCAAGAGCAGCAGATTCTGTATCTCCCCTTTTAAATGTGTGATGTTTTCTTTATTATTTTTTAAAGGTTGTGATATTTTAAGCACCAAGATATAAGCTCTTTTCCAAATGGTCTTTCCTTAGAAGGTTTGGCTATTTTTAAAAAACAGATTTGTCCTATTACTGTACTAGTTTTTACATTTGTTGAGCTTTGCATACAATACTTTGCATTTATTTTTCTGTGGCAAAATGTCAATTACTCATGCAATATTTGACTGTGGGATGTATAGCATTCTAGCGTGAATGCAAGAAAAGGTATGTGGTGGACATATCCTATCAAGCCAATTCAGATCCAGTCTAGCTGTCCAGACTGCACTAAAGCCATGAAATAATCCAGAATTTCCAACAAACTGCAGAATATCCCTAAATCTGCCCGAAGCAGGGCAAATCTGGTTTAAACCCATATCTAGAAATACTTGTGCATCATGAAATCTGCCAGCTTTCCATCTGAGATAAGTCTGGGTTTTTTTGGATAGTGTAGACATGTATACAAGCATTAGTCTAGGACTAAACCTTAGAGACATTACTAGTCTCATAATAAATTTGTAACAGCCTTCTGTTTAACTTCTGTCTGACTGAATGTCTACTTTCTTTCTATGGTACAACCATGGATTCCAGTCTGGATAATATATGCAAACCTTCTTGATGATTTGTCTTTTCTCTTTCTTTTTTGGTGCAGAATGAACTGACCCAGAGGACAGCCAAACAGTTGTGGCCACCTAAGCTGGCTCTATCAGGTGTTCTACATCATCAGGGCTGGGCTGAGAAAGAACCGAAGACGAAGCATGAATATCTTTCTCTGGGAAATGCCATTGGCAGCACAAAGAACTGATAATGGTCTCCACATCACTACCTTTTATGGCCAGTGGTGTTTCCCAGATATCGGGTTGATCCATTATGCTCCTGAGTTGCAGTCACAGTCTATTTTAGAATGGCTCATACAGAATTACACAGACACACAATATTCCAGGTAGTGAATTTTGATTAATGGGGTGCATCTACACTGTAGAGGGAAATAAATTTGACAGACATGTTTGGAATCTGTAGCCCAATGACCACTCTTTGGCAAAGAACAGTAAAGGCCTTGTACTTCTGTTTTCATGATTCCATAAGTTATGGCAGTTAAAGTGGTGTAAAACTGCTTTAATTCTACAGTGCACATGCACTCTTGTCCCTAACTCCAATTGTTATTCCCATCAAGGGTAGATCTACCGAATCAAAAGGAACTTGCAAAGTCAACACTGATGTAAGATTTATCAATCCAACTGTTCTTTACTACAGACTAGCAAATAAATTGAGACATGGCACCTTTCTTCACCTGATACTGCTTGTGCAACAATGTCAGTCATTTCTAGAATATGATTTTGTTAAATAGTGTAATAAAACATTAATATTGGTTAAACATTAAGTTTCACCACATCTCCTCAGAACCCTTCTTAGGAAACATATCTCCTCTTTCCTCTAAAAGTATCCAAATAGAGCATACAAAGCAATCTTTCCCTTGCCAAAAGAAATGTTTGAAATGTTTTCAGAGGAACCCTCTTTCCACTTCTGCAACTTATCCAATTAGTCATCCTGTCTACAAGTGGAAACTGATACTGTACCGTACAGACATTTTCCATATTCATATACATGTGTTTGTGTATGCACGCGCGCATAAACATGTATGTTTAAAGTGCCAAAAGATTAATTGTGTCTGCCAAATCAAAGATAAAAGTTAAAAAGCTTTGTATATTACTGAATGTAAAGTGGGGTTAGACAAGAGTCATTTCAACCAAATTGAAAAGTGGAGAAAACAAGTTTTGATCTGAAACATCTTTAGAATTTCTACAGACAAGGAATATTGAATATGTAATGTTAGTTCACCTTGTATTTGTGGAACAGGATATTTGATAGGTAGGGAGTACTTATCCCTACCTTGGGAAAACTTTCATAGGGGAAACTTTGAATTGTACAATTAGAGTTTCAGTCTTTTGTGAACCTAGCTGCATCCCACACACCAAAATGAACTTTCAAGTGAGCAGGTGATCAAAAGAGTGCAAAAGTGAAGTAAATGACTGATGGTGCAATATCGCTGCTTTGCAGCGTTTTAATTTTTGTATACTTTTTATCATGTTTTTATCATGTTTTAATTGTTTTGTTTTTATAGTATATTTGTTGCTGGCCCTCGTGGCAGAATGTAAGCCGCTCTGAGTCCCCTCGGGGAGAAGGGCGGGGTATAAATGCATGTAATAAATAAATAAATAAAACAAATAAATTTTTTAAATTCCTCTTTAAGTTCTGTTCAGTGTGGTTTTCAAGTTCAGCTGTTTTTAAGCATCATGGGCTTAAATGTTTACACTTCTATCCAAACATCTCAGATAAAGTTGCCTATAGTTTTTAGGTAGTCTGTCATCCATGACTTGAGCATTTTTGCAACAAAATTGTGTATAATTTTCCAGAACTGTTAAAATCTCAGCAGGTCAGAAAGAATTGTGTGCTATCAACAACTGAGAAACAGATTGTTGTAAATCAACCCCATCAATTTGTATGGACCAAGTGACTGCAATCATTTGTGACTAGAGACCCTGCTTTTCCTTGATCCAAGAAACAGAAGGATCGGACTTCCGGTTTGAGCGAATGGCGGAGAGACGGATCTGCTGGCAGCTGCTGCTAGTGGATGAGCCTTTCTGAGTCGATCGGGTAGAGCAAAGCTCCCTCTCCCTCACACTGACATTGCGGGGAGACAGCATAACCCAGGCGACATCCGACGGCCTAAAAAGGGGTCCCCCCCTCAAGGGGAGGCACCTTAAAAGGCCCGGAAAAGTGCCACAAGGGTACGGCGAATCGCGGAAGGGCGAACCTGGACACGCCAGGTACAATCTCCAGCTGCTCAACTTTATTTTAAACGCACCAAACGTTTCAAAAACAAGAAACAAAGTGGAAGAGCAGAAAAGTAGGAGCGGAAAGGCGAGAAGAGGGTAGAAGATTCCAAAAGAAGTCCGAAGCAATGGCAGCGGTAAGAGCTTCATTCCTTAACTTGATACTTGGAAATAACTCGGGAGAGACTTTGGAACCGCCAGACCCTCTCCCCTCCCCTAAGTATCCCTTAAGAATCCTACTTCAGCCCCTCTCCCAATGGGGATCAAAGGCAGGAAGTTTAAAAATTTCCTCCTACTCGAAAAAGAATAAAATAACAAACAAGGGACTGAGACCGGGCAGAAGTTAGGGGAGAGGGACAAAATGGCGCGGCAGTAACAAAATAATAGTACCGACCTTGAAGTCGCCTTCTTCTCTAGATAACAGATAGGAGATCTGCCAGGAAGCTCTGGCCAAGGCCAGCCCCAAGGCCATCTCCGGGAAGAGCAAAGGCCCTGAGACATAACTTCAACCCCCAACGTGTTGCTGTAGAGAGGGGGGAGCCTACAGAAGCCTCATGTAAAGACGTATATACGCAGCGACGCACACCAGAGGCGCAAGCCCTGCAAGACTTCAATCATAACAGAGAGGTTCCCCAGATGAGGAGAAGGAAGGAGCAATAAGGAAAGAGGGGCGCCAAAGTCACAAGATGAGGACCTCAAGAGTGACAGATCTATCATGACAAGACATAAACTAGGAGCAGGTGAAGCGCCAAGAAAATTAAATAGGGAAATAAAACAAAAGTGACCTGAAGAGCTATAAAACATCAAAGATATAAAAAGGAAAAAAGAAAAGGGGAAGGAAGAGGAAAGGGGAGGAAGGGGAAGAAGGAAGAAGTGAAGAGAGAAAGGGAAGGGAAGACCAACAAGGGAGATAGAGCTCAAGAGAGAATCATTGAAATATTCAAGGGCTAATACAAGCTGCTGCAGCGGGTTTTTTTTTCTTTTTCCTTTTTTCCCCCTGCTTTCTTCTTTTTCTTATTCTCAAGAAACTTCCAATCAAATTTAGTCAAAGCGAAAAATGCCAAGCAAATAAATAAAATATTAATTTAAAAATTATATAATCTAATGAACCAGGAAAATCTTGTTTCTCATCAGTTCATCATTGGTTCCTCAGTATTAAATCGTGAATGAAATATAAAATAATATATCAAATTTAAAAATCAATTGTTTTACTCCTCTCAATTCATATTCCTTGACCTTGGGTCAGAGAATCTACCGAATGAAAAATATATTAAACAATATTCTTGGAGGTATTAACAGGAAAATGGATAAAGATTCCAATGATGGAAGACTTCTAAGAAGAGCCTAACTCTCAGAACAAATAAGTCTTAGAGATATTATGAGAGAACTTCAAAAAATGCAAGAAACCCAAAGCATGTATCAAAAAATTTCACAAGAGCAACTATTAGATTTTAAGAAAGATATGCAGGAAGAGCTAGGAACAATGAAAAGGGAAATATGTAACATCCAACAAGAGATCAAAGAACTTAGACAAGAAAGAATTGAACTGAAAAAAGAAATGAAGAACAACCTAGACCAGACAGATTCAAAGGTTGAGAGTATAAAAGCAAAAAATGAAAGCTTAGAACAAAGACAAGACAGATTAGAAACTAAGGAATTGGAATTCCAACTAAGATTTCAAAATATTACAGAAGAAAAAAATGAAGATATAAGACAAATAATATCAGAAATCATAACCCAGATCCTAGACTGTTCTCAACAAGAGGTTAAAGATGGCTTAGACAGAACATACAGAATCAATACAAGATATGCAAAAAGATTCAACACACCAAGAGATACCATAGTAAGATTCGTAAAGAAGTCAATGAGAGATGAAATACTGAGGAAAAGCAACGAGAAACAGGTCCTACATAAAGAAAGGAAAATAGTGATATTAAAAGAACTTCCTCTTCCAGTCTTACAAAAAAGGAAAAAATACACTAATTTAACAAGAGAACTGAGGAAACACCAGATTAGATATAGGTGGGAACAAGAGGAAGGCCTAACAATCTTCTATAAAGAACAGAGATGGAAAATTGACACAGAAGAAAAAGCCAATGATTTTTTCAGAATATTGACACAGAATAGGAAAAAAGATAAAGACCCAGATACAGGGCATAAAGAAAAGAAAAAAAGACTCCGAACTGACTCCCCGGAAAAGACAAGCCCAGAACTAGACATGGACCTAGAACAACTCTTCTCACAGAAAGAAACAACATCCAAAGCTACCCCAGAAGAGAAAGAGCACGCCGATCACTAAAAACCACATATGGACAGAGAAATCAAATGTTTATCGAACAATGTAAACGGGATAAACTCACCAAATAAAAGAAATAAAATATTTAATAAAATTAAGAAAGGGAACTACGATGTGGTGGCTATTCAAGAATCACACATAGCACAAAAGCACAGGAAATATTTGATTAGACCTGAGATTGGGAAAGAATATTACTCTTCTGCAAAGGAAAAAAAGAGAGGGGTAGCAATATACATTAAGGAGGGATTCTCTTCAAAATTGGCATTCAAAGACAGAGATGGGAGAATGGTAGGGGTACTACTAGATATCCAAAACACAAAACTACTAATTTGCAGTATATACGCTCCAAACAATTCGAAAACAAACTTTGCCAGAGAACTTAAAGAACATCTTATGAAACAAGAATATGATAACCTAATGATATTAGGTGACTTTAACTCAGTAGCAGATAGAAAGCGAGATAGAACGCATAACATAAAATTGGGAAAAGAAAGCAAAGTTGGAAATCTACCCCAGACATTAAGAAACATCCAAAACAAATTTGATTTGCAAGATACCTGGCGAGTCCATCATCAAGAAACAAAAGATTACACCTTTTATTCGGCGAGACAAAAAAGCTGGTCCAGAATAGATATGGCGTGGACATCAAAATCTTTAACCTCTAAAGTAAAATCGATAAAAATTTTAGCCAGATCAACCTCAGATCACTGTCCAATTGACCTAATAATAAATCATAAGAAGAAAACACTAAGATGGAGACTTGACGACAATCTATTAAAAAAGGAAGAAGATATCACAAAATTTAGAAATCTCTTAATGGAATATTTTGACTTAAATGCTACAACCGACATCACTGAACAAACGCTATGGGATGCAGGGAAGGCGGTAATGTGAGGATATTTCTTACAACATTCAGCCTGGAAAAACAAATTGAGGAAAGCAAAGGAAAAAGAGATAGAGGGAAAAATAAGCGAAGCAGAACAACTATGGAAGAAAGAACCGGAAAACAACAAACTTAAACATCGACTAGAAATATTACGAAAGCAGAGAGATCTTTGGGAACAAGAAGAAAGAGCAAAACAATTAAAATATATAAAACAATATCACTTTAGCAATGCTAATAAGCCTGGCAAATGGCTAACAAGGAGACTAAGGAAAAGAAAAGAGAAGGTGTACATAAATACCATAAAAACTAAAGAAGATACCTTTACAAGAGAAGAAGACATACTAAATCAATTCAGAATATTCTATAACAATCTCTACAAACAAGAAAATGCAGAAGAGGATAAAATAACAAAATTTTTAGATCAACAAAAACTAATCAGGACCACAGAGGAACATAAAAAAGAGCTTAACAAAGAAATTGAGGATAGAGAAATTAAACATGTCATTCGCAATTTAGCCTCGCAGAAGGCGCCTGGGCCAGACGGATTGACAGCCGCATACTACAAAACATTCGAGGAAATCCTTATCCCGCACTTAAAAATTATCATGAATCAAGTAATGACAGATCGAAAGATTCCGCAATCCTGGCAACAAGCAACCATAACAATGATCCACAAAGAAAACTCGCTAGAAACTAACATGAAAAATTACAGACCTATTTCCCTCCTGAATGTGGACTATAAAATATTTGCAAATATATTGGCTACCAGAATGAAAAACTTTCTAAAAACATGGATAAAAGAAGAACAATTAGGATTCCTACCACATAGAAAAATAAGTGATAACATCAGAACCATACTAAACCTAATTGAATATTATGAAGATAAAAAACAGAAAGAAGTACTCTTCCTATCCTTGGACATAGAAAAAGCATTTGACAGCATAAATTGGTCCTTTCTCAAAATACTCCTAAGAAAAATAGATATAGGCACAGAACTACAGAATGCGATAGACACAATCTATAACAACCAGGAAGCCAAAATACTAATAAACGGAACAGAGACAGAGAGAATAGTGATACAGAAAGGAACCAGGCAAGGTTGCCCCCTGTCACCTCTCCTATTTATATCGGTCATGGAAATATTATTAAACGCTATCAGGGAAGACAAAAGCTTGAAGGGGGCAGAAATCCAATGTGCATCATTGAAGACCCGATGAACACTACAGGAAAATGGTTAAGAAAAGTGGAGGAATACGGAGAAGTATCAGGACTCAAAATAAACTTAGAAAAAACACAAGCAATGACCAAAAATATCCCTGAAGATAGACAAAGAACATTTACAGAAAAAACTGGATTAAAAATAACAACGAAGATGAAATATCTGGGAATCTATATATCAACAAACAATAACCACCTCTTGAAATACAATTACGATTACAAGTGGAAAGAAATCAAGAAAGATTTAAACAATTGGAACAATTTAGGACTCTCATTATTAGGGAGAATTGCGACTATCAAGACTTATATCCTCCCAAAGATGCTGTTCTTATTTCAAAATTTACAAATTATCAGATCTCCAAAACCCTTCGCCGTATGGCAAAAAGATATTTCAAAATTCATATGGCAAGGACGGAAGCCGAGAATAAAAATCAAAAATCTTATAGATGATAGGATTAGAGGCGGAATGAATCTCCCAGATTTGCGTCTATATTATGAATCTTGTGCGCTAACATGGATTAGGGATTGGTTTTTCTCAAAAAACAAGAGAATTTTAAACATAGAAGGATACAATCTCAAATTTGGCTGGCAGACTTATACATGGGGCACCCTGGACAAAAATGAAAAGAGAATCTTTAAAAATCACATAATAAGAGATTTGCTGAATAAGATCTGGACGAAATACAAAAATAGGATTTTTCCCAAAACTCCATTGTGGCTATCGCCACTGGAGACAACCTTGAAGTACCGTCAAAGGAAAACAAATTGGCCAACGTACAGAGACATTCTAATAAGACAGGACAACAGTTACTGTATAAAATCTAAAGAAGAAATCCAGGAAACATTCCCACAATTAACATGGCTCCATCATAGACAAATAAAGGAGCAATTTAAAAAGGATAAACAAATCGGATTCATGATGAAAGACTCAGAATGGGAAAAATTTTTGGAGTCTGACAATAAGACGGTTACAAAAATATATAAAAAATTATTAGAATGGGATACGGAAACAGAACACGTAAAGGCATGTATGACTCATTGGGCTAGAGATATTGGGAGACCAATTAGATATGAAGAATGGGAAACGATCTGGAACAAAAAGATAAAATTCACCTATGCGTCGGACCTAAAAGAAAATCAATACAAAATGCAGTACAGATGGTATATCACCCCGAAAAAATTAGGACTTTATAAGAAAGATATACAAATAAAGTGTTGGAAATGTCAGAAGCAGGAGGGAAATTTCTATCATATGTGGTGGACATGTGCCAAAACAAAAAAATACTGGAAAGAAATACATAAAGAATGTGGAAAAATAATGAAAAAGAACATTCAGATGAGACCAGAATTATACCTATTAGGATTGACAAACACAAAGTTAGAGACAAATGAGGAAAAGATCTTAAACTATCTAGTAATAGGAGCCAGAATCGTATTCGCAAAAGTATGGAGATCAAACCAAATACCAACGACAGATCAATGGTTATTGAAGATATGGGAAATAAGAAACATGGACAAATTGACATTCTTAATGAAGAAACAACAAGGAAAGCCAATGAAAGAAACTGACTGGTCAAACTTCGAGGAATATATAAGGTCAAGAAAGGAGTGAACAACGAAAGGGACTTAAGGACTTACCCAAACTAGGGAAATTGAACTTTACTAATAGCATACCACAAGAATCATCAAGAGAAGAGACTTCACTACAAATCAAATCACCTCACAAACCCTTCTACCCATTCATCCCCCCCCGCACACTACTCTGCACGAATCCCCCCTGACCCTTCCCCAACTTCCCCCCCCCATTTCCCCCCCCCGAGTGATTTCCCCCAACTTCTCTATTTTTAACGATGTATAAAAGAAACCAATAATAATAAAAAAGAAACAGAAGGATCGATGCCTGTCCTTTTATGGAATAGGTTAAATGAAGATGTGGTAAAGTGTCCTTGTCATAGGTGAAGTAGTATGCCCCGCTTGAACTGAATGGCATCACCGGAAAGATGTTGGCTTTTTCCCTGTCCATTTTTTGCATGGCTTGCTCATATACAACCTTGAGCAGCTCTTTCTTGTGACATGAGTTTCTGAGTCAATACTTGTAGTAGTTATAATGGACATGACAGGGTATAAAGATCAAGGCAACAAAAAAATTGAGCAGCTTGTGAAGTCACCAGTGTTTCTTTTTTTGGACTGCTGTAGACAACTGTAATCAACAGGACCCAGGGTCCTTTTTCTACTCCTAAATTCTATAGGCACCCAATAATTATCTGCGCTCCCCAGCCTTCCTCAATAGGTGGATGAACAAATTGTTCAGAAATAGTCAAAAGCCACTTGTGTGGTGTCCGGAAATGTAAGAAATGCCTTTATTTCTGGCCACATATTGGCTGACAGTATGTGGAGATGAATCATAGAATCATAGAATAGTAGAGTTGGAAGAGACCACATGGGCCATCTAGTCCAACCCCCTGCTAAGAAGCAGGAAATCGCATTCAAATTTTAATCGAGGGCCTCGTCAGCCTTACGGTTGTCTTCAAAGGGACTATATAAATGTAATGACCTGTGGGGCACAGGGGTAAAAAGTACATACTAGGGTTGTGTAATTTGGGTAAACCATGATCCACTTCAGTGTCTCAGATTTAGGTTGGGGCCCTGATCTGTTTTTCGGGAGCCTCCATAATATGGGAGGACAGAAATCTATTTTTGATCCAGGAAACTGAAAGATTTGTTTTTGATCTGACCCATTGGTACCAATAGGGGACACTTCCCAGGTTCCCCTTCCCATCATTTTAGGCATCTTTTGTCCTTATACCCTTAATTACAAACTGGATTAAAAGTACCAGGGTTAAGATAACACTCTTTCTGTGTTCCTTTCCCTTCTGTCTTTCAAGGAGACCTGTATTTAAAGCAAGGGCTTAAGATACCCCCATTCCTGGGATCATTTCCTTCTGTCTTTCAAGGAGATCTAGATTTAAAACAAGGGCTTAAAAATTGCCTTTCTGGGATGCTTTCACTTCTAGCGGCTGTTTCACTCTCCACACCTAAAAGAAACCAATAGCTGCCATTTTTCAGCAGCCACTGGCTACAGAGCCCTTGCTGTTATGAGCATCTGAATAAGCTGAATAAGCCGAAGACCATTTTTTAAAGTGGATCCGGGCACAACCCTAGTACACACACACACCTTTCTTCACTGGCTGTGACTATCTACCAACTGCCCTATTGACTGACAAATCATTCCTTTTAAATCTGACAAGGCATGATAAGAAGCACCACACCACCTCAAAACCACAAGGAAATGAACTCCCAAATTAGAGTTTTGCTGGGGCAAGTGTTTCATCTGAGGAGGCTGCAAAATCCAGTGTGGTCTGATACAGGGCAGGTTTTCATAGCCTTAGCTCTGCTCCTGAAAATAGGGCAAGCATGTACATGCAGCATCATTTCCTTTTCTCCTTCTATACTCCATTCAACAAATGGGCAAGTAATAAGTCTCAACAGAGGAAAAACATTTATTTCATCAGCCTTCTCTGCCAAGCAGAGACAATGCCTCAGCAAACTATGAACCCCAGGATTCCATGACATCGAATCATGACAATTAAAGTGGTACCAAACTGCATAATTTCTACAGTCTAGGATCAGCCTTTTTTAATTGTTTGATTCTAAGAGACCTTTAATGAATGGGATGCAATTGAAGTTCCATACATGAGATGCAAGTTCGTAGATGCTTTTTTTCTTGAACAGCAACTATTAGGCTTGCCAGTAACAACTAGAATAATGGGTTCTTGATTAATGGTGAGTTCATTATCTTGGTGGCACAGAAAGGTACATTTTGATTGCATTATGTTGTTCCAGATGTGGATATATATCATCCAACTTTTCAAATGCTGGCTTTGCAGCTTTGGAAGTGAACAGCATTAAACGTGGGACTGATTTAATGATGCTAACATGAAAACAAAACATGGGGCCAACACACCTCTGCTTTGAAGAAGGAAATATAGCCAGAAGGGAAGAGTTTAAAGGTTGTGTTGGAAGAGAAGGCCGTGGCTGGAACATGTAGTATTCATGTAGAACCTGCCAGCTTGCAAGCTGGAACAGACCTGATATTTCTTTAATTGGCTTGTTCTAAGACACACTTCAGGAATCAAAACACATTAGTCAGAATCAGCCTCATTCTTGTTTTCTCTTCAGGAACGATCAAAAATACAATCTTTGTCATTAATATTTTTAAAATTACATATGAGCAGTAGGGGACTGATTCTGCCATCCCAGTTTTTCATTTATTTATCCTGATTGCTGTATTTCTTGATTACTTCTAAGCATGTATTTATTACAGTCAGTTGTATCAATAGTATGTCATGCACTATACTTATCTCAGGAGTTGTATAGCCCACGCCCAAGGCCCAATGGATTTGGGATACATCAAATGTAAAGACTTATGGGAATAGAACTGTGGTACCACAATTGTAAAATACTGTGTCTGCATCTATGACTCAGAATTAATGCAATCTGACACCAATTTAACAGCTATGGCTCAATGCAAACGAATCATGGGATTTGTAGGGTCTTACAAGGTCTTTAGCCTTCTCTGCCAAGGAGTGTGGACACCTTGCCAAACTAAAAATCCCAGGGTTCCATAGCATTGAGCCATGGCAGTTAAAGTGGTGTCAGATTGCATTAACTATATAGGGTACAACTGCATTTTGAGATTATGGTTCTTACTCATTTTTATTTGGAAGTCCCTCTTATTGCAGCGGGACTTATGTCAAATGAAAGCAATTGGATCACGCTATATACAACCAGCAAATAGAATTCACTACAACATGATTTCTAACTTAAACATCTATTTCAATGAGCATTAAAATGTAATGAACACGCTCCATGGGTCTTGCATTTGAGAGATAGAGAACACATCCTTGTACAGAGGTTATGTTCTTCATTCTTTTCATATCTTTTTTTCTCAAATCACAAGAGCATTTTGCTGCTATTCTTTTTACTTGGCTTATGAAAGATGCAACTCTGATGTGAGACACCATGGTGCCATCTCTTCTTTTCACATGCCCTCAAATTTCTGCTGATATATGACAGCTTTGGAAAACAGCAAGGCTTTTACAGAAAACACATCACTGAGATTTCAGACAGGTTTCAGGAGAGTAAAATGTTCTATCTACCTAGTAAATTTTCTACTCAGAAAATCATCATGGTGATGGTGTATGTATTGTGTTTTCATATCCTCAAGTGTTTCACATGCTCTTTCTCGTTATAATTTTTACAAGCCTGTAAAGTAAGTCAGTATTGTTATTGTCTTACATATGATAGTGTGGGAGATTCTAGACTAAGAGAGTTTTGTGCCTAAGGCTATGTTGTAATGTCATGGCGCAGCTAAATTTTAAACCAGGGATGTCTGAACTTGTTGTTCACTCTCTTTAAGCACTAAAACTGTTTGGAAAAAGCATTTACAAGACACCTGGCAAAACTAAGGTGGATGATTACCAGCTATTGTCTAACATGTCATTCTTTGGTAAGGTATTAGAGTGTGCAGTGACCTCCTAGCTACAGGGGTTTCTTGGGTGAAATTAATTTTCTAGATCAGTGGTTCTCAACCTGTGGGTCCCCAGGTGTTTTGGCCCACAACTACCAGAAATCCCAGCCAGTTTACTAGGTGTTAGGATTTCTCGGACTTGAAAGCCAAAACAACTGGAGAACCACAGGTTGAGAACCCCTCTTCTAGGTCAATTACAATCTTTGTTTAAATGCCTGGTTATGGAAGTGACACAGCTTTTATTGCATCTGTGGGCAACTTACACAGGGAACTGGTAGTCAAAGTGTGATCCTGTTGGTTCTGCTGAATCTTTCAATGGCTTTGGATATTTATTTATTTACCATATTTATACCCTGCCTTTCTCAACCACGAAGGGGATTCAAGGAGGATACCATTGTCCATATTGTTCTGTTATCACCTCACTAGAATGGGACTTAGAGTCATGGTTTTACAGTGGTTCTGTCCTTCCCTGTAGGGATGAAACTAGATGTTGGGACTGGCAGACTTCTGTTCCAACCCTGTTCATTGACTCTGTTTTCTCCCACATTGACCACAGCTCTCTGTATGTACCCGATGGAGATCAGGAGAGATACTTCTTTCAGTCCCACCACTACCATTGCAAGAATGGCTGGTGAGGACATGAGAAAAGGCCTCTCAATGATTGTCCCTCAACTCTGGGATTCTCATTCCAAGGACTCCAGAATGGAAACCCCTCTGCTGTTGGTAGGCAAAAACCTATTACAACAGGTTTTAATACAGAAAGTTTTTAAAGAACGGGCTACAGGGTTCTTTATTGTTTAGAACTGAATCGTTTGATTAGTTTTTTTATCTTTTAAATTGCATTTTATTCTTTTAGCTAGAGATGTGAAGTGTTTCAACATTTTGACTATTATAATTCTATTTTTAATGTGATTTTTGTATATTTTTAACTGTAAGCTTCCCTGAGTCTTTTTACTTATTATATAAAAGACTTTGTTCACAAAGGCTTTCCTTGCTTTAATAAACAATCAGTTGCTGACATATTTTATAATTCAGAATGGTTTGTAAATTGAGTCCAGCGACTGACTATATGTGGAGTTTTCTAGAAGACTCTGGTATATTTTTCATTGGTCATGATAGTCTGTTGCTGTTGTATAGGATATTCTACCCTCCTACATTTGAGCTTAGTTCAGCTTCCCAGATTTTCCCTGGATCATGAAAGTCAATATTTTGTCATGTAAAAAGTTCGCCTTTCACCTATAAGAGGAATTTGGGAAGTTTCCAAAATAATTTGCTCCATTCTTCATTCTAGCATTCCTGTTATATATTACAAAGATGGAAGAAATTAACCTGTTAAAATTTTGTTGTGCTACTCATTAGTTCCTTTGTTATTTAACTTTATTGAGATAAATTTTAAAAATCAACTTAGAATTTATAAGAGAATTGAACAAAACTTTTTAAAAGTTAATTTTTGTTTTAGAGCTCTGCAGATTATCAAAGCAAGTTAGAAGCTGCTACATAAAACATTTAAACCAAGCCCACATTCCAATCATACTTTCAAGCAATTGTTGATTTGTCTGTAAAAAGTATGGTCTTGTAAGTTCCTTGCCACGTTTTGTTTGGCTTACACATCACAATTAGCTTTCCCCTCCTGCTTGCTGGGTGGGTAGGGTGATTGACCTCCCTCCAGTGACAGAGACCAGAGAAATAGTCCCAGCTGAGACTATTTTTCTGGGGTGGAGCTAACTTTGCCAAGCAGCTCAGCCCCAGAAGCTCATTCTTCAATCCTGCGCTGACCCAACATCCGGCCCACTAACACTGTACTTTTTGGGTCACCTCTGGGGCCAGGTAGAAATTTTTCTCCCTACATTCTAGGGTTTTTTTTTCACTTACCCTATACTGTTTCTTCATGGGTTAATTGTGTTCATGGGTTTTAAATAGGCTATCATGTGGAAATCAGGGATAGGTTCACATCTTGGTGTATACCTTAGGCACCCTTTGTGGTGTAGGCCAGGAATGGAAACCCTCACCTGGGGTTTAAGTAACCAAGGTGAGGAAGAACAGAAATGGCTTTGGAGCAGGTGGAGTTCTGGCCCCAACAAATCCTCCAGACATTGGGACAGAATTCTCAATTCCATTTCCCTGAGCAGTCACCTTGGCAACAGTAGAGTTGATTACATCTAGGGACCCAAGAATTTTGCCCAAGTTAGCTAAGGAGTAGGTCTTGGATGGCTACTGCCTCAGCTAATTCCGCACCAAGTTCATACCTCTTAAGAATTGGTTTGTAGGTCATAGAAAAATTAAATAGGTAACATTGATAAAAAGTCCCATATTATTGTGTGGTCTCGTTATTTTGGTGGTTGGGGAGCAATCAACATTTGTGGTACTTAGGAGGCCAATCTTCTCTGCAGTATGATAACAATTAATATATGTGGAGTATGTGGAGCATCACGTCTTAAATTAGAACACCGCATTTTAATTTTAGTAATTCAAAAGAGGGTGCATGAACTGGAGAATTAAAATAATTGGAAATGCCATCAACAAGTACTGGTCTATGAGTATGAAACAGATAGACACTATTGCAGATAACCTTGAGTTTTGAAAAGACCAAGAGAAAAATCACATAAGAACAAAGATGTACAATGGGTCTAAATTTGTAATTGTTGCCCATCAGTTGTTGCTAAATGGAATATAGCAGAAATGATCTTTTTGTTGGATCTTCAAACAAGAGCCTAAGATATTTTTTTGTTATACCTGGCTTCAGAACTTTCTAATATTTGGTTTGTGTGTAGTACCAGTTGCTACACTCTATATGGTTGAATTCCCATGCTTATACTCTATGACATGGAAACTGATATACTATTATGAATTGCATGTTGGTGTTTGTGTGGATAGATAGATGATATAGAGTAGATATAGAGTAGATAGGTATATAAAAGAGTATGTGTGGCAAGCTAATTCTGATTCCTTCACTAACATATCTGTTCAAAAATAAGCCTACTAAAAACCAATGGAACCAATCCCTAGGAATTCCTAATTCCAATCGTAGAGTTACAAATGCTTTTATTTTATGGGAAGGAGATGATGTCATGCTGTGCTGGGCTACTCTGAACACAATAATAAGTATGAAAAATGTGAAAACCAAAATTAATTTCATATAAGCATGGAAAATATTCCAAGGTCACCAAAAATGAAATTCAGTGTCATCGGTTTTGTATCTTCCAAATTCATATGCTAGTTGATGATGGTAGGAATTGCAAACCCTGAATTCTAGAGCATCAGGTTTGACAAAAACTAGGTTGTAGCCTTATATAATTTGGAATGTTAACAAAAGGCAACATGCTCAGATATCTTATTAAAGTTTTGAAAGTAGAAATAAAAACAAAAGAGGCTTGGAGAAATAACAGCCAAGAATTGCCATTTGTTAAAAAAAGTAATATATTTGAAGGAGCACAAGCAAAGTAATTAAATATTTAGGTTTCTTTTTGTACTCAGGTAGATTTGAAACATTACATTCCCAAAATGTATTGCTGTTTTAACTCCCCTTCCAATAAACAAAGGTGATAATGAGCACATTGATATTGGGCAGCAGACAAAGTAATCTAGGATCAGAACAAATGGGAATGTCATCTAAACAACAGATGCTGTAGCAAATTTCATATGCCCATAACTACTACAAATATCAAGCGCATACAAAGGAAACAGGGATGTACATTCCAGGAAGGAGCAAGAAAATCCTTAGCAATCATCTTTTCATTTGCATTTTTCTGTTTGCGAAGAGGGTGCCCGATACTCAATTTCTAAATGCACCAGCTAACACTTAAGTTGTAAAAGTAGGAACATAATACATCACCATTGGCTGGTAGTACATGAAACAGTGATGTTTCTTCCATAGTCTTAAATGGCAATTCTTTTTATTTCCCCCTGCTGGTCTCCTATTTCAGTATTAACAAGGCTAGTTAAGTTGAGCTAAACTAAGCTGAAAAATATATTGGGTCAACCTTGAACACTTCCCAATACCAATGGGGGTTGAAACAGTGTTTTGAGACTTGCATTTTGATTGCAGAAATATTATATTGTGGTTATCTTGAGAAGAAAAGCTATTACCATCCTCCTCCATCTCTCTGTACTGAATTCCCTGTGTGCCCCCCCTTTAAAATACATTTCTGCTAGACACATTTTGGTCATATGCACTTAAAGCCTCTACTCTATTTCATCTCTACCCCATTCTCCAGGTGGTGGTCCAGTATGACCCATACTCTTTACTGATGTTCCAGTCTCCAAGCTTGTTTACTTCTTGATCCCAGTTCCTGGTACAGGTCTTGCTTACTCAGTTCTCTTGAAGGGTCCCTTGTTTTGGATATATCTTTCAAAATGTGTGTTTGTGTATAAGGGATTAAATATGTAGTATTAAAGTAAAGGCCACCAAAAGAAACTCAGAAATCCAGTCAGGATCAGGTTTTAAATACTTCCATTTATATAAAGCTCATCAAACATATTTTTAAGCCTGCTCTTGCTTGGATTTTTGTGTTTCTCTTGGTGGCCTTCACTTGACACAAAACATTAAAATCTGCTAGGGGTTCTCCATAGCTATTAAGTCAGCCTTTGAGCTGAAGAATCAAAGCTAACACTGTGAGTGTCCTTTGTGTTAAACAATTTCCACCATTTGATGCCTGACTGCTCTTAAAATGAAAACATGAAAAATGCTTAAAGGGCTAATTCTGTAAAGAAAGAAAAAAAATCTCCACTTGCTGTTCAGAAGAACATTTAATGGGATGAAGTATTCTTACCTGTTTTCCAGTTAAATCTCTCATTTCCCCCAACCCTATGGGAGCAGGAGAAATGCTTTTCTTCCTGACACTGCTAGAGAATAATGCAACAAAGGAATCCCAAGTTGAAAAAAAATAGAACAATAATTTTGTATTGCAGTTTTCAGCAGGCTTGGCAACACACTTATTTTAGTAGGTCCAGGAAAGCAGAAAAGCAGGAACTTTATAGAACAATCCAGAACTCATTCATCTAAAAGTAATTCCCATTGAACTCAGTGGAATTAACTTCCTGGTAGATTAGTAGAGGTCTGTTGGCTGTTCCATCTCTGGTGTCCTGCCTTATATTGCTGTTACACTGCGTTTAATTTGGTGGATCATAAGTTATTCAGGTATGCATTTGTCTTGTTAATGACTTGTCTTAGCCTATCACACAACTACAATTTATGTGAGCCTCTACAGGTGTCAGCTTGTGCTATCACAAACCCAAGCAGGTCTTTTTATACTAAAAATATTTGCTGATATCTGTGTAGAATGGGTTGTCCTTCTGAATATAACCTCTTCACATACATGCACATACATATTGCAATGGTCTCCAAACTGGCCAACATTTGCTGCTATATGCCTTGCCTGACTTACCAGGCAGGGAGGTTGTGGCGGCTGGTGCACCTCCCCCACCATCCTCTCTTTAGGGTTCTCCTTCCCAGGAGCCCCCACGCTCCGTGCTTTTTGATACACTCGGCCTGGCAGCCAATCGGGTTTGCTCCATCCTGCACCTGGCTCAGCTGCACGTGGACTTTGCTTTGTTCTGCCAGGGCAGACAAAGTAGGGGCAGACCAGCACTGGGCACCAGTGACCTCTCAGCTGTTCTATCCCTCCCACCCTGAAATTGTATCATTGTATGCATTCGTTGTTCAATTGCTCAGCATTTTCTTTCATCACAACTTGGGGACATGTGGCATGGGCCCTGGATCCGGTTTGTGTACCTCCCCCCTTTATCAGTGTGGGGGGAGTGTCCACGTGGTATAGGGGTGCGGCAGTACCAGTTTCCCAGGCCGGAATTAGTTGGCTCACTGCCAGGGACCCCTACTGTTGTGAAGTGGCTTTGGTCAGCATCAGGCTGTCTGATTCTTGATCCAGGACCCATGCATGGCTGCCAATCCTGTTTCTCATTGTAACCAATAAACAATTTGTGGCCTTTGGTTATCCCAAATTTATTGTATCTGTCTTTCCTTGCGGGTTCCTGGTGGGGGGAGGTTGGTTGCCACTGCCCACGTAAAAAATGTTGCAACCCGTTTTCCAAACTTGCAAGCAGCATATCCCAATCACTCTTTCTCATTCTTCGTTTGATTTTCTTCTACACCCCTCCATTCCTCATTGGGCTGGCTTCTTGCTTTTGCTTCCATAATGATTTTTTTAAAAAAAGACAAAAATCACTTTGCAGGTCAGGCAGGAGGTTGAGTGAAATCTAGGCTTTTGGAGGAATTTCTGCTTCTATCAAAGGAAATGGCTAATTTGCCTCTGGCGTCCTTTCTAAGCAGTTTGAAGTACTTAGTGAGTCTTAAGCACAGAAGGCTATGATCTCCTTCTTTCTTTTTAAAAGCAAGTTATTTCAAATAAAACATAGTCTTCTTCTGCCTTCCTACTATGTGCCTTTGATAAAGCAGGAAAACTAAGTTATAGTTTGTCAGCATGGAAGCCTAGAATGAAGAAACAAGTTATAACTTTTTGTAACTTTTTTTACTTTTATCTGGAGTTTGGGCTATATAGCAAATAATTTAACAGAGGACTCATTTTGCTGTTAAATATCACATTTGTCAAACAAAATCTCACTGTGTAATCTATGTTATATGGGCCTCATATGGTATTTCTGCTACAATATACTAGGGTTCAAACCCCAGAATACAAGCATTTCAGTGGTGGGTCTGTGAAGGTATTTATTGTCACAACCCTTTTATATCAACAATACAGTGTTCAGTGACGAACTCAGTAAAATGAGGTTTACTTGTCTTTTTGTTGTGTTGTCAGAAGTTGGGACACATCAGTGATACAAAACATCAGCATAATAACAGCTTTCAACACATCATTTTATATTTTTACTGCAGCCAGAATTTTAAAAACAAGCATTGTAAGAAGAGTGTGATCAGGCATGCTGATGTCTCAGTCAATCTCATTATATTAACCATAAGCCCAGAATCCCTTTCCACATATAGCTGGTAGTTTGTGCTACACATATAGGATTCCATATTTTATAATGTAAAAAATAGAGATGTAAATAGTTCTTGTAAGAAAGAATAATTCTAAGAAAAAAATCCCAGGAATGAGATATTATGCATGGTTTGAAATATTTTCTTTCTCAATGATTCCCCCACCATTTTTTAATCTTGTTGGGGGAAAATGTTTGTACAAAGCAAGTTGTTTTTTCTGGACATTTTGTGCAGAAAACCATGTATTTTATGGAAATTACAAAAAGTTTCTGTACAAAGAATTTTTTTTTTACAAAATATGACATTTTTCACACAGCACAGAAGTATTCTTAATAATCTCTGATCTGATTTCTTGGCATTGGACTAGATCCCAACTTCCCAACAGTAGGACTTGGGAAACTTTTTTCTACTCCATTTATCCCTGCAGATCTCCATATCATTTGAAGACAGGAAGTTTGGGATGTGCCATGACTATAGCATATATATGAAAAACTGTATTATAGTTTATATTATTAGATTATTTTTCTGTTTGTAGTGGCCTCTTGCCTTTGATGAATTTGTAGCCCATCACATTTTGCTATCAGTTTTTTTTCATTTTTGCTCCTCTTCTTTCAATATCTTTTTTTCCTATTCTGTTTATTATTTTCTCATTGTCATGACTACAATAAAACAAATTAAAACTCAGGTCAAGGATTATTTTCATCAAAATTATTCTATTTCAGAACATCCTTTTACTGTGGAGGCCTGATGATCAAAATTACCGTTATGTGTGATTATATTTCAGAACTTACATATATAAAGGTTAGATTTTTGCCTTGAAGGGATGTCTGATAAGATATTTTTTCTATCATTCCTAGACTTAATTCATTTTATTTAAAAATTTCAGAACTTAAACATACCCATTCACCTTTACTGGTACTGTATATTAGTGCCATCTGTTCTAACAGAGGAAAGAACATTTTTATTTCTTGTTTCTCCTTCTCCTACCACTGTGGATACCTGCTTTCAATTAAACCAGCTTGGAGATTTTTATTTTTCCTGAAATAAAAAAATGACCTTGATCAGAAGAGTTGTTTGATCTCAAGTAATTTACTTCCTTAGGCCTGGCAACCTCTTGAAAACCTTTTTTTTTGGGGTGCATCTGGCACTAGAGCTGGGACTAGCTTCTTGTTGACATGTTAAACTGCTGTACCTTATTTTAAGAATTTCTGGTGTGTGGTCTTTTCACCTTTGATCTGATGTTAGTTAACTGTACAGCCTTTTCCAATATTGGGTGCCTAGATCTTGTTTGACTGTCCATTTCACTCCACTGGCCCCCAGAATGTCTATTCTTAATCTTGACATCTCACCAATAACAACATCCAGTTTGTCCTGGCTCATAGATCTTACATTCCAAGTTCCTATATTGTATTGATCTTTAGAACATTGGATTCGTTGTTCACCTCCAGCACCATCAGCTGCTAGCCTTCCTTTCAGCTTTGAGCTAACTGAGGCATCACATCTTGGGCTAGTTGAACTTATCCTCTGTTCCTTCCCACTAGCATTTTGATCATCTTCTGACCTGGGAGTCCCATCTTCCAATGGTATATTGACATATCTCTGGTTGTAGTGATCCATTTAGTTTTCATGGCAAGAATACTGGGGTGGGTTGCCATTACCTTCCCCAGGGATCATATTTAGAAGAAGAAGATCCCACTGCCTTCAAGTTAATACTGAGATTTATGAGCCATCATCTAGAAACCAAGATTGAGAGACATCTGAACTAATTTTGTGATATCCTCTTATGAATTCTTGAATAAATATTTCTGCATCTAGGATAGCCATAGATTACATGACCCTCCTAGTGTTCTTGGGCTACAACCTTTAGACTGATTCACTTTGGCTAATGTTGACTTAGACAGATGAGAACTATAGTCAGACACTAACTCGTTACTTCAAGTCAATCCAGAGTGTTGAATACTAGCAGTCGAAACCAGCCCTGGGATGGTTTTGACCACCAATCCTCCAGCTGCTTCAAGCCAGGATGGAGGCCTGTCACCTGCAGACAGACAGCCTCTCCATCTCCTTTCTCTTCTCATTGCCACAGCTGCCAGTGAGCATGGCATGGATAGAGTCTTTCACCCATCACATGGAGTGACATTGCCTGAGGTGCCAGAGCAATATAGGAGATGTGGTGCCTGCCACACAGACTAGCATCACTCCAGGAGATGAGTAACTGACACTAGCCATGTTGTTCCTGTTGGCTGCCATGATGACAAGATGAGAGGGAGATAGTCAGTGCCATCCCGTGTCCTGGGTCACCAGGGCCCAGGGATTATGGGATGGCCATGCAAACAGTTGTGGACAGTCCCATCTTAAAACCAACCCAACTGCTTACATGGCCTCAAAGTCTTGGTTTGCTCCATATTCTTGGGGATAATTCAAAATAGCACCCAATTTTTGTTCAAGTGGTTCAAGGTTGCATTAAGTAGCCTTTGCCATGTTAATCCAAATCAGCTCTATGCATCATGGAGCCACTACAGAGCTGATTTACCCTCTTGTTTTCAAAATAACAGGCCAGTATAGATGTGCCCAGCATCTAGAGGTCCATAAATTATTGACTATTGTTCTAGATTATATTAATTGTCCGATGCCAATTACTCATGAGTGTCATTACTCTGAAAGCCTTCCTCCTAATGCAGTAGCAATGTATGATACAGATAACCTAATATGATGCAATGTCTACTTGACAGTATGAAGAGAAATACATGTAATACTCTCAGCTCTCTTATCTAATGCTTTGCCAGCATTTTTAAAAAATCTCAGTAGCATCTGCCACCTAATATAGCCTGCTTAATTCAGACTATTGGTAGAATCAACCCTTCTCATGGATTTTTATTATCTGGTGCTTCTTGTTCATCCTAATGCTAAGATTTTCAAAAGAGGGCAAGAGGACTTCCTACTGTTCTGAGGTTGATGATGATGACAGCCATGTGGTGAAAACATCAGAGGGCATGATGTGCAAATAACTCTTCCTCTCTTCTTTCTGGAATGCTTTTGATAAAATTGAAGAAAAGGTGTGTGTTGGCTATTGGGAGTATGTTTGACATTACCATCAGAAACATTAGAAAATGTGTATATAATACGAACTAACAAACAGATTTGACTAATAAATTTCTAAGATTAGTTTGATAATAAACACAAATAAACAAGTTTTTTTAAAGCATCAAGTTAGCAGGAATAATCAAAAGACAAGCAACTTGAAACAAGATCAAATTTAAGAAGACAATTAAAGAAAACAGGACTTTTAAGTTTTAAAATAATGGACAATAAGTATCATCTTTAATATGGAAGATACATCAACTTTTGGGGAAAAAATTTTTTTGTTTTTTTTTTGTAATGTAAGCAATAGATGTTCGGGTAACAAAGATAAAAAAAATGAATGTAATGCAGTAATATAATGTTTTTCTCTTGCCCTCCATATCACTTTCTGCTTTCTTAATGATTTATTAGATATTTGTTAAGATTTATTAATTTACTAACACTAATCTAAACACTACTACCCTTCCCCATACATACCCTTTGGAAAAATATTAATAAAAAGAAATATTCCAAAAAAGAAAAAAAGAAAATGTGGCTACTGTAGTGGGAGGGAGGAAGTGCATAGAAATTCCTATGTTTAAGTTCTTTAAATCAGTTTAGCTGTATGAAAAAGAAGGGTATTCTGTAAATGCCAGCCAATAATATAATTGAAGTATTCAACATCTATAAGACCACTGGACAATATGTTTTATATAATGTATTGGTGTGAAGTAACTTAATTTTAAATAATCATTTTTTTACAATAATCATTTAAAATTGTATTTTTACTCTCAGGGAGAGAGGTTTTGGAAATATTCTATCTCAGCTGGCAAAATAATGACCTTAGTTGTCCTGCACTTTGACTTGAACATATGTGCTGTTCCACCTCAGCTCAAAAAGCAAAATTCTA
The DNA here is from genome assembly GCF_035594765.1 of Anolis carolinensis. NCBI lineage: Eukaryota > Metazoa > Chordata > Lepidosauria > Squamata > Anolidae > Anolis > Anolis carolinensis. The sequence continues at coordinate 132,115,412 of NC_085843.1, forward strand.
AGTTGTGGCCAGTTCTTAGTCATGTATCTACCAAAATAATTTGAAATATCCAATATTATACATAGTCACCCCCCCCCCCCCAGTTTTTCTGAATCAAAGAGTAGAATTGGGGAGGGGGAACTTGGTTTTGCAAAGCGCATGTCTTTCAGAGAAAATTTTAAACAAGCCCACTCCCTCAGATGAAAAATATTTGATGAAATGTGTATTTTAAGTAGTTGTGGCATTCACCCAAAATGTGCAGAGATCAATGGCAGCATTGTGAAGGAATGCCATGTTTCTCATGACTTTGGATTTCATTTAAAATTAACACTTTGAAGCCTGAGCATTTTGAACCAGTCTTTGTTAATTAATGTTTGCTGAATATTTTAATCTGAGATCAGATAACTTCCTCATACAGTACACAGACTTTTTCAGGAACGACAATGTGGCTTTACTTTGTAAGAAATGTCAAATTTTCCATTTGATCTTCCTTGCTCTTGCCTTTTTTTTCTTTTTAGGAACCAGTATCTTGCTTCAGGATATAGATGCAGTGTCAACTAGCTTTTGAGAGGACATCAAGAAAGGGTCTTAAAAGAGTTAAAAAGCCAAAGTCCAGCAGCCTTAATTCATTAAATTGTGTCTTTCTTTATCACTACTAATTTGCTGGCTTTGTAAAGTAATGAAGCATTTTCTGGATTGCATCCAATGCACATATCCTGAGACTCCAAGTATAATCATGTGTGGGATTTGCGGGCATGACAGTTCATCCAAGGCTTTCCCACTACTACTTTCTTTGTGTGTACTGAATATTTAATATCGCAATGCTTGTTTGGTTTAGATTCAGATAAAATGCAAGGTCTTTCTTTGAAAATATAATTACTATTTAGGTTAGAATGTTTAATTCTCTACCCCCCTACGATAGTCGAATCTGATATCAAAAATGCTGTATATCCTTCTGGATTGCAACATAGATGTATTTCAGGATATCTTGAAGAGCATATCTTCTCATATGAGCCTTTTCCAAAATATAAGCCTACTGGAAAACAAAGATCCAGGTCTTAACACACTATGTGGATAGGCTGACATGTACATATTAAAGGACATTTTTTGTAGCAAAATTTCAACTGTCGAATTCTTCTCTATCCTTCCTGAATTTCTGGCTTAGCAGCAAGGCCTATGGTATTTCACTTGGCTATTGGTTCTTAAATTTTAGGGTTGTTGCTCTGGATGGTTTTAATAGTTTGTGACAACAAAGCTATGTTAGGGGGTAATTTTAATCTATTTTAAACAATGTATTAAATGTTTCAAATATTTTAACAAATTATATATCACCTTGGATAGGAACCCTGGTGGCGAAGTGTGTTAAAGCACTGAGCTGCTGAACTTGCAGACCGAAAGCTGTTGCTCCAGCTTCTGCCAACCTAGCAGTTCGAAAACATGCCAATGTGAGTAGATCAATAGGTACCGCTCCGGCGGGAAGGTAACGTCGCTCCATGCAGTCATGCCGGCCACATGACCTTGGAGGTGTCTACGGACAATGCCGGCTCTTGGGCTTAGAAATGGAGATGAGCACCAACCCCCAGAGTCAGACATGACTGGACTTAACGTCAGGGGAAACCTTTACCTTTACCTATATCACCTTGGAGACCCTTATGAGTGGTAGACAATAAATACAATGTAGTCAACCACTCATATGCCATAGCAGTGCCACAATCATTTAATTTATAGGCCTTGTTTCCCCATAAAAGTTGGATTTAATATAGCTATACATACAGTTATATATGGTAACCAGTCTTTCTACTAATAGGACCAATGGTATCCGACAATGAAGTTGGCATTGGGGCATGGGCCAAGAAACTGGTTAGATTCAGTCTCTATAATTCTGGCTGATTGCTGAATTATATTAAAAGACATATCATGATTAGATTTTTAAAAATATAAATAGCATATGAAAGAAAAACAAAACAGAGTTGTAGACAAAACATTTCAAAATGCCCTGAGGAGACATAGATTTTTCTGTTCCCAATTTTGCATATCACTTCCCCAAGTAAAATGAGAGATCCTATGGACAATTTGAAATTTTAGCAAATAAAGAAAAGAACAAACAAAAAATGACTTGTAGATCTCCTGTACCAAAGTAAATCTAGGTATATCTTATGCTGATGTCTATTTTATTTTAAAATAATTTACAGTTCACAAATGTAATGCTACCGATGCAGTTTGATTCCCATGCCCAGGTGCCATTGATATACAACAATCCTAAGCTTGTATCAGTGCTGCATTCTGAGTACAGAAATAGATAAATATTCAGGTTCAGTGGTGTGGTTTCTGGGCTATATGGCTGTGTTCTAGCAGCATTTTCTCCTGACATTTTGCCTGTGAAAGCCTTTGACAATACATATTGAAGTTCAGATGGCATAAATAAAAACTAACAAAATTGAAAAAAAATGCCTTGTTTTCTTTTTCAGTAGAGAAAAAAATCTTTCCTTGTTTGGTGGATTCTTTCAGAGGCACATTCAGAGAGAAGGTAGGAATGTTTCCATCACTCTAGGAAGAATTAAGACTTTTCCAAATCTGCTTTGCCCTACAGTTGCTTCCTGTGGAGAAGATCCTATATTCCAGGAATCAGATGTGCATGACCAACATCTGAAGCATAATGTTTTAAAAGAGGAAATAATATAATTCTCTCTCCATGGGTATAGTCTATGGTAGGGACATCTGGTTTCAACTATTGATGGCTCGGACATCTTTTTCCCTGACAAAACCCTCTGTATTTGCAAGCTGTTTGTCAAACAGCATGTCAACAGGTGACAGCTTTCACCATCACTGCTATGTCACAGATTTGCTTCTTGTCACAAAATAAGGGCTGGCCAGTGACCAGTAAGTGCACCAAAATTTATTCAAGATGCTGAACTCTGTCAAGAGACAAATTTCGAAGGTTGGGTGGCTCTTTTAAATTCTGTAACAAAACTGGAGTGGAATTGTAACACCATTGGCATCGAAGACTCCAGCTGTGTCTGCTCTGAGTTTTTAAAGCATACAATCTTGAGTTTATATAGAACTTGGGAAGGTTATATCTTTTGGATAACAACTCTCATGATCTTCCAGCCAACTTTGCCAGTGTTTGACTGGAAGATTGCTGGAGTTTTAGTCTAAGAAAAAAGTAATCATCTCAAGCTTTAGTGTTACCACAAGAAATTTTCAGATGTCATGTGATGAGCTAATTATTGCCATGATTCAATTGTTAAGACTATTTGCCAAATCTAAATATAGATGTCATTTTCTCTTGCTCAGATTTCAGTCTGGACTTTTGTCTTAATCAGTTCCATCCATTCTTCTGTTACAGAGTCAGTGCCATTGTCTCTCATGGCATGTAAATGTAACCACATGCGTGCATGCAGTTAACAGATTTCTTTGCTATTATAGTTCCTGTAAGTGGTGGCTATTTTTCCCCCTGAAAAATACAAGCTATAACTTCACTGCTGTGACAGCAACAAAAGAAAATTATTCCCACTTCCATTACTTGCAGTAGAACAAAATGCTCAGAAATGAATTCAAAGCCTCAAATGTATATTAATTGAAAAGAACTGAAGGACACATCTGGGAAGCACAAAGGAAGCAGTCTAGAGAAAAGGGAACTAAGACAGAATAAACTCTTTCTCATTAGCAGACTTACTCTGATCTGTTTTTAAATGTTAGAATACTGAATTCCTTCAGTTTGCTCTCTGCTTGGTATATAAAGGACTTTCCTGCATAGTTGCAACTCAATATCTTTAAACACATGCAGATATAAAAATCTTAATTAACATAAACAAATGCTGATTTTTCTGCTAATTGTTTTAGGCTCTCTTCTAAATTTGTTGTAGAGATTTTTAATTGCAGGACCTCAAAGGGAAACCCAGGCAAAAATGCTCACTTCTAGCTCATCTTAATGGTTTATTCAATGTTTTATTTATTGGGGACTTAATGAACTATACACTTTTCCTCTTTTCTGGCAGCATCTTACTTTGCAAAATCAAAGTAATTCTCCCTCCATTTCCAGTTGAATCATGGAAAGAACCACTTTTTCTATGCCAAATTGTTTTGGCGTTAATATATTATCATGGGCTGAGAGAAAATTCAATATGATGTTTGAGGAAAAGATTGGGTGAAAGAGAGATGATGATGATGATGATGATAATTGGATGCCATGCCAAAAGATCTCAGCCGGCATTTGGAAACAATAGACATTGACAAAATTACGATCTGCCAACTGCAAAAGGCCACCCTACAGGGATCTGCACGCATCACACGAAAATACATCACACAGTCCTAGACACTTGGAAAGTGTTCGACTTGTGATTTTGTGATACGAAATCCAGCATATCTATCTTGTTTGTTGTGTCATACAATAATAATAATAATAATAATAATAATAATAATAATAATAATAATAATAATAATAATGCCAAGTACGAAGTTGCAAAATTTCAGATTCTGTTACTGCTCCTTTCATTTTTTACACTAGTTCAAGATATTCTAATTTGTGGAGCTGGTTTAAAAGTCTCTGACTGTGGTGGAATCCAGATTCTGGGAAAAACAAAACGATGTATCAATCACTTACATAAAATGGGAAAGAATGGAAATAAAACCTGGGACTACCTGGTCTTTTAAAATGGTCTAGATGTACACCTAAAAAGAAAGTCTCAGCTTTTGTTACATTTCTTTCCAGATTTATGTTGGTGATACTTACATGTTTCATTCACCCTAGAATATTTTCTGTCAGTTACTAGTTCTATCAGTGACTTTTTGTACCAGTTCACTTAGATTTATTTTAACTCAATATAAAATTGGAAAGAACAGGAACAAAATCTGGAACTTTTCCTTCAGCCTGGATATGCCCAAAATGAACTGAAATTGTTCCTTTTTAGTTACATAAAAGGGTCCAAAAACCATTGCCCTGTGGTATACTCTCTTCTTGACACCAACCTTCACAACAAAATACAAGGCTTAATGAGGCACATTATGCGCCAGATCTTTACCTATGAAATATTGTTTCTCCACAGTGTCCCCACAATGATTAAAGTAACTGAAGAATTGTGGTTATGCCATAAAATAGGAGAGCATTTCTCCTTAAAATCATTCCTGCTTTGGAGGAAAAAAAAATCAACCTGCTACAAGAACATGTTTGAAAACTGTGACTAGAATTCATGATCACACTTCTGAATTTTTAACATAGTATGACACACTTGTAGATGATTTGTCTTTATGATCTTTACATATTCGTGATAGTGACAAAAGTGTAGGGAGGAATGCAATGTAAAAGTCCTACAATTCTGCCTTATTGTGAATAATGGAGATATCTTCTTCTAGAAATTAAAACACTTCAGAGTAATATTTCCACACCCCTCCTGTAAGCAATCTTCCTTATGAGGAGGGACTGTGACAGGTATCTTGTTTCTGATTGTCACTCTAGATATTGTTGATAGGGGTTGAAATATCAGTATGCTGGGTCTTCATCAAACACAAAACAGATTTCTATTACTAGCAGTGATTGTTCCCAGGGAAGGTAAGAGGTGGGGGTGTCAGCCAGGAGATTCTTCTACTAAGGGCCCATCTACAGGGGCATATGAGTTGGTTCGGGGAGAATAAACTTTGTTGTATCCATGGGACACACTGGATCTTTTTGCCTTAACACAGGGAAAAAGCCATTTAACGTGGCCTCATCCCACATTTACAAAGACAAGGATGCTCGTGGAGCTTCCCTGGACTGAAAAGCTCCAGAGCTCACTTGCATTTTGGGCCAGTTTAAACAGTTGGGTCACTTCCTTTGCAGAAGTGGCAGCAGCTGTTTACACCACCATCCCACTTTCCCTGAACTTGACCAGTCTGGGGACAGGAGATGGCACTTACCTTCCCCCATCATTCTGGGCATAACAGTAACCATTGGGCATAAAACTGGCAATGGTGTTCACTCAACATATGTCTAGTGATAAAAGCCAGGGCTATGAGACTATTGGAGAAGGAAGAGGAGAATGGAGACAGCAATTCCCTTCCTCTCTTCCATGTTTCACGTTGCTTCACCACTCCAGCTTTCAGTACAGAGTGATCATCATCAGGTTCATGCCTGATGCTTGCCACTAAGACCAGATTGGCACCATCCTATCCCTGGAACAGCTTGAGCCTAGCTGGTAGCATTGAGACCTGATAGGAGTTTTCTACCTTTTGCATTGGTTTTTTTCCCCTAAGCCATACTTTATCTGCAGAACTTGAACAATTGGTTAAGTGTGGTGTTGATAAATAGGTTGCCATAAACAGATATTTTGGGCAGTTCATTAGTATTCAGTGTATACCTTGGCAGTCCCTTATGATGATGGGCTTCTTTTGGTACTGGGAATTGGAGGGAGGGGGTGAAGGAGACTGTCAATGGGGCTGACCTTAGGATTTCTTCTCCCTCGCTATTAAAGTCCTGGTAAGGAGTGATCTGGCTTGGACTTTCAGTAAATGCCTGGCTGAGATGAGTGATCTGTAGCTTCTGGAGTCCAGTGTTTCATCCAAAGAATGGTCACGGATCAACATCTGGTCTCACGTAAAGCTGTATTAGGTTGCCTTCTTCCATTCCTTTAATAATTCCCAGGTTTGTTTAAGCCACATTTCTGTATCTGGTCTCATTATTTCATGGTTGTTGGGTTGATAAAGTTGAGAGAATGATCCATGTCTGTCACTTTGAACTCATTGGAGAAAAGATGAGGTACAAATGTAACCAATAAACAAATATCACAGCTTGGTTGTGCATTGTGTTCATCTGGAACTCAGTAAAGAGTATACACATCTTTAGCTGTAAACAAAACACTTGACTGTTCTTATAGTTTGAAGAAAACAAGTGAGCCTTACAGATAACCTGTGGGGCACTGTCTCTTTGCTTCCTTAACTGTCCAATTCGAATTTATCATTTGGGTTTCAGCTTGGGTGAAAAGAAAATGTTTGTGTTTTGAAATATTGCTTTGCTTTGCTTTGCAGAATGTAGAGATTCTGTAGCAGAATGAAGCTGCTTTTTATTTTTTTTATTCTTTTAAAAAGAATTCTCCAGATTTGATTTTGTATATACAGAACTTCCATTGCTGCTCCTGGAGCTTTGCTTACATAAGCATTTATTTGTTTGCCTATGTTTCTGGAAAGTCATACCTTCCTTAATTTATTGGGTTTTTACTTTCTCCTTGACTCAAGGTCTGCCAGGTGATACTGCTTCTAATAAATTTCATTGTCCCAATATGGCAACAAAGGAATGAGATATCTGGGGAAAAGGCTTTGCTTTGTGAGGAGGTTTCAGGTGGCCAAAGGCGGATGCAGGTGCTTTATTTTACACAGTTAAAAGGGAAATGCTTTTATATTGCAATTCTTTTATGGCATCATAATTTTTACTCATAAGAACGCTATAAAGTTTAATGGGATAATGTTAGTATTCTGGCCAAATACATAAATATAAGCCAAATGATGTCTCCACCCATTCCTTTTATTAAAAACAACAGCAAAAAACAGCTACCACAAAGAAATCCCCTTTCTGTCTTTTTAAAGTTAATGGTACTGGTAAAACAGGGGCTGACAATACATTTTTTTTTGGTTTGTGCAGAAAAACTGGTTTACACAAAAGAATAATGCTGGGTTGTTTTTGTCATTGTTTCAATGCTAACATGTCCAGAAACCTGGGATCAATGGAGGTAAACTAAATCAGTGCTCCTTATATCATCTGTATCTATGTAAAAGATTACAAGTGACGCCCCTCTTTTGACCCCAGCACTCTCAGGGGTATCTTTGCTGCAAACATGAGAGGAAGCTTTGCCAATGGTCACTACTAGATTATGGAAATCCCTCCCAGGGGAGGCAAAACTGCCCCTTCTTGTCCTCCTGCCCAAAGGCAAATACCTTTCTATTTAGAGAAGCCTTCAAGAACTAATTGCTTATTATGATCAGAATTTACATATATGCTGGGCTTTTAAATATTTTATTGCATATTTATTATTACATTGACATTTCTTAAATAGTTTTATTTGAGATTTTAACAGTTTTATTGATTAATTTGTATTTTAACATTTTAAGGAGAATATATTTGATGTTGGAAGCTGCCCTTCTGCCTGACCCTGAAAAAAAAAGATAGAATATTAATTAAAATAAAATCACTTAATATATTTGGTGAAAAGTGTTCTTAAACCCTATTTTACAGGACTGTCAAATGAAAAGCTGCAGTGAAATGAAAATGCAGAACTTTGGTACTGCATTTGGTACTGAACTGTGGATGGAGTGGTGGTGGTGGTAAGTTTTGTATTTGCAGAGAAGGGAGGAAGAGAGGGAAAGAGATAAACAATTTCACACATCCCAAGACAGTTTTGAAAAGTGAACATTTCTTATTTTTCATAAATGTGCACAGCAATTATGCATAATAAAACATGCGCATTTTCTGCCAAAGAAACCACTTCTATTCTGATATGGAAAAAGGACTGTTATGGTTGAGCCTTATGGCTCCGATACTGGGAGACGAGGTCGTAAGACTCCTCGGGAGTCAGACTCTCTTGAGGAGCGAGAAAGGAAACGGCTCCGGGACTTATTTGCAGAACCAACAGACGAAGACTCCTTTGAGGGTTTTACCGAGAGAATGGAGGAAGAGATGGTTAGCTCAGAGGAGGATGACATGGAATGGACTCGTGTGAGGGAGGATTTGGGTGTCACCGGCAATGATAGTGTGGGAGGTGATTGGCGGGTTGCAGGATCGGACCCGTGGACGGGCTGGAGGGATGGAACGGGGTCCACAGCTGGGGATGCTGTGGGGCGTAGTCAAAGGTGTTTTAGCTCTGATGAGGATGATGATGAGGAGGCACCTGGAATTAGGATAGCAGCTGACAGCGATGAGGAGTTATGAACTGGCATAAAATGGGGTCTAGAATCAATGGCTAATTGCGTTGGGCAAGGTAATCTGGACGAACGCTTGGGCTCTTGTTGGGAAATTCCTGAAGACGGGTGTGATTCGTTGCTGAATACGTAAGTTACCAAGGACATTGGGCATAGACGGCGGGAGGAACTGTGTGGGCTTTTCCTGTGCAACTTGTGTTTAATCTTGATAGCTTGGACCTCCGTCGTCTTTTTGACGGACATTAATTACCTACTCTGGATTGACGCTGGACTGACTGACTACGATCCCGGACTTCCCTTCTGTGGCTATCAGTGGAACTTGTGAACTAAAGACATCTGTACCTGGCTTTCGACCTCGGACCGGATTGGGACCCTGCTGACCGTTACTACCCTGATTGATGTGCCTGGATCCGGATTTCGCTCGTTGCACGGAGGAGTAACAACCTTATTTACTCAATTGTAGCTTTTGAGTAGCAGAGAGGAATCTGCTGCCAGTTATTTGTGTTTCATTGAACCTTTGTTTATCAACTTTTGTTTGTTTAAATTGCCAGGCTGAAGTAAGCATTTTTGGTTTAACCCGGATTAAACTTCTGTTTAATCCGGTTTATCTTTTGAACCATTTTTTAGTACCAGCGGAGTCTTTTTTGTATCTTTTCACATTGAAGGCAAGTGTTTGCCTAGTCCTTTGTTCCTTACGGGCATTTTTAGTGCTGTTACTTTAATAAACTGTGTTGAACTTTATTTGGTGGCGTTCTGTCTGTGACAAGGACAGACCAAAAAGATGGGCAGATGCTGAGCCATGCAAGGAGTAAAAAAGAATACAATGAGTCAAGTGATAATAAACTAGCATTCGGAGCTAATGTCTAATATTTGGCATTTAGTTGGAAGTGATGGAAGACTCCTTTCAACATTATTGATATCACTCACAGAATATGGGAGCCATGGTGGTGCAATGGGTTAAACCCTTGTACCAGCTGAACTGCTGACCTGAGTAATAATAATAATAATAATAATAATAATAATAAATCTTTATTTATATTCCGCTTTAATAAATCTTTATATTCTCACGGGACCCAAAGCGTCTTGCAACTTATTAAAATCATGTAAACAACAATCCAAATACATCATTAGTAAGTATAAAACATCATAAAATAAACAGTTTGAAAACAGCAATAATATACATTCACATTCTTATGGCATCATGTCAGATCATATTGCACTTGTTCCAATCTGTAAACATTATGGTGTTTCTTATCACTCTGGCTTAGTTTCCTTCACTAAAGGCCTGTCTAAACAGGAAGGTTTTTAATTGGTTCTTGAAAGAAGAAAGGGAAGGAGCTGTTTTAATTTCTTTTGGGAGGGTGTTCCACAGGGTTGGGGCGGCCACCAAAAATGCCCTCTCTCTTATCAATGTCAGGTACATTTGCAACGGTGGTGGAAGTGAGAGTAGGATCTCATCAGAAGATCTTAAAGACCAGGCTGGTTGGTATGAAGAAATGCAGTCAGATAAGTAAGTTGGACCTGAACCGTTTAGGGATTTAAAGGTCAAAACCAGCAGCTTGAATTGGGCTCAGAAACGAATTCACAGGTGTTGTAGCAGAGGGGGTGACCACTCTCTGGGTCCAGCACCTGTAAGTAACCTGGATGCAGCTCTTTGGACTAATTGGAGTTTCTGGGCACTCTTCAGGGGCAGCCCCACGTAGAGCCTGTTATAGTAATCTAAGTGGGATGTAAGCAAGGTGTGGACCACCATGGCCAAGGTTGGGTTGGGCTGGTGACCTGAAGGTTGTCAGTTCGAATCGGGGAGACGGGGTGAGCTCCCGTCTGTCAACTCTAGCTTGTGGGGACATGAGAGAAATCTCCCAGGAAGATGGTTATACATCTGGGTGTCCCATGGGTAACGCCTCTGTAGATGGCCAATTCTCCCACACCAGAAGTGACTTGCCTCAAATCGCTTCTGACATGATTTTAAAAACTCACAGAATGTTAAAGGTAAAGATTTTCCGTGATGTTAAGTCCAATCATGTCTGACTCTGGGGGTTGGTGCTCATCTCCATTTCTAAGCTGAAGAGCCGGCATTGTCCGTAGACACCTCTAAGGTCATCTGGCTGGCATGACTGCATGGAGCGCCATTACCTTCCTGCCAGAGCGGTACCTATTGATCTACTCACATTGGCATGTTTTCGAACTGCTAGGTTGGCAGAAGCTGGAGCTAACAGTGGGAGCTCACTCTGCTCCTGGGTTTTGAACCTGGGACTTTTCAGTCTGCAAGTTCAGCAGCTCAGTGCTTTAACACACTTCGCCACCGGGGCTCACAGAATGTTAGGTACACCAAAGTTTGGCTATACATTTATGAAGAATAATTTATAGCTGGAGAACAATAATAGAATTGGACGGGACCTTAATAATCATAAGATCCAATCCCCTTCTCAATTTGGGATCTTCAGCTCCACAGTGGTTCTCAACCTGTGGGTCTCCAGGTGTTTAGGCCTACAACTTCCAGAAATCCCAGCCAGTTTACCAGCTGTCAAGATTTCTGGCAGTTGAAGGTCAAAACATCTGGGAACCCACAGGGTGAGAACCACTGAGCTGCAAGATCCACATCTGGTAGCTGTCCAGCCTCTTTTTGAAGATATCCAGAGAAGAAGAAAGAGGCATTATAAAATCAAATGTAAGAAGGGTGGCATGTGTGTTACACACACATTAGGCCTGTTTGAGTAAAAGATAAACAAATTTCAGATTTATAGTTTATCCTTTGTTTTTCAAAGAAAAATACTGAGAGTGATCACAACCAATCATCAAGCAATATTGGTGGTTAGGTAAATATGCAAATGAGGGAAAAATTACTGCACAGGTATGAAAAGTAGTTATTATCAAGTTGTAAACTAGTTCTTTTTCAAATGCAGCCTAATTCAGCCAATGCTAGATGATCAAATCAACAAATAATGTAGTGCTATACTTATCTACATTAAATAATTCTGACTTAATTCAATGAGACCTTTTGAAATTATTCGTTGTTGCAAGGAAGAGTGTAATAAGCAAATATTTAAAATCCTAGTTTATAAGCTTTTATCCCTTGGCAGATAGGTCTCAATCAACCTGTAAAACTGCAATCTCATATAGCATAGTTGATTTAACTATTCTATTATTTTACTCCACTCTTTCAAAGGTTTGTTGGTTACTAAAATATATGAAGAACTGGAGTTGAAACAGAATGGTGATGTTGAGGCGGGGGGGGTTAAGGAACCCCAGGAAATACCATATATGGGCAGAGATGGCGACAGCTAGCGACCCGGGTGCATAAACTCACAGAAACATGTGACTTCTGGGAAATCATGTGTTTCTGAAGAAATGAAAGCTAAAGATAAACAAACAGCGCATGCGTACGCAGGCGCTGTTTGTAATTTGTGAGCACGGCACAAAAAGGGTGCAGCCGGCCTGCTGGTCAGCACTGATTGGGCAGCGTCACAACTCTAAGCCAATGAATTTGCTTGTGGGCGGGCATAACCCGAACCCTGTAGTGTGTATAAATGTTCACTCAGCATGCCACTGGTCGGTTCCCCTGGAGAAGCACTTACTTTGTGCTAGGGGGACCCCTAGTGGCCATTAGCGAAATAAAACTGCTTTCTGGGAAATTCCTTCAGTTGTCCGTCTTCAAATTCCTCCACTGCGCCAACAAGAACCGTAGCACGAAGGTTCCGCTACATTTTCTGGTGACCCCGACGTGATTTTTTCCTATAAGACGGGCCAGGAGATTTGGAGACGGATCCCGTTGGCGGGACGGCCTCAACTCAGCGGTGGGGGCCTGAGGCAACTACCGTGAGACGAGAAGGGGCCCCTGAATACTACACGACCGGCTGCGGTGCTTGCCTCTGATGCCAACGCCGACTGACGGTGAGAGCTGCAACATCAGCGAGGTTCCACAGAAACCGGCTAGGAGGAAAAGGATCCAGGGGAAAAAAGCCCAGGGGCGAAGGTTGGTCCGACGTCTACAGAAATCTGGCAAGTATAGGGGTTTGCATGAGATATTAAGGGAACGCCAGCGCTGGGAGGGACAAAAAAAGTTCCCAGGGAGGTAGAAAGGGGTTCTGTCTTGTGTTTCCTGACGCATGCCGTGAGTGGCCGGGTGCCCAGGCCAGGACAGTCCCCTCTATTAGGCAGGATGGGAGGAAAAAATTCAAAGAGCTCCACTCCCTTACAATGCATCTTAGATAATTTTGGCTCTTTTGCTAGCAGAGCCGTAGCAGGGAATCCAAGGGACCTAAGAGATTATAGACTGAGAAATTTGTGTCAGGGAGAATGGCCAGATTTTGGTTTAGGTTGGCAAGTAGAAGGAACGTGGGATCTGAAACTGATCCGAACAGTGGAAGAATATTGTGCTGTGAATCATCCGAACCAGTGGGTCTATATTGCTACGTGGGAACGGGTAGTTAGAGAAGATCCAGGTTGGGTTCGACAGTGCAGGAATGGCAAATGTATGGTGGTGAAGAAGGAGGGGAAAAAGAAGGAAGTTTTCCAATCCAATGAGGAGGACTACCCAGATTTACAGTTGAGTGTACAGGCTAGACAACAGGAATTATTGCCGCCACCCTTGCCACCGCCCCCCCCACCCCAGGGAACAGCCCCCACACTAGGAACGAGACCCCCACCCTACTCTTCGGAGTCAACCGAAGCGGCCAAGAAACACTATCCTAGCCTAGAAAAATATCAGGAGGAAACAAAGGAAAAGAAGAAGTCACAACGGATGCCCAGTGATGCTTCTCCGGCACAAACTCGGAGACATGGAGCTCCGGTGTGGTCTGGTGATTCACCGACCGGACCGGCCCTCCAGATGCCCTTGAGAACGGTGCCTGTGATAAACAACAGGAATGAGATAGTTCAAGCATACCAGGTAGTGCCTTTCAGTAGTAGTGACATTTTGAATTGGAAAAATAATACTCCACCTTATAGTGAAGAACCCCAAGCTATGGCTAGGCTATTGGAAGGGATTATGGCAACCCATAATCCCACCTGGCAAGATTGCAGACAATTGTTGAATATGTTGTTCACATCAGAGGAGAGAAGAGCAGTGTTGAATAATGGGGTAGCCATAGCCCAGGTTGGTGCCCCACAAGATGGTGATGCAGCCGAGTGGGGAGCACAGAGGTTTCCTGTGGAAATAGATCCCCAATGGGACACCGCAGAAGAAGGACATTTGCAGAGACTGAAAGGATTCCAGCGTATATTGGTAGAAGCGGTAAAGAGGGGCCCGCCGCGACCCGTCAACATTGTAAAAATTCAGGGAGTGGTACAGGAAAAATCTGAGTCACCAACAGCCTTTTTGGAAAGGCTGGAGGCAGCATATAGAAAGTATAGCCCGTATAATTTGGAGGATGAAAACGGTAGGAGGGCGATTCAACAGTCTTTTATCAGTCAAGCGGCTCCTGACATCCGGAGAAAGATTCAAAAGCAACCAGGATTTCTAGGAAAGACTATGAATGAATTGTTGGCACTCGCAGATCAAGTTTATATGGCGAGGGACCAGGTAGAAGAAGAGAAGAAGGACAGGAAGAAGAAGCAGGAATACCAAGCATTAGTTACCATGATGGAACAAAGTGCAAGTGGACAGAGAGGAAGAGGAGGATATGCCAGAGGGGGACAAGGAGGAAGAAGGGGGCCCCCTCGGAGGTTAGGTCGAGACCAATGTGCTAAATGTAAGAAGTTTGGACACTGGAAAGGTGAATGCCCAGAAGGAAGAGAAGGAAGTCAGGAAGGACCGAGAGAAAGAGGAAGGCCTGAGAGAGGAAGAAACCCAGGAAGGGGAAGAGGACGTGGGAACTACGTACCTTTTCCTGCAAGAGAGGTGATAGCTGCAGCAGCTGTGATGGAAGAAGAATGGGAAGATATGGATGGAGGAGAGGAATGAGGAAGCCAGGCTCTTGTTTTGTTGGACCCCGGGGAGCCGATGGTCACACTTGAAATCGGGGACCAACAATTGGACTTTTTAGTGGACACAGGTGCCGAAAAATCAGTAGTAAATACAAAAATTAGTCCACCAACTCGGGAAACTACGAAAGTAATAGGGGTGTCTGGGAAGACCCAGAAGTGCCCCTTCCTTAAGGAACGCACCTGCAATCTGGCCGGACATCAGGTCAAGCATAAGATGTTATATCTCCCAGACTGCCCAGTCCCTTTATTGGGAAGGGACATTTTATCAAAATTACAAGCACAACTCCAGTTCATGAAGAATGGACAAGTGGAGCTATCATTTCCCATGGAAGAGGAATGGAGACTGTTTCAAGTTAGGATTTTTACTGAAGAAATACAATGGCCATGGCATGAGACTCCTTTAGTGTGGGCAGAAGATAATCCTCCAGGATTAGCTAAATATGTTCCACCGGTGGTGGTGGAAGTGAAAAGAGGAATGGGGCCCATATGCAAGCCACAGTATCCCGTCAGTCGAGAGGCAGTGCAGGGGATCAGAAAGCATCTAGAGCGACTTCTGCAGCATGGGATATTGGTACCATGCAGTTCCCCATGGAACACGCCCCTGCTCCCAGTCAAGAAACCAGGAGGACAAGGAGAATATCGCCCAGTCCAAGATTTGCGGGCTGTAAATCAAGTCACCGTTCCCCTAACCCCGGTAGTGCCAAATCCATACATCATGATGAGTCTAGTACCAGCATTTGCCAAATGGTTTACTGTATTGGATTTAAAGGATGCATTCTTTTGCATTCGATTGGCCCCTGTATCCCAACCGATCTTTGCTTTCCAGTGGGAATCTCAGCAGTCAGGGCAAAGGACCCAGTATGTTTGGACACGCCTTCCTCAGGGGTTCCGGGACAGCCCGACCATTTTTGGTCAAGCCCTGGCCAAAGACTTACAGGATTTTGTAATACCTAAGGAAGAGGGAATTTGGCTTCAATATGCAGATGACCTGCTTATCGCTTGCCGGACACTAGGGGGCTGTAAAGAGCATACTTTGAGATTTCTCAAGACATTGGAAGAAAAGGGTTACAAAGTGTCAAAGAAAAAGGCCCAGTTGTGCTGTCCCACGGTGAAATATTTGGGGTTCCATCTGACCGAAGGAAAGAAGATGTTAGGAGCTGAAAGAAAGGAAGTTGTTTGTGCCATCCCCACTCCCAGTACCCGGCGACAGGTGCGGGAATTTTTGGGATCAGCAGGATATTGTAGACAGTGGATCCCCAACTACGCCGTGTTGGCTAAGCCACTGTACCAGGCTACGAGAGGTGGAAGAGAAGATCCATTTGAGTGGACAGAAGAATGTCAACAGGCATTTAAGGCATTAAAAGAAGCATTGATGTCATCTCCAGCATTAGGACTGCCCGATTTGGAAAAACCATTCACTCTGTTCGCTGCAGAGCGGGAAGGAACAGCGGTTGGAGTATTGACCCAACCACTAGGTTCATGGCAAAGGCCGATTGCCTACTTGTCAAAGCAATTGGACACAGTGGCTCGTGGATTGCCACCTTGCCTGAGGGCTGTGGCAGCATCAGTAGATTTAATCAAAGAAGCGAATAAATTGACCCTAGGACAGCCACTGACAGTTAAGGTGCCCCATAGCGTTAAGGCACTGTTAGACATTAAGGGACCGCGCTGGCTCACAAGTGAGAGGTTAATGAAATATGAGGGATTGTTGTGTGACAACCCACTGGTAACCCTGGAGACTTGCTCCACTCTGAATCCGGCCACCTTGCTCCCAACTCCAGGAGACACCACGATCCATCAGTGTGCCCAGGTGATGGATGAGGTATTCTCCAGTCGACCGGATTTGAAGGATGTGCCATTAACTAAGGTGGACGACACTCTGTTCACAGATGGAAGCTCCTTTATGGAAAATAATCAAAGACACTCAGGTTATGCGGTTGTTCGGTGGGGGGGAGAGACGCTGGAAGCAGAGTCACTGCCCCCGGGGACTTCTGCCCAGAAGGCCGAATTGATTGCCCTGACCCGAGCGTTGGAATTGTCAAGCGGAAAGCGGGTTAACGTCTACACAGACTCAAAATATGCCTTCACCACCCTCCACGCACATGGAGCACTGTACAAGGAGCGCGGGCTCCTCACGTCTGGAGGAAAGTGCGTGAAACATGCTGGAGAGATTGTGGATCTCCTGGAGGCGGTTTGGAAGCCAAGGCAGGTGGCTGTGATGCATTGTAAAGGGCACCAACGTGGAGACGATCCCGTAGTGCAAGGAAATAGGCAGGCTGATCTGGCAGCCAAAGAGGCAGCTAGGCTGCCCTATATTGAACATCAGGTAATGGCCCTACAGGTAGAATTAACTGAACATAACATTACATATACACCAGAGGAAGAAGAATGGGCCTTAAAGGAGAAGGGTCAGTGGTCAGGAGAACTCATAGTGATGCCAGACGCCCGTGTCTACGTCCCTAAGGACTTGGCATGGCACTTAGTCCAACACATGCACCAAAACACACATTTAGGAAAAATGGCATTGGCAAATCTGCTAGGACGACAGTTGTATATCGATGGATTACATAGCCTAACGGCAGCAGCAGCCCGAAGATGCTGGACATGTATCAAAAATAACCCCAGAGAAGGACCCCTCAAGCCACCAGGAGTCCAACATGTGGGTGGGGTACCCTTTGAAGCTTTAGTCACTGACTTTACAGAAATGCCCCCATACAAAGGATACAAATATTTACTGGTGTTCGTGGACACATACACAGGATGGGTGGAAGCTTACCCTACAAGAACTGAGAAGGCTGTAGAGGTGTCAAGAGCTCTAATGAAAGATGTTATTCCCAGATTTGGCATACCCTTAGAAATTGGATCAGATAATGGCCCCGCATATATTCAACAGGCTGTGCAAGGATTATGTAGAATTTTGGGCATAAAATGGAAGTTACATTGTGCATATAGACCCCAATCTTCTGGAAAAGTGGAAAGAATGAATAGGACATTAAAGGCTCAGCTTGGGAAACTTTGCCAAGAGACAGGATTGCCGTGGACGGTGGTTTTGCCCATGGCATTATTAGGAATCAGATGTACACCACACAAACGGACAGGACTCTCCCCTTTTGAAAGACTCTATGGACGACCCCCTTTGAACTTGAAGGGAGCCTTAGAGACAGGAGCTGAGCAGCACCTCATAGGAGAGAAACAGACATTGGCCCAGGTTCAGGCTTTGGGCAGACAAATGCAGCAGTTAGAAAAATACATTTCTGAATTGAACCCACCATTCCCTACCACACCTCTACATTGTTTTTCACCAGGTGACGAGGTTCTGGTCAAGGATTGGAAGATTGAGCCATTGGGACCCAAGTGGCGAGGACCCTATGTTGTGCTCCTGTCTACCCCCACTGCAGTGAAGGTGAAGGAGATTAAGCCGTGGATACATTACACCCGTGTAAAACTAGCACCTGAGGAGTGGCGGACGGAGCGAGTTCCTGGTGAGGACCTGAGACTCAGGATCATCCGGCAACTCCCTAAGGGGTCAACAAGGCCATGAAGCTGATCCCTTCGGGTGCAACGGAGCGTCGGTGGTCAAGTATGTCGCAGCATGGCCCAACAAAGGCGCTCTCCGGGAGATGGTGGCTAGACATTTTGAGAGGAAAAAGTGGGAGACAAGCTATGAGGAGGGGAGGAAAGCGCACTGTGTTTGGTATATTATTTGTGCTGAGTTTTATTCTCTCTTTTGGAAAAAGAGCACATGGGAATTGGATAAAAGAACATGCCAATTATATGTTTGAGCAGCACGGGAAAGAGGTAGCATTAATATATGAACACCCCCTCACCGTAGGAGATTTTTCATTTCTTCCCGATTTAATTGATGAACCACAGATTGTGTTGGAGGGATTGTCCAAGGCTCAGGAGGGTCCACCTACCGTGTTTTCTAGCATACCGCAAAGGATAAATAAAACTCGGTTTCGACGGTTTAGATACCATACCTCCACCAGGGGTTTGTGCTTCTGTTGTGGAGGATCGGGAATATGGAATTCTGAGTGGAAACACTGGGGAACTAGGCAGGCGTTCTTTTCCCGATTAGGCAATTATTCCCATTGTCGAGACCGGTTCTATCTACATGGACGATTTAATACATCTTATGTCTCACGATTAAATCTAACCGCAACCGAGTGGGCTAGCATGTATCCAGATTATCCCACATTTAGTGTGAATGATTCTATTGAGGGCCTAAAATCTTATATGAACATACTGCAACAATTAACCCAACTGAGCCTAGGTAAAAGCCTCTGTCCGTTATGGCAAATTAGGGATCCAAATCTATGGTTTTTCTTTGATAAATGGGCCACAAATTATCACCCCGGCAACTACCAGTGTGTCGGTGTGGGTTATTTGACATTCCCAGTTCAGGTCTTACACAAAGGGCATCAGCGCCTGAAACGGGACATTGTGCAAACAGGCCCTCTAGGACCAGAATGCTCGGATGAGGTCATTATCAACAAGGCCCTGTCAGGTTCAGAAGCCTCCCGTGTAGGAGGAGGCCTGATCACAGGCTTGTTGACACTGGGTGCTTACCCAGGGATTGTAGCTCAAGCAAACCGTAGAAGTGTTCTAGGCCTGACTTGCCGCCTTGAAAAGTCCATAAATGCCACTGGTAAAATTTTCCGGGAAATCCAGTCTGAAGTAGAAGAAATCAGCCAGATGGCCCTACAGCATAAGTTGGCCCTTGACTACCTACTGGCGGCCAGGGGGGGGTTATGCGCCATGGTTAGAGGACGTTGTGTAGTGAAATTTCATAACTTGAATAATACTATTGAAGATGACATCGAGTCATTACAAAAGTTAATTTACAATAATGTCCAGGAGATAGAAGGTTGGTCTCCCTTCTCCTGGGTGACTAGCTGGTTACCCTCAATAGAATGGTTGAAGAACATATTGTTGGTAGGGATTTTAGGATTGTTCATTGTTCTCATAGTTATGTGTTGCACTCCAATAATGATGCAAATGTGTACTAGGTGTGTCACACAATCTTTACCTGAAAAAAAGATAGCCATACTCCAAGCCAAGCGGGATTGGATGGAACCATAATGCTTTGCTTCAGCTTTTGTACATGCGCTTCGCAAAAAGAAAATGGGGGAGTGAGGCGGGGGGGGGGTTAAGGAACCCCAGGAAATACCATATATGGGCAGAGATGGCGACAGCTAGCGACCCGGGTGCATAAACTCACAGAAACATGTGACTTCTGGGAAATCATGTGTTTCTGAAGAAATGAAAGCTAAAGATAAACAAACAGCGCATGCGTACGCAGGCGCTGTTTGTAATTTGTGAGCACGGCACAAAAAGGGTGCAGCCGGCCTGCTGGTCAGCACTGATTGGGCAGCGTCACAACTCTAAGCCAATGAATTTGCTTGTGGGCGGGCATAACCCGAACCCTGTAGTGTGTATAAATGTTCACTCAGCATGCCACTGGTCGGTTCCCCTGGAGAAGCACTTACTTTGTGCTAGGGGGACCCCTAGTGGCCATTAGCGAAATAAAACTGCTTTCTGGGAAATTCCTTCAGTTGTCCGTCTTCAAATTCCTCCACTGCGCCAACAAGAACCGTAGCACGAAGGTTCCGCTACAATGTCAGGGTCATTTTGAAAGAATCTTCTTCACTATTCATCCATATTTTGTACATGAAAAGATGAATATCACTTCCAGGTAAATGCTAACTAATTGTTTGGTAGGGTTAGTTCATGGATGTCAACTCATGATTACTTGACATGATTTTCACTGTTTGATTGTTTCCAAATGACTTTGGTCAGACCTCAAATTGATTACTGTGTCCAGTATCAGACCATAGTGCAAGAGAGGTACAAAAGAAAGAACAAGCTTGTTCTTGCTGTTTGAAGAAATAGAACATGAACCAATGGAATCAAATTCTAAGAACAAAATCCATCTTCACACAAGGTTTTCTAACAGTAAGAGCTGTTTAACATTGGGATAGAGTGTCCTTGAAGATCAGAGACTTCCCTTCTTTAAACCGAGGCTGTATGGGAATGGTAAACTGTTGGATGTAATGGCACTGGAAGTTTCTGATTCTAAGATTCTGGAAATTTTCACAATTGTAATGCATTTTGATTTAGTAGTGAGGATGATTGAACTAACATGTGGTTAGCCTTTTTACACATACAAGTCCAGGGGATGTCAATATGAATAAGCCTATAGAAGAGTGTATGATATGAATCACTATTTCATGGAAAAACTAGAATCTGAGATTGAGCATTTAAAAAAGGTAAAGGTTTCCCCTGACGTTAAGTCCAGCCATGACCGACTCTGGGGGTTGGTGCTAATTTCCATTTCTAAGCCGAAGAGTCGGCGTTGTCCATTGGGACCACCAAGGTCATGTGGCCGGCATGACTGCATGGAGCGCTGTTACCTTCCTGCTGGAAAGGTATCTATTGATCTACTCACATTTGCATGTTTTCGAACTGCTAGGTTGGCAGGAGCTGGGGCTAACAGCGGGCGCTCATTCCGCTCCCGGGATTTGAACCTGGCACCTTTCGGTCCGCAAGTTCAGCAGCTCAGTGCTTTAACACACTGTGCCACCAGGGGCCCCCATTGAGCATAAAGTATACTTAAAAATAAAAAACTGACCAAGAGTGAAATAATCACCACAGGACAAGGGCAGCTGGAAGAGTTCATACCAGCAAAGATTGAATCCACTCTGGATTCTAAAGGTGTTCTCCAAGATGGTGAGTCCAGATTGTTTTAAGAGATATGTGAAGATGGTGAACGTATTTTGGAGTTAAATGTTCTATTGAAAATGCAACAATGCTTAGCACTGAAGAATGAAGCATGCCTCACAATAGGGGGTAGTAATAGGATTAGCTGAGGCATGGACAAAGTTTAGTTCTCCAGGTGTTTTGAACTTCAACTCCCAGAAATCCCAG
Source organism: Anolis carolinensis (assembly GCF_035594765.1). Classification (NCBI taxonomy): domain Eukaryota; kingdom Metazoa; phylum Chordata; class Lepidosauria; order Squamata; family Anolidae; genus Anolis; species Anolis carolinensis. The sequence continues at coordinate 132,137,129 of NC_085843.1, forward strand.
CTGGCTTACCGGCTGTTAGGAATTGTGGCAGTTGAAGTCCAAAACATTTGAAGGGCTGATGTTTGCCCATATCTGGGTTAGATAGTTTGAATGACCTGAAGTGTTTTCCCTCTATGCCCACCTATTATGATCCTTCTATGTTGTAAGTAAACCGATACTCCTAGGAAGTTTGCCCACCAAATTTTCTTAGTTTCTTTCTCAAAGCCATTGACATATTTTCTCCTGAAATTAAGATCTCTAACTGTTGTATGCACTATATTTTAGTATCAAGTTCCTTTCATAAAGCTTCATTCTTTCTCTCTTTTAATTAAGATCTCTAACCACTGCATGTGCTCGAACAAATTGCAATGCCATGGACACTGTAAGCCCTCACTCTTACAGCAATATCAGAAAAGCAGGAATGGCTAGGAGGAGTCACAAGAAGGACAATGACATGTGCGAAATGCTATTTATTATGCCATTATCTTGTCCTTCTCTAACATTGTACTCTGCAACTTTACAAAACACAGTTTTAGAAAGGGATTGCTTATATCATTAGTATGGTGTGTATCTTGGAGCGTATGTTGTACATAATAAGCAATTGATTAACAGTCTTCATGGGATCATGTGCAAGGAACACACTACATTAGGACTATTTAAAGTTCATGCAGCAAATAATTGTCAAAAATATTTTAGTAGACAAAATGGTCTCTGGGAGGGTTTTTTTTTTTTCCGTGTCAGGAGCAACCAGAGTTGCTTCTGGAGTGAGAGAATTGGCCATCTGCAAGGACGTTGCCCAGGGGATGCCTGGATGTTTTTTGATGTTTTTACCATCCTTGTGGGAGGCTTCTCTCATGTCCCCGCATGGAGCTGGAGCTGATAGAGAGAGTTCATCTGTGCTCTCCCCGGATGGGATTCGAACCTGGCAGCTTTCAGGTCAGCAACCCAACCTTCAAGTCACGAGGCTTTTATCCCCTAGGCCACCAGAGGTCATATCAGATGTACAGATGAGTTTAGAACTGCTTGTGTTATGTCAGGAACTTTTTATTAAACTCTCATAAATCTCAGGTTAAAACATTCAGCTCACAAATCTTTCCTTTTTCTCCCAAACCTTTGGTGATTCTTGCTTTTTTGCAGCAGCATGGAAAACCTTCTGCTCTATTGTAAAATAAAGTAACAAAAAGAAGTCAGCTTCTGACAAGCAGCCATATGAAACAAAGAAATAGGAAAATAGCCAAATATTAAAACCGCACAGATTGTAGCAGATTTAACAATTTGCAGAGAAACATGAGCAAAATATCCTTTAACCTTGGTGCAAATAATTTGTGGGCTTTAAAATGCCAAGCCCAATTAAATGGATTGAGCTGAGGACTGGCTACAGAGTGCACTTCTTCCTTTCCAGTTTCCCCCCTCTTTTTTCCTCTCTCCTTTCTATCTTTTCTTTCCAGTGTCAGGCTCTAATGAGATGGCTGCACACTATAGATAGGTATTCTCGAATGATTCATTCTACCAAATGAGATATAGTCTCCTACGTTGTCTGGAACATATTGTCAGCTCTTCTGCACACAACAGAGGATTGTCAGTTGGCCTCATTGCCTATGGCAGTCTATGATCTCTAAGAGAAATATGTTGAAAAAGATTGACAACCAGCTACCAAAGTCCTTGAAAGATGCCATTTTCCTAGCATGCATGCAATAGAGTCTGTCACTGAGACTCTGCAGGTACTAAGATTACTCAGCTATGCTTGAAATACTGGGACAAGCAAATACACATACACACAGCTACCTGAAGGAAAATAACAAATATGCCCTTCCCCAACACAACTTAAGGTGTGCAATGCCCCAGGGTTACCAGGTTCTCTGAAAACCAGAAAGAAAGTGTCATAATCACTGTTCCCTGGCAAGTAAAAACTCAACAATATTAATTCAATTCAAATACGTATAATACATTAAATGATTAAACATGCACTGCCCTTTTATGACATCCAATAACAGCTACTCAATGTAAGAATAGCTGGGAGAAGTGTTTACCCCAATCAGAGACCCTCTTCCCACTGGCTTAATGTGCAGTCATCCACATTTTAGCCCTCACTTACTCTTCTCTATCAGATGCCAAGCATGATATATCATGGATTGTGGAGATCAGACTTGGTACTTTAACTTGTACTGGTGGCAGCCATCCAGAAAGTTCAGGAACCAGATACTATCTGTTTAGTTATTTCTACGGATGAGTCTACATTGATTACTATAGCTGGACCCATTCCTGAGCATTTATGCTCCAGGCTAGCCCCAAGATTGTCCAGACACATTTGGACAAACCTGCCATGTCAATGTCCAGCTGTTCTAGCTGGTCTAAGGCCAAATTAGACCTGTTGGACTGTCATCTCACTCTCCATTTGAATACTGCCATTCCCAGCCAACTAGGAAGCTTTTCTGAGCTCCTAGCTGTCACAAGTGCTTCTACTAATTCCAGAACCGAGGACCCATGCAACAACCAAGAAGGAATGAGTTCCTCTCTCCTTCTTGCTGTTCACATGGGAATCCCATTCTGAAATCAGCATAGGTGCCACTGCCCACAATGCCCAGAAGCTCAGACAATCTGCATGGCTGTCTGGAAGCAGCAGTGGGAACACAAGATGAGTGCCCACTTCCAATTTTGCTATTCAGCACAGGGAAAGGGTGATGGTGCAGTGTCTGTCTGGGAAGCACATTGCCCCAAATTGGATCCAATCCAGCTGTCCAGACAATTTCCAGGAAGCCTTGGAATATCCCCTTGACTTTGCCAAAAAGCAGGCAAAATCAGAGCAAGGCAAGGAAACCTGTGATGCCCAGTGGAAGTTGGCAAACATCATTGGTACAGCCAACAGTGGATTCAAAGTGAGTCCACTTTTTTGTCCATGTAGACCAGAGGTTCTCTAACTTTTTAAGCCAAAGACTGGCTCATTGTTCCTCTGACTGCTTGCAGGGAGGGGAATATAGTTTGAAAAATAAACATGAATTCCTATCCACACTGCACATATTTTATTTGTAGTGAAAAAGACCACACAAAAGAGCAATACAATATTTATAAGGAAGAACAATTTTAACTAACATAAACATACCAGTGAGATAGTCAAGTTAATTAGGATTGTGTTGTTTGCCTTCAAGTAATTTCAGACTTAGGGCAATCCTAAGCCTAAATTTAGGATGGGGGCTGGGTAAATAGCCTTTGAGGGACACATTTGGTCTGCGGGCCTTAGTTTGGGGACCCCTGATGTAGGCTCACCCTATGGCAGTTAACCAAAACTTCTGGAATATTGCTCCTGGGTTTACCAGATATCTGTTGCATCTCTAGGCTGCGTAGGCTCCTCAAAACCACACTAGAGCCCCAGAATATAAGCAAGCAAGTTGTTTATTGAAGATTATATGCAAGCAATAGCAAAACAAAGTTCAGAGTCAATAAAATGGGTTTAAATCCACAAGAACAAAATACTTGAAAATCTTGAAGCAAGGGTCTGTAAAAGTTACTCAAAAAACTTACTCCAAACCAGATGTCAAAGTAAGTCCCAAGAAAGGTATCACAAATAGTCTGAAAAAGATATAAAGGATTAATCCAAGGCATGAGTCAAGCTGGAAATACAGGAAGCAAAACTGGAATACAGGTTTAGTCCAAGGTACAGAGTCAGTGATGGAACACAGGGAAAGGGACTTGGCTGAAATCCAAACTGCAAAATTACTGGAACATTCAACTGGATACTCAGGAACAAGAACGAGGCTGGAACTCAAATCAAAATACAAAGCAGCAGGAATTCACAGGAATACGGAGCAGAGATCTTCCTCTCTTGAAAAAGTAAAATTACCACCTCTGACTCTGTCAGAGAAAGCAGCCCTTCTTAAGGAGAATTCAAGATCCCTTCCTGTGAGAAGATTGCTCATTATTTCTTTTCAAAAGCAAATGTCTACTCCTTCTAACATACTTCCTTTATTTTGTCTGCTGAGTTATTGCTTTCCTCCTGTCAAGCTCATTAGCCCTAACCACCTTATCATTCCTAGGATCCAAACTAGAATATCCATCTGGCACCTGGAGATTCAAACTGCCTACTTGCAACCATTCTGTTTCTGGTCCCAGAATCCACTGGGACAAACTGCATCTCAGGCCCGAATCCAGAGTGCTCTAGCAAGGCATGTGCAGGAACAATCACCGACTGAACAGGCCCAACTTCAGGCTCACCTGACAGCTCAGAAGGAGGCTGGGCTACAACAATATCAAGGCTTCAATCTGAATCTCCAGTGTTCATGGGAATTAGTCAACCAGTTCAGTTGCAAAAGCCCCAATTTATATTTGTTCAAATATAGAAAACATTTTGTTAGAATAATAATAATAATAATAATAATAATAATAATAATAATAATAGACACCTCCAAGGTCATGTGGCTGGCATGACTGCATGGAGAGCCGTTACCTTCCCGCCAGAGCGGTACCTATTGATCTACTCACATTTGCATGTTTTCAAACTGCTAGATTGGCAGAAGCTGGAGCTAACAGCGTCTGCTCACGCCGCTCCCGGGGTTTGAACCTGGGACCTTTCGGTCTGCAGTCTCATAGTGGGGTAGATTCTGTGATTCCCTGCCTATACTAAGATTTTCTTTTTTGAACTAAACCAATCATACAGATGATAATTCAGAGTCCCAGAAATGGAAGGGAGACATCCCAATCATAGTACTAATATATCAGAGGCATACATCACCTCAGAATGTGCATGTTCCTATTATTAATCATGATAAATATACTTGAATACATCAGCATGTCCAAAGGTTCACTTAAAATATGTGAATGAGACATAAATCCTGAACTGACTGTGTCTGCAAAACAATATTTCACTGAACTTTCTTTGATGTGTGTGTGGGGGGGGGGGGGAGGGGGTTAATTCCTCATTAGGATATTATAGGCAATCTGTGACTTCCTGGTTAACAAAAATCAAAAAGAAGAAGTCAGTCAAACTGTAATGTGCTTATTTCCTTTCATTTCTTTTTCTTTTTTCTTTTCTTTTCTTTCTTTTTGGTTATTGGGATGAAAGCAGTGTTTTACTGTTGCTCCAGGGTATTGCTGTAATTAGTGGGTCACTTAAAATGTATCAGTATCTGGCCTAATGAGGCAAAAGTGAAGTCAGAGTTAAGAATGTGCCTGCCTGGTCACAAAAGTGCTAACAGACAATGTTTGCTTAAATCCGAGTTGTCTTGAAACGCATGTGCTGTCTGGTGCAATTAATTCTACCACTAATTCCAGGAAAACTTGCCCACAAAGAAACTGTTTCAAATTGAACCCTCTCTGACTTTTCATGTCCTTAAGGCCTTTCTGTCTGCACATTGATAGCAATTTAGAAAATCAAACTGTTTTTTTTAATCTGTGCCCCTTATGTAGGGGGGGGGGGGAAGAATGAGAATAATGTGAAGATTCTTGTTGGATTCTGTTGGATTCTTGATAGGATGCTTGCTGTTTTCCTGTAAACTACCAGTTTAACATAAAACTATCTTCAGTTCCTGTTTTCAAACTCCCTTCCCCCTTCAGTATCTTTTCTTAGGTTGGATCTACAATGTCATATAATGCAGTTTCAGACTGCATTATATGACTGCATTAGTGGTCACTATAGACCAGGCATGGACAAACTTTTTTTGCCTTGGGGCCACATTGTGGGCCTGGCCAGGAGGGAGGGGGGTCAGAAACATCCTGGGAGGGGAGGGTCTGGGAAAGGACAGGGACAAGAGAGGGCAGGAAGGGCCTGGGTATCCCAGCATAAGGACAGGGCTGCTGGAAGGAAGGTAGGACACACAGCAACTGTCCTGATCCTCCTTCCCATCCTCCTTCTCTGATCCTCGGGCTGTCCTCTTGGCATTATGCCAGGAGAAGGGTGAGGCAGGTAGTGACTGAGTGTGTTCTGGCAGGCTCTTGGCTGCTGCATGCCTTTCTCGAGCTGTCCTCTCAGCATGTATGGAGTAGGGTGAGACACACAGTGGCTGAGAGTGCGCCAGAGGGCTCTCAGCTGCTACCTGCCTTCCTCCCCCATATTTTGGGCATAATGCCAAGCAGACAGAGAATACGAGAAGAGGCTGAGGTAAGTGCCCAAGGGGCCACATCCAGTCCCCCGGGCCTTAGTTTGCCCATGCCAGCTATAGACTCATATAATGCAGTTCAATTGCAGTTAAACTGCATTATATTGGTCTATACTGACCATATGTTCAAACTGCATTATATGGCAGTGTAGATGGAGTCACAGTCTAATTCAGGCACTCTCCGTTCATGCTCTGGCATGTTTCTGCATTACTACACATGGAACAGTTTCCACCATTGAAGTGAACACATAAAACCATTGATATGGAGGCTCCTTCTATACAAGTTTGTACATAGAGGATTTCTTGGCCTGCTATGTTTCTGCACTCTCTAGTATGGAACCTCAGGATGAATAGCAATGGAGGAAAAATATATTTAGTCTTCAGTGTGGGGTAGCTTTAAACCTTGGGCACCCATCTTACCCATTTGCAGCTGCCCATATACAGTAGAGTCTCATTTATCCAACATAAACGGGCCGGCAGAACGTTGGATAAGCGATTATGTTGGATAATAAGGAGAGATTAAGGAGAAGCCTATTAAACATCAAATTAGTTTATGATTTTACAAATTAAGCACCAAAACATCATGTTGTACAACAAATTTGACAGAAAAAGTAGTTCAATACGCAGTCATGTTATGTTGTAATTATTGTATTTACGAATTTAGCACCAAAATATCACGATGCATTGAAAACATTGACTACAAAAATGCATTGGATAATCCAGAACGTTGGATAAACGAGTGTTGGATAAGTGAGACTCTACTGTATTTGGCATCATGGTAACTATGTTGCGTTTGCACAATAGTAGCATACAAGAAACAGGTGTGAAGGAAAGAAGAGGGATAGGGAGATGGGCATATGCATTTGATATCAATCTGCCATTTCATATGGGATGGGGAATGCAGTGTCAATGTCACAACTGATGGGCCTGCATATGGTGGTGTAGATGCTATTAGAAACTCCTTCCTCATGAACCTTCCAATGGTTTCAAAGAAGCGTAAGGCCTAGAAAACACTCAAGCAATATGTGTGTGTGGGTGACAGATGCATTTAGAAGTAGAATGAGACCCAATTCCAAACTTCTTATCTGCATAGCATTATGTCTAAATGACTTGAACCATGTTCCATCTCTTTAAAACTCAGAACAAATGCAAATGAACTGAAATAAAGTAGCCAATTAACCCCTCCTTTATCTTCAGAGCACACCGAATGCAGACTATTCAGTCTACCTATGAATATGAAATCTAGTTTGTGAGATTTCCTTTTTTCTCAATTCATACTTGCCAGATGAGGGAACTTCAGGTGAATACAAAAGAAGTGTTTTAAAAGGAGATGAATAGACCCTTTGTGGTTATTTTTCCGAATTCCCTTTTTATTCAGTTGCCTCAATCTCATTTCAGCCACATTTAAAACATGGGGAAAGTGAAGTGCATTCAGATGCACATTTCATGAAAAAGCAATGGTTTGCAGGCAGGCAAAGTGTATCTCACAGCTTGCTTCTAGACTTCCTCCTCCTTGCAGCAAAACTCCTGCAGGGACAACTCCAGGAGTGGAAGGTGAACATGGGAAAATCACCTCAAAGCAAGATCATCCAGGATTTTTCTTTAGTGGGACATTCCCTCACTTCACAGAGTTTTTACTATAAATCATCCCATGAAAGGCTTTAATATCGAGCTATTGCTAATGTTTTTTATCCATAGGAGGTTGGTTCTGCACAGTCTCATAATGCAGATTAGAACCAACATGATAAATATTGGTTCCAGCCCACATTGTGGCTCAATAAGGATATCCTGTGCCACCTCAATAGTGGGAAACTAGCCCAAAAGTCCAGCCAGGTCAAAGCTGGTTCAGCACCACTGGGCATGAGCCCAATTCCCAACAGTTTTTCTTCTTGGGATTCCAGGTAATTCTGCTTGCAAATGCCGCTGAAAAATACAGCAGTAACATCAACATGGAGGCCAAACTAGCATAAAACTGGCACCTTGGCACTATGATTTTGCCCTCAAAACTGAGGGAAAATGCATGCACCTGATCTCCTGCATCTCTTCTTCCTGATCCCATGTTGTGTGATAATAATAGTCTGGGGGAGTGTGGAAAGGCTGTCGAGACATCCCTGATTCTTCATAGGAATTGGTGGTGGGTGTCTGCACCACCCAAATGCAGGGGGATGTCCAAATACTGGTACAAGAGTCAGACATTCCCCTGTGTTTTTTAAAGCTGAGATGCAATCTCATTAAGTGGCATTCCCTTGGTTGAATCAGATCAGTCTGCACGCATTTGGTAGAGACCTATGGGGTGATTCGACCCCACACCAATTTAAATGGTCAGTATAGTTCTGGCCTGAGTTGTCAGTACTGTTTATAGTATACATAAATGTGGGTGGGTGCACGTGTGTGCGGTCTCAACTCAGAAATGTTTGATTTAAATGATAAATGCACCACCATCAAATGAACATTTCAGGATTTGTCCTGCTTTCACGTGCAGATATCCCTGGCAAAATCAATGTGTCAGTGACTATGGTTGATTTGAGGCTCAAATTGTGATTATTCAAACCATAGAGCACTGATTCACATCAAGGACTTTCTTTCACATGATTTCATGGGAGTTTGTTGTCTAATCACTACAGTTTGAAATTAGCTTTGAACTGCATTAAATAGTAATTGTAGATGGGGCATTAAATAGTAATTGCAGCAGGTATAATTATTGGAAATAACTTTTTAGAAATTAAATTAGCCCCTACATTGATGTCCTTCAGAAAAGCTTTGAAAACTTGGTTTTTTCAAGCTACCTTTGACTGAGGTGAACAGTTGATTGAGTCCCCACGTGTTCCTATAACAGTCTTCTGTTCCTTATCACGGATGGTCATGATTAGCTCTCCTAATTTGTTGCACAATTAAAATTACCTCTATGGTAATTTTGACTATGGACTATGGACTGAAGTGCCATGATATTGCCTGTTTTAATGGCCATACTTTTTACTCTGTTGAATCTGTGTTGTTGATCTACTGTGATTGTTATGTATTTTATATTGTTGTATTTTATATTGTGTATTTTATACTGTTGTATTTTATTGTAAGTTGTTGGGCTTGGCCCCATGTGAGCCTCCCCGAGTCCCTTCAGGGAGATGGGGTGGGATATAAAAATAAACAACTTCTTCTTCTTCTTCTTCTTCTTCTTCTTCTTCTTCTTCTTATTATTATTATTATTATTATTATTAGATATTTTAGGGTATCTTTCTTTTAAAATGTTTTGCCTTATACTACAATGCCCTCTTTATGGCATCTCTTTGTCCATTATGTTGATTCTTTTTAGCAGTGAAGTAATGATGACAAAAGACATAATTTCAAAAATGAGATTGTGGGAAAGACTACAAATTTGCTGGTCATTCTATACATCAGTTTTAAACCTATTACTATGATCTTGCTGTAATTACTTTGTATTTTGTTATTATTTTGCAACTGCAAGCCAAGATATATATCTTTGTGTTCTGTGCCTGAGGCAATGTGCTAGGTCAGATTCTTATTTCTGTCCTGCTATGAGCTTTTTAGATGCTGGAATTGGTACATGCAGCAGAGCAAGGAAGCTATGCTTTTAAATAGCCTGTGCTTTATTCATTTCTTTCATAGTTGAAAATGTTTTGATGCTTCTTAATTAATTGGACAGACATGAAACAGGCAGATTTACTATGTACCCCCTCTGCTCCACCCAAACTCTGAAACAAAGTGTTTTGAAAATAGCTAAAACTTTTTGAAGAATTAACACCAAAGTTGTTTTTTATGTGACTTTGAATGACTATGCCAGTCTCCTGCAAAAAAAAAAAAAGACAATGTGTGCATTCATAGTTGCAGAGGAGCACATGCTTATAATTCTGGAAAACAGATGCCTTTGTTTACAGTAGCTATAGATGGCAGCCATCTTCAGATTCCATTTTCTATGGAAACCCTTAAGATCTGTCTAGATTTTGGTTGGTTCAATTGACAAAACCAGCCTTTCCCTATTGTAAGTTGTAACCAGGCAGAGAAGTGTTTTACAAGGATACATAAGCATTACTGTACAAAATGTACATCAGTTTTATGTTAGTTTGGTCTCCATGTGGTTGTTACTGCTGTATTTTTTCAGGAGCATTTGCAAGCAGAATTACCTGGAATCCCAAGAAGAAAAACTGTTGTGTGGATTTGGTGTGGAAAGCAACAGGTAGGAGACGCTAGCAGATTTCTTCAGAAGACATTAAATATTTCATATTGCTATTATCATGTCATCAAATAGCTCTATAAGCACCAAATAAAAATTTCTCCATGCAAAAAATGGTTGGATTTCCTTTGTAGAAAGGCTTTGATCTGTGGAACAGGGCATGGAACATGAGTGGGTGGTAAAACCTCACTGAGGCCTCTTCCTAAGGGTCCTGGGCCCTACATCTTAAAAGCCAAAGGATACATTTGGTTGATCAGTGTAGCTTTATACCATTCTCAGTATGAGCGTGGATGCTATCCATGCAGGAAGGTCAACACAAAACTTCAAAATGGAGGATCTCCATCACCTTGCAACTTTTCCCACCCAGATGAGCAAATAATGGGGTCTCTGTCCTTCACAGTGGTCAAAGTGTTATCAGCACTTATAGTGATGTAAGGATAATTATTCTTTATATGGAAGTCTTCTTACTTCTGACTGAATAATCAGGTTAATTTATGAGCTGTCTTGCCCTGCTTTGTATCTTTTTGACCTGGTGGTTGTGTCTCCCACTACTGTTTGCTTGACCATAATGAAACTAGTTGTCTAATCTTATATCAAATAGTTAAATTATTCAATTGATTCTATAAAGAACAATTGCATTGTTAATAATGGTGCTGGATGCCCTCTGTTGAATTGTTCCACATTTTCACTTGTTAGGGAAACCTATAATTATAGTTCTAATAATTATTAATTATACAATTTATAGTTATAGCCAATCCTTGGTGTGAAGAAAAGGAGATAAATGTCTTTTTTAAAGAATGAGGCCAGGATGTGAAATCTTTCCTTACACACCCTGAGCCCAAAGCTTCATGGAAGCCAAGTTCTTTATTAGGTTGGCCACCATAGCGTCCCAAAGTTTCTTGTGTGAGTGGCATAGTTGGAGCCACATAGGGGAATAGACATAAGTCTAGGAAATCCATATCAATTTGGAGTAATAATTTGTGAAAATGGAAAATTCCTTTCACTTTCTCCTTCAGTGCTCCACAAGGTTCAAACTCTGGGAGCAAAATGAACATTGACTGGAGTATTTCTCCCATAAAGATGTTGAATAACCAACCATAGGATAGGACATTACTTTATTTTTCATTATTTTTAAAATATAATTTAGGAATATGGTTATAATTGATTAATGGTGGTAGTCAATGGAACACGGGCTTATAAGATTGCGGAGAATTGGAACATCAATTGAGATGAGCTATCAATAGGTTTCAGTTTGGCTTGCTACTATATCAATGCATTGTAAAATTGTTGAAATTCTATTTTGATTTGAAAGATCATTCTTTTAGGGTTTGTCTGAAATAGCTTGTGGGGTCTTGAGGGAAATGTACACTTCTGTTGTACATTTTTGCCACACATGTTCACAGCCACCACAAAACAGAGCACAGTCTGAGAATAATCTGGAGGAGGTATTTCCATTATAGATAATTTTATTTAATTGTAATGATTTCAATTAAAAGTCAATAAAAATTAAAAAGTTTATGAAACTTTTTTTCATAAAGTTTAAAATAGATTCTATTGATTGTTCTTAAGCATACATGTACTGGTATTAATTAGTATTGGTATTGTTTAAAATTGTTATGCATTCTATGGGTCTAGGTCCTACATCACTGAAGTTCTTAGCAATGTTAATAGGGAAAACCCTATTATAGTTTAGAATTACTAGTATTCTAAGTATTGCTTTAGATAAATCTGCCAATTTCAGATTCTACCTAATGCAAATTATGAGAAATTACAGGAAAGGCAAAAGAGAGTTGATATGATAAAGTTGGTGACATTTCTTGAGAGCATCCTATTACTGATCACAGGATTGCAGTTTCAATGAAGGTTCTCCTCTTCAAAATATATAATCCCCTCCTCAATAAGGTCATTGACATCTGCTTACGTCTGACATGATGAAAAAACTATAACTATTTTACAGGGGGTGGATAATTTAAAGGTGCTTCCAAACAATGGACCAGCCTCTTATTCAGAGACACATTCAAGCATATCCAGTAGAGGGCCCAGTTTGTTCAAGATAACATCCTTCAGCATTCATAAACCTATGATGACTCCATCCCTGAACATTGACCACACATCAATCTTTTGTATATATTGATGGCTATGTTATGTCAAAACACAGAGCTATGCTTCTTCCTAAAAAGCTGTACACTGTATTAGATTTCTATGTAATCCTATCCTGTGATGCCAAGGCGACTGAGGAGCAAATGAATTTAACTCAAATGTAATTTTTAGACACCATAAAATGACTTCAAAATAATTGATGAGTAGTTAATGGATTTATGGTCAAATATTCAGTCAAAAATAAAGACACTCGGAAAAAGGCAAGTACATAAGTAAAAATGATACTTATTTCTGTTGAATAAGACTGAAAAAAGATTGATCAATAGATTTGATTGAAATGTCATCTAAACACTAAGAGAAAGTTACAAGCTACGGATGTTTAGAAAGATGGAAACTAAGTAAATGAACACTAATTAGACAAAAAGAGATTACAACAAATTCTGTGTCTATTCTGTAGAAGATTCCGTTTTTTCCCGCCAGATTTAATGAATATTTTAAGTCAAAAAGAGAGAACCATTGAAATTTCTTTTGAAAAGGACTAAAAGACTCAATCTCATAACTATTTCTCATTCACATGAGCAAAAATAAAGAATGCAGAAGACTATTTGTTGTTTTAATAAATCATTGCAAGAAAATAATTTGGTTTTCCTATATTACTTCAAACTGCCAACCCTATTTGCTTGCCAGTGTTGTATTCGTTTGCCACTTTCATTCATAGCATAGCTTTGCAATTGCCAAGCTGTTTTTAAGTACCCAGAAGCTTTTTGTATGGTAAGCAATTCCAGTATTGCATAATTTGTTTGGAGCAGGAGAATCTCCAAAAGACTGATGCCGTATAAATCAATTTCAGTGTTATATAATGCAAGGCTTCATCAGACCCGCATGCATTGCTTGCTATTTTGAAAGTATAAAAAGTAAGTGACACAAATGTGGTGGCAATTTAGGGATCTGTTGTTGTCATTTTCTCATTTAAAAATCCAAATGATGTTCTGTCGTCCCAGTATTTCCTAGAAATTCTCTGCACTAACAGCAATGTGCTATTCCTGAACATAAGTAGGTTTCTTTTAATGCCAAGACATATCATTACACAGAGATGTCAGCACCCAGCAAAATCCAAGGATCTATTTTACACAAACCTATGCTGGAAAACCCAACTGCTGCAGTATACAATATATCTCATTTGTAGCTTTTTCTTAGTATAGGTAGCTCTTGGTATCTGTAACTAGCTATCCTTCAAGCAGGAATATCCACTTTTGAGGAGACGGGGAAGATTTCAGCAGGACTGTCACTTAAAAGGAATATCTAAAGTAGATCTATCCAATGAAGATATATTAATCTGAATCTCTCCTTCAGCAGACCACTTACATACTATGTGGCTAAGAAGATTACTCCATTGAGAAGCTGCTTCTGATTTTTCTTTATCACATTTCAATAATCTCTGCCTTGGCTAATGCACCTTTCTTTTGGGGGAGGCTTTCAAAATTTACCTCTCCAGGCACGATTATTCTGGCATTTCTGACAGCTGGCAGAAAAGGCTACAAGATCCCAGGCCTCTGGAACAAAAGGTGACAGCACAGGTTCATTTCAAGAACAGAGTGCTTGTCATCAGGAGGACTGACATTATTTTTGAGTTTCCTAAAATGGATTAGCAACAGCCTGTCTATGATTCGTGTCAATATTCCTTGATATGGAAAAAGTAAAATTTGCTACCTATTGATATTTTGCAACCTTGATCTTTTGTGATGTTAAATAACTTTTATAAACGGGATAAATTTTTACATCAGGATAACAATGGAAATTAAAACAAAAGTTAAGTAGTTGGCCCTCTCCTTTGTCAGAATGAAACAGGTAACAATTTACATCCCTACCTGATTCTCACAAATGATAAAACACATGAACACTGCAGTACTCATATGTTAGTCTGTCTGGGTGCAACTGCTCTTGGGTAGGCGTCCCCCCTCAAATTGGCTATAAAACCCTTTCTGGTCATCAATGGTGGCATATTGCAAATGGAAAGATTTGTATGATCAAAAGCATATAATTGTTTTGTGGGATAAAATTGGTTTTAAACCAAGTGGAGCATAGCTGTTGAAATGCCTGAATTCAACTTAAGCTTTAGAAGATCTGGGTTAAGCTTCTCTCATTTTTGGAATGCTGATATTTCTCATGACCGTTCATCCAGTGTTACACCTCTTAGAGCTATATTGTGTTTGAATTAGCTGGTATTCAAGGAGAGTGAGAGTTAATCCTGTTTCCAAATGTATACATTCCATAACCTGAACACAGAGGCTCCTAGAGAAAGAAACAAGAAATAAAGTGAAGAAATGGTGAATATTTAATGGTTTCTGTAATATAATGGAAATGCACTTGGAGATATTAGAGCTCTCAGAATATGAGTTAGGTTGAAAGTACAGTCCATTTTCCTGCAATGTTTTCCGACTGGCATTTCATTATTATTTTTAATGGTCTGACATGAACCTGCCATTACAAAACTCTTGAGAAATATAGGTAACTATCATTTATAATTACAGGCATAGTGATATAGCAATAGAGTACCACCCAATATTGCAACGTTGCGCGCATGTATTTCATGCTGAAACATGGAACCCTGCCCAGAATGAACTTTGTAACCTTGACCACAAAGGAAAAATGTGTTTTGTTCTTATTGCAACATTTTGTAGAACATGTTAAAACCCCTTTCAGTGTAGCTATTGTTCTGTGTGATATATTTCTGGATCAGGATAATTTGTGTTTTAAGTCCAACACAAATAGGAAGTGTAAGCATTTATTCTTCTGGATTAATTTCATTTTGTTTTGATTTAGATTCCCCCGGTCTGCAAAACCTGGGGATGTTTTCCACTTAGAAAATTATATTTTCTGCAGAAAACCCAAAATTTGCTTTGTTTTTAAGGAGAAAACATTTGACTTCCTGGTTGTCTTTTAAAATCATGCAATTTTCGAGAGCTTCCTCATAGTAGAAAGAAGTGTTGTTTTTGTTGTTTTAGTAGTAGTAATAATAATAATAATAATAATAATAATAATAATAATAAATTATTGATTAGATATTAGGCCATATCACAATACCATTACTTACTCACAAGAATGAAATAGTATACCCATTGCTTTCATATATGTTACAGTGCATGTCACAGATTTAATAGATATTCAAAAATAATAAAAGAGTGACTTTGGGTACTTTTATACTGTTTTATTAATGCAGCTTGATACCACTTTAACTGCCATGGCTCTATGCTATGTATTTGTGGATGATGCAGCTTTACAAAGTGTTTAGTCTGTCTTCCAAAGAGTGGTAGTGCCTCACCAAACAACAAATCCTAGGATTCCATAGCATTGAGCTGTTGCAGGTAAAATGGTTTCAAGCTACATTAATTCTACAGTGAAAATGCCCCCAAAGTCTCTGGAAGTGCAGGAAGTAATTTAATGTTTTGCAGTGAAGTAATAAAACAATATTTATGAGTGCTTAGACAAACAGTTCTCAAAGGTATGTAATTGTAGGAGGTGCCACTCCAGAAAATATTGTGTTAAGATCTTCCTTGGACCTTTGTGGTCTCTGGGCAATGGGTTCTTGACTTGAAAAGAAGAAAGTAATGCTATCTTAAAGAGACAACAAGGTATGAGCAAGAGAGAAAGAGAGAGAGAGAGAGGGACCATCTACATGGACCCTTTATCCTGTGTGTATGTGTATGTGTGTGTCTGTGAAACAGCTCTGTGGTGGCTATATGACACACAGATGATTTGGATTAACACAGGCCAGCACTGTTTAACATGGCCATTAAGTACATTTTTAAATGTCGTGGGATACTCCGGGACTCTCTTATATCACATTTTTGGCTCAGAGTATCATTATTACAAGCACCAAGTGATGACCAGTGCCATATTGCCTGGTGGACACTACAAAGTCCAGAATAATGACAGCAATGTAAAGATGGTGGTCCAACTCTACTCGACTGTGTGGATGCCATTCAGCTACCAGGACAGCTTGGGAGCATTCAGTGCCTCTGCTATTGAGTCCCCATGCTGGCTTGTTGGCTGCCATGCAAGCCATGGTGATACTGATGCAGAACACCACTCTGGATCAACATTGCCATTCATAGCTCTTTTAGATGCACTTAAAGATAGATAGATAGATGGGGGGGGGGAGTTTCAAAAGGCGGGTAAGAGGAAGGGAGGGCAACACCCCAATTTCTTTGGCTTGGATTGTGCCACCCATGTTGGGACAGATAATTTGGCATCTACCATTTGTGTAAGATCAGCATATTTGATATCTGAAAATGTCATCCAATTAGAACCATCCTTATTGGCTCGGAACTGTAATGAATTGCATTGCAAATAAATAACATTGATTGGTGGCTTGATAGCTTGATGGCTTGAAAATGTGGCATAATATTTGGTTGCCAGGTCATTGTGTCCTGTTTGAAGGCTCAAGGTAGTGTTCTCTGCTATCCCCTGTTTGCTTCCTGGAATCTTTCAACATGGAGTTACATCACAGGATGAGCAGCACTAGAGGAGAAAAGTTGATTCTTTGTTATTGTGTGGTAGAAGGATGCAAGATGGTTTTTAGACTCATTCCTAAATGACATCAAGGCTTTCTGTTGCTTGAACTTGTTTATCACTGATATTTCAAAAAAGTCAGATACTTTTCTGTGGAACTATAGAGACAGTGATGTGTTAAGTTGTACCCTTTGAACCCTCTTGTTGCATGAGCCATATCAGCAAGTGTGCAGGACCCTGGCTGGGTGGCAGGGGAACCAAAGGCTGATACATGACAGCAGTATATGGTCTGAAAAATGTCCATGCATGCATTGTGCAAAATCATGTCAGCTTTTTGTGGGAATTATAGCCACATTTCCCTCTAGGTCTACATCACCATATTTCCAGTCAGAGTTATATTTAAAACTAAAATGGTGATCTGAAGCATTACTGCTTGATGAATTATGGCAAGGTTTCTTAATCTAGTGATTTTAAAATAATCCTTGTTCTTATCATTCTGGGCAATTATCCTGTGCTGAGAAATAAAAAGACAATCAGACAATGATTATCATTGAGAATGAAACTGATAATTCTTCCTTGCAGAATTTATCCTAAGGGTTTTAATCTCTTACTGCCTTTGTTGTCCTCAGGAGAGAAAGCCTCAAAATCAATTCAATGGGAAAAGCAGAACCTTTAGCCATACTTTAAAATGCCTTCATCCACAGAAAAATTAAATTGTTCTAAAACACAGTATCCAAGAATTAGAATGCTAATTTATTACAGCACAGACCTATGTTCCTGGTATTTGACCTAATATGACATTTAATTCTAGAGCAATGCTAGTTCTTTTAAATTTGTTGTGAGCTCTGTCATAATTACATGGATTATATTTTCCAGTTAGAAATAGGACACCTTCTACTGGTAATTTTTCTTAAAGTCGCAACTCTGAAATGGCAACTTTGGTGTAATGCAGGAGGAAATTGAGATAAGATGAGATAATTGTAAACAACACAGTGGTGTTGAGCTGCACATCTGGTTGTTTAAGAAGTACTTCCAGAAGGGACTCTTAAGATACTTGGTGGCTCATTTGCGAAGGTTACTTGCTATTTTGCCAGGGATATGAGCTTCTGTGTACTTTGCCTCAGGTTTACTGCTCACTAGGCTAACATAAATAGGAGACAATGCAGAGGTGACCTTTTCAGTCTCTTACAATTTGCATCATTCTTATATGATTGGATAAAGGAGCAGCATTAATACCAGCCTCAGGAGAGGATGAGCTTTTGCTTTCCTAGCCACTCTCCCTAGCTGTGCAAGAGAGAAGGATTGAAAAGATGGGAGAACATAATCAAACATTTTAAACATTATTTTCCTTTACCTGGAAAATTTCTCATACTCCATCAGAATAAACTGTGTATTCTTTTACCAGGAAAAACTTATTAATCTGTGCCTGGACTACCAAATTTCACCAAATACCAAATTTGTGGTAAGAACATATGAGAAAACTGGGGACAATTTCCATCTGGCAGGCCCCATGTTGTTGTCTAGTGTTGATTGTTATGTTATGAGAATGAACATTCCTCTAAATGTGACTATGAGATTTGTAATTTGAGGAAAGGATTCTTTAATACTATGTCACATTATTTGTCTGTCTGGCATAGTGTTGTCTAGTAGTTTTCCAAGTTATCGGGCAGGAGTTTTTCGCATTCCCTTCAAAGAACAAATGGTGGTAGTTAAAACATGCACCTTCTGAATACAACTGAGCTCTGCTCCTGTTGCAATATCCTTTTGCATTAATAATTGCTGTGGCTTTTCCATGACAATCAGTATTAAATAGTGGTTTCAGTGCTGAGAATCAGAATCAGGTCTGCACTGAGCCATGAATGTGATCTTAAACTACTATATATAAATCTAGAGATTTTAATCAAAACATTGGCTCAAAAAACCTGGGATGACATATCTAAGGATCAATATAAATATTACACCTTATCTCTTCTCAACAAATGAACCATCTCTGAATGTACTGGAGAAAAAGGTGAGAGCTAACTCCATTCTGGGAGAACCTAAAAGAAGCACCAATACTTCTCCTCCTTCTCCTGTGGTGCTGCCGCCACCTTTTTATTACCTTTTTTAAATCGGAAAAGGACTGTGGTGAAGGCCAGGAGCAACTGAGTCCCTGAGCCAGCATTTGTGCTTTGGCCTCTCTGTGGAATGGCCCTCGATTTATCCAAGGGTCATATCAAAATCTATAATTTTGACTTCATAACATGCCCTTGACTTAGACATGCAGTTGACTTATATATGGGTACATGGCAGTTAGTCTGACATTTCTCATGGGTTTGCTCTTGTAAGGATAAAATAGAAAGGGGAGCCATGCATACTACCTTAACATTACTGGGGGAAAGGCATGATGTCTCCTGTATTAACCATTTTATTCAATCTGCTTACCCTGTCATTGTCATTTATGGTATGGTAAATTCATAGTTATTGATATTATAAAGGTCTAGCCAGCAAGTAAATATTGAAACCACTTATTAGCAAGTACTTCACAAAAACAGTGAAAGTTTGTCTTTAAAACATGAAATGGTCAAATATTTGTGATATTTTAACAATTTTTTATTTCCCTGAGACCTGCACTTAGGAGTAAATTGTATTTATTCCTAAATGAACTGAATGGGGCACTTAGAAAAGCCACAAACTTTAGCAAGTTAATATATAAAGTAATTAGTTATTCTAACATTACCAAAATTCTTCCCAGTACAGGCATTCCCAAGTAACAAACAAGATATGAGTGCTTAAGAATGTAATAATAATAATAATAATAATAATAATAATAATAATAATAATAATAATAATAATAACAACTTTATTTTTATACCCCGCCTCTATTTCCCCAAAGGGAACTCAGGGCGGCTTGCATGGGGCCAAGCCTGAATAAAAACAATAGCAATATAAAACACAACAATAGACGAAAGACATGCACAATTATAAAAATTTAAACATTAGCCAATAAAAACAAATGACAAGAACTAATAAAAATGGATTAAAACAGAGAGGTTGTAAAAGTAGACTGGGTAAGGTGCACCATATAAATATTGTAAACACAAGGTGACTGATAAAGTGCTGCAAATTCTTGGAAGTGCAAATTGGGATGAGAATAGACCCTGTGTCTTTATCAAGCTGACATAGGTAAAAAGTGCAAACCGGTACAGGAATCTGTTTAATTCTGTTAATACCATTTAATACTGTTTATATCTAATCCTGTTTTAATGTTTGTATATTTGTATATTTTAAATGTTTATGCTCATGCTTTTATGTTAAGCTGCTTTGAGTCCCCTTTGGGGGAGATAAAGTGGGTTTAAATAATAATAATAAGAAGAAGAAGAAGAAGGAGAAGAAGAAGGAGAAGAAGAAGGAGAAGAAGAAGAAGAAGAAGGAGAAGGAGAAGGAGAAGAAGAAGAAGAAGAAGAAGAAGAAGAAGAAGAAGAAGAAGAAGAAGAAGAGGAAGAAGAAGTTGTTGTTGGAACAGGCATTTTTAAGTGCACTTTCACACACACACACAAACACACACACACATGTACACTTAAGCTTTGGATAGCTGTGGTATTTGTTTTGCTCTCCGTGCTCCTGTTCAGAAGATTTTTAAAAAATGTGGCTTGTTGTGGAAACAAGGACTGATGATAATATTTTCCCCAATGATAACTCTTTCACAAGTGAATTTCTTTCCTAGGAGTAGATTTCTCTCACTTCTTGTTGTCTCACCCCTGTTCTGAACTATGAGTTGTATGTAAGTCAGGAACTACTTGCACTTATTGTCATACCTTTTCACATCACTTTACTTTCTTATTATTCAAAGTAGTCAAAACAAATTTCACTTACAGTCCTTAAAAAACTACAAATCACGGTCCTGTAAAATGAAATATACCTCAGTAGCGAGGCCACAGTCCTTCTGTACCTATAGAAGAAATCCAAACACTTGTAGTTGCATTGAAAAGGAATTGAAACCAAATTCCGTAGTGTCACAATAATATTGAAGCTCACATATGTGTTAGACGTTATTACAAAAAAATGAAGTAATTATAAGTGGCTCATTATTTGGTTAATAAATAAATGGAACAATCAGATAATGGGATGAAGAATATGCATAGGATATAATACTAATATCCTAGAGCAGAACACAACTCTGTTTTCATCTAAACCATGGACAAAGCGGACTGATTATTTTTTTAAACAAAGGTTTTCTTTCTTCGCTGACAAAAGGCAGAGCCATTTATAGGATACAAACAATGCTTCACAGATATTATCTCCTCACTTTCTCTAATTTAAAATGTTAATCTATTATTCAAGAAGGTATCAAAGGGTTTATTTAACTGAGGATACTGGTATATTAAAAATACAACCTGTTGTTGTCAAGATGTGTTGGCCAACAACTCCCAATAAACCCAGACAGGTTGCATGGTCACATGCCCTTTAATACATTAAGATGTTTTCTTTATAAGAGAAATGATGCAAGTTATAGATGAATACAATTGGAATGCAAGAGGTTCGAGATGGAAACTGCAAAACTACCACCATTGTTATTTTTTCCCAATCTATAAGATATTGCTAATTGGAGTTTTGAACTATCAGTGATTCAGATCCTATGCAAGAATCTAGGAATCAGTTTGATATGATTGGTTAATCTAGTATGTTTGAAGTAGTGTCAACTTTTTTTAATACTCTTTATTAAGATTTATTTTATTACAATAATAGTGTCAACTTTTGTAGCTGTGGTATTGTGAACTATCTACACCAATATAATTGGTCAGCCTGTTTGAATTGTACCCAAGTGCCTATCCCTAGTACATAATGGTTATAGTAATAATAATAATAGCAGTAACTGCTAATCTCCAATGGTCTATTATGAGATTCATGTCTCTTCTTCATGGTTAATGCAGTTACAATTTTTCCATCCTTTTTTCTTAGCATAGCTGGAACAGCTGCACCATTTTAACAACCATGGGAAAAGGACCATTTAAAGAAATTAATTTCCAATGATATTCTTGTATATGTAATGCTTGGACAATGAAAAAATTAATTGGAAATTTTGTTGAACACTGTGTCAGAGAATAGCCTCATTTGTAATGAGAAACAGAAGAACTCTGGTGTATAAACGGAAATAAAACTGACACCTATTAATTAATTATAGTCTGGTTGAAATGTATTTTTTATTTTTATTTTTTAAAAAGTACATTACATTTTATTAATCCCTTGAATATTGGAATTCTCCCTTCTAAAAGTTTTGGCAGTCATTCTTTTGTCAAAATTTCCTCGTCCACATTTAGGTTGTTGTGGGGTCAGATCAGCCAGCATGCTACAAATTGCATGCAGGCTGGTCCTGATTATTCCAGAGAAAGCTGCTTAATGAGGTTGCACGGGTTAAAAAAACAGAGGGGGAAGCCCAAATTCTGCCCTAGAACTCATGCTTTCCCCTGTGTTCAGGCTGTGCAAACACTTACAGCTGGTTCCTACACAGAACCAGCTGTGAGTATCCTCAGGCAGCCTGGTGACTCAAGATGGCTCCCCCACACTCACACACATTCCTCTCCATCCCTGTTTCTGCCAGTTACAGTGGTGGTAGGAAGACCTCCTTGCTGCTGGGCTGCCTCCCTTTCTGGTCCTTTGGCATGTCACTTGCAAAAGAGTCTGTGGGAAGTGAGATGGGGCCTTAGAAAAGACTTCTATGGATGTGGCAATATATGTCCCCAAGATCTTAGATGATGTGTCATCCTCTATAGTGTCGTAAATCTGACCAAATGGGGCAGGCTGTATATGGGGAGAGAATAGACATGAATGTAAAGCCCTCTCTGCTGTTAACATGAAGGAACATTTACATTAGTGCCAGGGTGATTGATCTAAATGAATTATCTTCATGTAAATAAAGGTAAAGGTTTCCCCTGATGTTAAGTCCAGTCGTAACTGACTCTGGGGGTTGGTGCTCATTTCCATTTCTAAGCCAAAGAGCCAGCATTGTCCATAGACATCTCCAGGTCATGTGGCCGGCATGACTGCATGGAGTGCCGTTACCTTCTTGCCGGAGCGGTACCTATTGATCTACTCACATTGGCATGTTTTCAAACTGCTAGGTTGGCAGGAGCTGGAGCTAACAGCGGGCACTCATTCCACTCCCGGGATTTGAACCTGGGACCTTTTGGTCCGCAAGTTTAGCAGCTTAGCGCTTTAACACACTTCGCCATCCGGGCTTACATTTTTTTCTTATACTAAAAACAAAACAACATTTGAACAGCAACGTTCCATGACAAAAATTATATTTGCATCCCTCATGCTTCAGGTAATAAATTTAACTATTGATAGACTGGGGATTCTGATATTTGAGTGGTCTGCCCTTCCAGTTATTAGTAATACAATTTTTATTTAAAATATGTATTTTCTCCCAAAATGATAGTTTTAAAAATATCTTGACAGCCTAAAACCGTGCTGCAACATTTACAAAAGTATAGAAGCTGTGATCCTTACATTTAGACTAGAAAGTACAAACTGGGTCATTTCATCTACAAATGAAACAGTGAATGTGGAGTATTGTGTATTTTAAAGCCCAACAATCACATTGTAAACATTCAGACAGAAGGGAGAAAATTGTTCGGCTTTACCTGTTATTCTTTTTACTTTATTGGCACTGGTTAATATATTACATTTGGGACTAAAGTGTAGATGTTACTCATACATGGGGAAACTTAATGCCATTAATAGTATTATTAAAAGTAACATTTTTGGGGTTTTATCCTATAAAGTAGAATGCTATAAATAAATCAGTTACTTGAAGCATGTTGCTTCCAAGCTCCAGGTACAGTGCTTCCCAAGCCTCCAGCAGGAGTTCTAATATTCAGGTCTCCAGTTATGAGGAGCCCTGCAGACTTGAAAGGCAAGAAAAGAAAGTGGGGCATATGATTTCTTGTTTCAATATGAGCACATTTACAGATCTATATTCTTATGAAGGTTGAAATGAAATATCTGAAAAACATGTCACTGAACACAGTACATAATAAACTCATTTCATATTATCTTAAATAACCAAACCAAAATGTGTGCTGCCCACATTTCTGCAAGAATCAATCACTAGATGAGTTTTTGTTCTAATTTCTATTATTGTTATAGCTTTGTTTTTATTGTACAGTGTGCTTTATTGTGATTGCTTTTGTTGTAGCATAAGAATTTATATCATCTGTCACAAAATTAGAACTGGAAAAACTGAACTGTAATTTTAACTGAATAAGTGTTTCCTTTCATTTCCCCAAACCTCTTTTTATAAAAGAACTTTTGCATTCAAAGATAGTTCTCCAAACGTGTATGGCACAGTATTGTGTATTGATTGTTAAACAGATAGGCCTTTAAGGATACAAATTTTATCTTATGTGGAAAAATAATAGAACAGTAGTAATGTTTCCAAGATTCATATATATCCATTGTAATTTTTGAAAATTTAACCTGACATGGAATAAACACAGAAGTTATTCACTGATGATGTCAGAATTCTGTCACCTAAAATGACTGGTAAATTCAACATAATTAAAGACACTCCCAAATTCTATCTAATTAAAAAAGCCAAGCCTATCTTTCAGATGTTGCAAATGGTTGCTTTTGTATGTGCTGTGTATGTCTCTTATAACCACGGCAAAGTGTAATGCCACCTAAACCACGTCAGAGGTGCCAAAAAACCAAGGGGAGGAGTATCCTATTGCATCCATCTTCTCTGCCTTCATAATTTGCAGTGAACAGAAGCCATCAGATTTCTTTCCCAAAACTTTGCCAAAAAAAAAAGGCTTCTATCACTGGGTCTCTGCCAGATGCAGGGTGTGCCTCATAATGAGCAGTGATTTAAGATGCTTGTCACCAGGGCTTGCTTTATACAGGTATATTTATTACATGACCACAATATAGAGATAACCTGCAAGTCTGAATAAGCCATCACAAATTAATCATCATAGACGTGCTCACAAACCCATGGTGTCCAATGCGAACAGTAAAGCATACACATAAAGACAATTTCTTTTTAGAGAATGTTCATATATTTGGCTCAAAGTCATTGTGTATTGAGTAACCAGATGCTAAGAGATCAACAACATAATCCTGTTTTCAGGATTCACAGAACCTATTCACAGATGACATCTTGAGCCAATCATCTACATGCCTCAATACAGTATGGAGTAGACAACCAATAACAAGTAAAGGGGAGTCCTGTAATAATCAGAAAATGCACACTGCACTGAAGGCAGGAGATTGGGTTATACTGCAACAATTTAATAAGGCATTTGAGGGGGTCACCAGGCCTTAATTTATTTATTTTATTTATTTACTATATTTCTACCCCGTTCTACTCACCCCGAAAGGAACTCAGAGTGGCTTACAGACATGGCAAAATTCAATGTCGCATTACAATATAAATAAATAAATAGACATATAGAATAATAAAACAGGTAAAAGCATATAAATACAATTAAAACAATTAAAAACAAATTGAAACATAATGCTTAGACCCATAGTCATTGTTAATGCTGTATTCCATATTGTGCTAGTCTCCAAAGACCTGGTGCAATAGGCATGTCTTCAACATTTTCCTGAATATGAGGAGGGAGGGGGCCAGTCTAATGTCATTGAGGAGGGATTTCCATAGCGTAAATAGTCCCCATCCTGTCACATAATGTATTCTAGAACCAGAGGCAAAGCTTCTTGGTCTCTGACCATGGAGACCATCAAAAGAGTATCTTTCTGTGCAGCAGCTCTTGCCACACTTGTTCAGATATGCTTCACATAAGAGTAGACTATAGCATGCCACCGGAGCCCCGGTGGCACAGTGTGTTAAAGCACTGAGCTGCTGAACTTGCAGACCGAAAGGTCCCAGGTTCAAATCCCGGGAGCAGAGTGAGCGCCCGCTGTCAGCTCCAGCTTCTGCCAACCTAGCAGTTCGAAAACATGCCAATGTGAGTAGATCAATAAGTACCGCTCCGGCGGGAAGGTAACGGCGCTGCATGCAGTCATGCCGGCCACATGACCTTGGAGGTGTCTATGGACAACATCGGCTCTTCGGCTTAGAAATGGAGATGAGCACCAACCCCCAGAGTCAGACATGACTGAACTTAACGTCAGGGGAAACCTTTACCTTAGGGCCCTTGGTGGCACAGTGTGTTAAAGCGCTGAGCTGCTGAAATGCGGACCGAAAGGTGCCAGGTTCAAATCCTGGGAGCGGAATGAGTGCCCACTGTTAGCCCCAGCTCCTGCCAACCTTGCAGTTTGAAAACATGCAAATGTGAGTAGATTAATAGGTACCGCTCCAGCGGGAAGGTAACGGTGCTCCATGCAGTCATGCCAGCCACATGACCTGGAGATGTCTATGGACAATGCCGGCTCTTCGGCTTAGAAATGGAGATGAGCTCCAACCTCCAGAGTCGATCACGACTGGACTTAATGTCAGGGGAAACCTTTACCCTTTTAAACTTTTTATAGCATGCCAAGCTTTGCCTCTGGTTCTAGAATACATTATGTGACCTCCTTTCCTTCCTTCCTTCCCTCCCTCTCTTTTACTTACCCTTTCCTTTCCCTCCCCCCTTTTCCCTTCCCCTTCCCTTTCCTTCCCTCCTTCCCTTTTTCCTTCCTTTCTTTTTTCTCAGCATGTTTCCTAGTGTTTTTATTTTGTCAGAGTACCAGGCAGGGGGTGACTGGAGAGGCACTTTATATTATCTGAAGCTGCCATTTTTGAGATGTTTCCCTCCTGTTTCTGCACATTAACATTTAAAGGCTTACAAGAAATGCCCATCAAATAGTTGACATACTTTGAAGCCTGTGGGTGTCACAAGGTTTCTGTGCTGCTGCTCTGCTTGCTTGCTTCTCCCTGTCTTATTCTAGTGTCAGGGACCTAGTAAGGCATCCTCCACTCCCCCAACCCCCTTACCTCACTTGTCTCTCATGCATATAAAAACTCCTGCTGAGTTTCTGTCAGATTAAAATCGGAATTCAAGTACCGAGACAATACAGTTATCACGCTAGGTTTGCCAACAAAGATTGAGAAATACAAAAAGTGAAACTCCACTGAGGAGCAAAAATAATTAGGGATGTTTGCTTAAGCATGCTTTGCATGACACACAGCATTCTCCAAGAGAATTGTGGCCTATGGGATAAACATTATGCACATTTATAAGTCGTAAGGGAGCTCATTTGGCTACTAATAGTGGCAGCCACTTTAGCAATCTAGTACAGTAAATAGTAGGAGAAGCAGGACCAAGCAGGCTGTAAAACTACCTTCATGATAGCTCTCTCCTTGACTGTTATCGCAAACTGCCATTTGACGGGCCAGTAGCAAGAGGGAGAAAAATACAAGGGTTAGTTTCATTGTAAATAGTTTTTCTTAAGGATGACTTTTTAGGGGTCTTTCTTTTCTCCACATCCTTCTGTACTTTCCTTTCATACCACACCTTTTAGATTATAAACATGAGGGCAGGGATTCTTGTGTCATTTCTAGGTTCAAATAAGCTGGTTTTGGAGATTTCTTGACAGGACTGTAAGATAAAAAGTCAAACTAAGGAGGCATCCACACTGTAGAATGAACACCATATAAATTGCCATGACACAATACTATGGAATCCTGAAATTTGTAGTTTGATAAGGTAACAAAAATATTTGGCAGAGAATGCTAAAGGTCTACAACTTCCATGAATTTTTAATATTTTGCCATGGCTATTAAGTGGTATCAAACTTAAATGATTCTACAGTGTAGATGCACCCTTAACCCAATGCAAGGAAAAACAAAGAGTGTTACTAATGTGGGTTGGTCAGCTAGAATATTCAGTGATCTACAGAGAAGCAGAGAGTCTTTAACAGAAACTAATTTTAAACCACATAAACTGAATTATTATTTAAGTAGCTGCAATACAATCTTTACTCCATGTGTGAAGAAAGATACAATTATTTGGATCTTCTTTGTTTCACTGAATTAAGGAGACTCTTTGAACACCTTTTGGCATTAAAAAAGCAACATGAGGCAATCATTTGGGAGTAATGTGAATGCTTTTTAAGGACTATTTTTCTGGGATGACAACATGCTGTGTTTCTAAGGTGTTACGGTTGTTTTCAAGAGCTGCATTAAGACGATCTAAATGGTTCACAATTTACTAACTGCTAGTGAAAAGATCAAATCTGAAAAGCTGTGTGATGCTCAGCAGCTTCTGCCTAGAAATCTGCTAATCTGGCATATTTGCTCTCAAACCATCTGCCACTTAGACTGTAAATAAATAATGAAAAATACACAATTGCTACTATATTTTTCAATTATTTTCATGTTTGTTTTAACCCATTGTTCCATTCTGCTCTTTATTCCATGCTGCATTAACCTGTAATGTAAAAATATAGCTCAAAGAGCTTATTAAAGGTTTTGTTTTACTTGAATTTTATGATTTTTTAAATGTCTTTTAACATTGTATTGTTGTCAAGGCATCGTATAGCTGCCTTTTATGTAAAGCCGCCTTGAGTCCCCTCCGGGGTAGAGAAAGGCGGAAGAGAAATATCGCAAATAAATAATCACAAATTATTCCATTACATCTTTCAATTCAGATCCCCCATCAACTCTTCAATAATCACTCAGCATCCCATACAAAATGGAAGTACCCTCTCTTCTTTTCAGTAGTGATGTCCTTTTTTAAGTGGAGGAGGAGATACATTTTTCTCATCAAGACTGTGCTTCTAGTCTCCACCCAACAGTGAATGAGAGAGGGACAGGATGCCTGTCACAATTCCTTCTTGCACCACAGATCACTGGTGAGTTCTAATTGCCAGTAGGACAGACATCTATCATTTGATACAAAAACTGATTAAATCTAAAGACCTCATCACACGCAAAACCCTCACCCCCAATTTTTAAACACTTCTAAAACTGTTGAAGCATCCTAGATCCCATCAAATGACATAGGCAGACTTTCACCTATCATGAGTGATGCTTTGTTACGGAACTGTTTTAGAAGTGTTAAAAAAATGGGGGTGGCAGAGTGGATAGGAGGTGGGGAGAAATCGACTTCTAAGCTCATTTCATGTGGAAATGGGAGAAAACTGGGAAAAACATGGGAGATGGGATTGTCAAATTTGCCCATGTTGAATCGTTTCAGTGAAGGAAATGATCTCAGAGAAGGAGTGTCTGCCTTAAGAATGTTGCCTCCTGCCTCCTTGAGAGTAAGTGAATTGGGAGGGAGAGCAGAGGAGCCCATGGAGAGAAATTGTGTCTTCCTTAAGAATGATATCTCCTGTCTCCTCCAGTGGATGGTTGAGCTGGGAGGAGGCAATCTTGTGTGATGGGGGTAACTAAATTCTTGAAAGATGGAATACTGTGCAAAGAAGATGGTTCTGCATGTAAAGAAGACGATTTCCCCTGATTTCTTCCACTTTCCCCCATTTTTCCCATCTCTGTCTGATGAAGTCCAAAATCTGGATGGTCATGCCAGGAGACAATACATAGTCCCCCTTTTATAATAAAGTCAGTGTTATAGGATATTGGTTACTATTTTTCAAAGTACTAATACATAGGTGCCATTTCTGCATCAGAACAAAAACCTAAGATTCATTAAAAGAAAACAATCAAACTGTTGAGTTAGCTATAAAATAAGATCACACATGCACCTCCATTGATAAATTCATT
Organism: Anolis carolinensis; assembly: GCF_035594765.1. Taxonomy (NCBI): domain Eukaryota; kingdom Metazoa; phylum Chordata; class Lepidosauria; order Squamata; family Anolidae; genus Anolis; species Anolis carolinensis. The sequence goes on from NC_085843.1 coordinate 132,166,650, forward strand.
GGGAGTTGGTCTGCTAATAGCTACATGGTACCTAGACAGAACGTATGAGCTCAGAAGCAATGTGGTTACAAATGCTGTACAATGGAGACACACTTCCTATTGGTGTAAAATGTTTGCCTGTTTTTACACCAGAGTTTGTGGCAGTATTAAAGGTTAAGAAAAACACCATATTCAGTCTGCCAATCTGCCCCAACTTATATCATGATAACATTGAAAACTTCACAGGAAGAAAGAAAGAGAGAGGAAGAGGAAGAGGAAGAGGAAGAGGAAGAGGAGGAGGAGGAGGAGGAAGAAGAAAAGGAGGAGAGGGATTAAATACCTTCACCTCACACATACAAATAGTCCTTTGAAATCTCTTTACTATACCAGAATGCTTCAAGAGAAGCCAAAAAATGACTCCTCTGCACATGTTTTACCTTAAGAACAATAAAAAGAACAAAGCAAAAAGCAGAGCAATTCCTCCCTCACATCTTTTTATTAGCCTGGCCTTTGTGCCTTTTTTCTACTGCCCTGATGATATCCTGATGGTTATTACCTTTGCCCTTATTTCCCCTGCCCAAAGTCAGTTCTATTTTTAGCATGTGTGAAATTCAGTTTGCATTGCATTTTAAAGGGGCAGCTCTTTTATTGTGTGCTCATTCCCTGAATAGCTGTAAAATCAAAATTCTTGGAGCTTCTTGATTATCTGTAGCCATGCTTTTAGTGTATCATTTGCAGTCATTATTCTAGACATCCCACCTGCCCACATATTTCCAGAGCTGGTAGCTCTCCGGTTCTGTGGAATTTTGATTCAAAGTATTTTCTTCCAGGAAGAAAAGACTCATTTTTCTGCCCAGTTAAGAATGAATCTCTTAGAATATGTGAAACTAAATTGGAAGATGATTGTTCTCAGTCTCCTGGTGAGATTTTAGGCAATGTTACAGAATTGCCTATATAAAGGGAGATGGGCAGGCAGAGACATCATACTTAAAGCTGCATGAAGAAAGTTATACTGAACAAAACTGATATGCATTACTATAGCTAGAAAAGTGCAGTATTCAGTTTTTGACAAGCAACACAGAAATGGTCAAATTACATACATTGTTATTCTAATTGCTGATGTCAGTGATATTTCTCCTTCATTCTTCCCAGCTCCTTCTAGGCAGCCAAACATTGCAATAAATGGCATAATAATAATAATAACTTTATTTTTATACCCTGCCTCTATCTCCCCAAAGGGGACTCAGGGCGGCTTACATGGGGCCAAGCCCGAATAAAAACAATAGCAATATAAAACACAACAATAGACAAAAAAAACATGCACAATTATAAAAATTTAAACATTAGCCAGTAAAAACAAATGACAAGAGCTAATAAAAACATGGATTAAAATGGAGAGGTTGTAAAAGTAGACTGGGTAAGGTGCACCATATAAATATTGTAAACATGAGGTGACTGATAAAGTGCTGCAAATTCTTGGAAGTGCAAATTGGGATGGGAATAGACCCTGTGTCTTTATCAAGGAATGGTACAGGAATGGTCACAGATACAGATTGCTATGGGGATGAGCAAACTTTAACTAAAGGCCTGAGTAAAGACCCAGGTTTTCAAGCTCTTTCGGAATGCTACCAGGGTGGGGGCTTGCCTGATTTCCCTGGGGAGCGAGTTCCAGAGCCGGGGGGCCACCATGGAGAAGGCCCTCTCTCTCGTCCCCACCAGCCGCGCTTGTGACGGAGGTGGGAGCGAGAGGAGGGCCTCCCCCGACGAACGAAGAGAAACAACCTATTCTTTAAGATCTCGTGGTGAGGACCTTTTCTTTGGGCAGTTCTGTACTGGCCACTTATCTCAGGCCTGATCCAGCACGATAATCCTTGAAATGGTTTTGACTGCCACCCCAATACCTGGCCAGTGGCCACTGCAGAGGAGAGAGGGCATCTTGACCATCTAGCAGTGACAACACGAGCTTTGTGCTGCCAGTTACCATGACCTTTACCATCATCTCCCATTCCCAGCAGCTTTTCACTCATTGCTGGGATTGACACTTGCAGAAGTATTGAAATACAGTAGACTCTCACGTTCTGGTTATCCAACACAGTCTGCCTCCTGCCCAGATCCACAGCTATTTCTTTAAGCAGCAAGGACTGAAATTTTTACGGATTTAACTTCCGACAATGTTGTTACTGTAAATTCATTTTATGCAATTATATCTTTATTTTAGTCAATTTTTAGTAGTCAGTGTTTTGTAGTCAATGTTTTCAACACATTGTGATTTGGTTCTAAATTCGTAAATACAGTAATAACTACATAATGTTACCATGTACTAAACTGCTTTTTCTGTCAATTTGTTGTAAAACATGATGTTTTGGTGCTTAATTTGTAAAATCATAATGCAATTTGACATTTAATAGGGTTTCCCTTAATCCCTCCTTAACATCCAACATTTTTGCTTATCCAACATTCTGCTGGCCTGTTTGTGTTGAATAAGTAAGACTCTACTGTAATTAGAGAAGAGAATAGGAATTGCCCAGTCCTCCCCCCCCCCCTTCCTTCTCCAGTAGCCTCATCACTTCTGTTGAGGAGCAACTGGAATGTCCCATGTTGTATCAGCTGTCTTTCAAGATGAGAACAAGGAAAGATAGTGATAGCCTAAGTCTGGGGAATATGACGTGTCTGTGTGAAAATTTGCAGAGACAATTCAATCTCATAACCAGTCTGTTTATAATGTGGTTGCTCCAGATTGTTAAAATTTGGAGCAACCTGCAACTTTGTTTAATGAAGTTCAAGTATATATTAAGCAGTTTTGGCCCATGTTAACCTGGATCAGCTCTATGTGCTGTTTAGCTGATTTGCTGGCCCTTTACATTATTAATTAATTAATTAATTATATTTATATTCCGCCTTTCTCAACCCCGAAGGGGATTCAAGGTGACTTACAGATCAGTGAACCTGGGGAACATGACGTGCCTGTTTAAGTGGTCAGTGTAAATGTGCCCTCTGTCCTACCACCCTCTGTGGTACATCAAGTAGGAACATTGGAGAAGGCCTTCTCAAAAGCTGCCCTAGGCTCTAAAACTCCCAGACAAATTCAATTGACTTCTGCTTTCCTTTCACAGATCTGTGCAGACATTTATTTGATGAATCACTCTATAAGTCAGAGTCCCATGCTCCTGAAATATTGTGCTAGATCTTGGTAATTGTAGTGTTGGTGTATGTATTTAGGTGTGTATATATTTTCGTGACACATGTTTTAATCTTGTTCCATTTTTTATTGTTCAATTCAAATATGCTTTCTTTCACACAACATGTGTTTAGATCACAAAAAATGTCTGTATTCTTTTCATTTTTTAAAAGGGGCATTTTTAAAGAAGACAATTTACAAAGCCCCTCTCCCAGTTTCGGCTGAGTAAACAGTGTGTTTTGCTCAAAATATACCATATTCTGTAAAAATACTGTTTTGAAAAACACTCATAAAGTTTTTCAACTACTACTTTTTAACAAGAATGGCCCAGAATTGTGAAAAAAACTCACAGAAAGTTATCCATTTTTCAGCAACATGTTCTGATGTATCAAGACATTTTCTCATTGAAAATGAAAGTATTCCTTTACATTTTTCTGCTGTTGAACAATCATGGATTATAAACCTTTGTTAGTGCTAGGGATGTTGGCTCTGTGATCTGTTAATATCTCTAAGCTCTATGCATACATTAATGCAGTAAGTGTCAAATTGGTTTTTTCTCACATCAAAAACTGCTTATCCTCAATGATATGTCCCAAGGACTATTAGACTTAATGTCCCACATGAACTGTGCGCTCATTTGAATGATGTTAGTGCTCTTCTGTTACAGCAAAAATCACCATTTCCATTATTTTCTTCCATTTCCTCACTCATTTGTTTTAATTTTAATATGTTTTATAGTTTTATATTGTATTTTAATATAGGACTTGCTTTGTAAGCCACCAAGAAACTTTGAGTTATAGCGCAGCTATGTGAACACAGTAAATAAATAGAATTGATTTAGATGATTTTGAGGTCCCTGCTCAGTAAAATACTCAGTGTACAATAAATGCAGGAAGAATATCAACATTGAAATGATCACAAAGCAAAACAGAAACAATTTAAATATCTAGACTTGTGTATATATTAATCTCATTATTTGCATAGATCTAATCTATGCACAATTAGATCTGAACCCTGCCTTGTGTAAAACATTTGGGTTTGTGGGTAGAATCTATTTTGTTAGACAATTTTCATCAGATTTTGGGATGCCTATACAATGGTGTGTGAACATGAGCGAGCACACACATGCATGTGCATGGTAAAGCTCTTCTCTTTCCCCTTCCAACAAAGAAATTCCATCATTTTTACTATACTAGGAATATGGGTTTTTTAAAAAATAAAATAAAAATGTAGCTCCTTTTTCATCACTAAAGGGGAAAAGCAACCAAGAAAAAAAACAAACAAACAAATGATCATGAGAGAGCTACAGAAGAGAACTGAATGATGATTAAAAAATTTTTTGTTATAGTTTCTCAGCAGTCCGGATGCTTTGAGGATCAACAGGAGCCAACTCAGTCTTCTCCTAATTAGCAAATGTTGGCAACATTTGTTTTAACTTTAATTGCACCATCCCTGCATGTGTCCTGTTAAAACTGTTTTCACATGGGTAGGTTAAATGCTTTCAGAAGTGTGTAAACTGAAAGATTGCTTTAAAAGGATATCAGCACAGGTATTGCAGTTCCCTGACATTTCTTCTTCTTCCAGATTCCACTGTCTCTGGAGTGCTTTTGTCTGAACTTGGCAGATGATGAAGCTGTGTTGAGTGGCCATGGTAACATATATGTGTGTGTGATCCAATTTCACTGGTCAGCTTCTCCAGCCAAGTTTCTTTTTAAAACAGTGCAGATGATCAGGTTTGCTTGATTACAGAAAGGTTGTAGAGTACAGAGGGCTAGACAAGCTATCTTACCTGTACAGATAGAGTAAATTTTCTAGATAGCCAATGGGCAAAAGCATCCAGATCTGCTTCCTGGAATCACCATCTGTTTTCTCCAGGAGGCATCTCCACAGCTATCCTGTGGAGATGGAATGGCAGTATCACCCCTCACCACCCCCTATTTTGCCCAAGAAATAACAGAAAATACTTCCTTACTGAGGCAGGAGGCATCTTTTAGTCTTTCACTACTAAATGATGCCAGGGAGTCTTGGAGAGGGAATTTGTTTTGTAGCTTCCTGGAGCTAAAACATGTTTCCTGCCTCAATAAGGAGGTGTTTTCTGTTATTTTCCATGCAAAACATGAGGTAGGGAGGGGTTGGTGCTGATGCCACTGCCACCCATGCCAAACATACACACACACACAATCTGGCCTCAAAATGTGGCAGGAATTCACATTTTGGCATGTGTGGAAGTGTCCCCAGGTGTGTTTGCTGAAAGGGAGGGGAAGGGAGGGGAAGGCCTTGGGGCAGGGAATTCACATCTTGCAAACTTCATGGGAAAAGCAAAACAAAACACCAATAACTGATAAGCACTATCTGATTCCTAGATAATTGGCTAGATGATAGAGATAGATGTAATACCAAGCAGCTGCATGCCCATTCTGGTATTTTACCTGTTTACGATTTGGTTTCTCAAACCACAGCTGATCTATATCTGTGGCAGCATCATATAAAAGATAACTTGGTGTGAATGAACTAATTATTGTTCCTAGACATTTCCCAATTCAGCCTCTAAGTTCCAAAAGGGAGGCTTTCCAGAAGCTAGTGGTTAACGGAACATGTCGGAACCTGGTAGAATACTGTCCCACAACATTTTTGGTTGTTGAAGAGAAGCCTTCCTAGAAGGACAAATCTCCATCTTTCCTATCATAACATAATAAAAGAGAATTTCTGAGGCAGGGATGGGAAGAATATTCAACAATGGTCAAAACCATATATCTTGAGTGTAAAAAAAAAAGCCTGACAGAAGAATCCTGCACTGACAAGAAAAATTTTGATCTCTGCACAAAATACAATAAAATAAGAAAAGAATAAAAAGTTTTATTTTGTGCTATTTTGCACAATAAACAGTTTTCTGGATGTTCAGGGGCCATTACTCTCTATTTTACAAATAACACCAGCACACATAAGTTTGGGTAAAAAAAGGTTGCAACTTATAGGATTGGACAAAATAAATGGATACAGGATACAAATATTCTCCAACCTGCCTGTTGATCAGTGAGCTCACTGTTCAAGCTCACTTGCCCTGGGATGATAAGAAAAGAAACCATGTGGGCACCTAAATCCTTACTTGATTGGAGTGAGGATTTCCATTTATGCTACTCTGGTTGAGTCTGCCAATCAATGAGCTCAGAGTAAGTTCAAACTCATTGACTGATAGTCCCTTACTTCCCACAAAGCAATGTCAGGGTTTACAGGCACAGGATGCTGCTGCCATGCTGAGGCTTGTTTCCTTTCAAGTATGAATGTTTCTGTTATCTGGACCTGTAGTAAAAGAGAAGTTTTTTTTTTAAAAAAAAAAAACTTTTGAAAAGCAAACTTTTGAAAAGCAAACTACTCCTTATGGGTATTTCGTTTCTCCTTTTTTCTGTAGAAATTCTGTCTACCAAATTATTGTGAAGGGGGCTGGTGTATTTCCATATCTGATTTCCTTTTTGATCTCTCTCTCTCTCTCTCTCTCTCTCTCTCTCTCTCTCTCTCTCTCTCTATATATATATATATATATATATATATATATATATATATAAACATACTATATGTATATTGAAGAAAAGATTAAGTAGTTTCCTGGAAAGGTTGTAGTATTATTTATCACTGTAATTTTTTTCCTATGTTGTCCATACTGGATTTTTAATCTTTAGTACTTTAGAAGTAATATCTTGATATTTATATTTATCCAGAAAGATTATATCTGTCTCAAGCAAGTCTCCCAAAGGGAATTATAGACTGACTCCATAAGGCTAAATCCACTATAGTAGTTTTCAAATAAGTACTCAAGTTTTCTTCTCTTTTTCTTTCCCGACTTCTTTTTTTTAATGCTGCAAGAGACTAATACTGCTACTTGTATGCAGAAAATCAGGAAGACCTGGAGAACCCTATACAATATTAGATACAAAATTGAAGATGAACTGCTGTTGATAATTTTCCTGAAGTGTAAGGAGGGAAGAGTATGAACAGGATAGAGGTACAACCATGATACAATTATTCCCAAGTTTTTAAAAATGACAGAGAAAGTGGTCTTTTTGAAGTACTGTTAAAGAGATTACAGAGATAAAATGAGAATGATGGTAGGATAAAAAAGATGTCTTTCTGGAACCCAGGAAACACTTTGTAACTACAGTTCATATTTTAAATAAAACAAATCAATAGAAATCAAAAGCTGGAGCAACAGCACAGAGATTTTTCCTCTAGGTTGGTAACAGCTTCAGAGTGTTGATAAGCACATGGGCAAGCTTAACTTTCAAGCATGGACCATGTAGTTCTGGTTCTCTCAAGAGCCAAATAGATGTCATATGCAGCCACTGGGGCCAGAAGCAGCTAGCATGAGAAAAAGAATTACCAGTATTGACAAAAACTGGTTTTGCTGCTTTTGTAAGGGACATACTGACTTATGGTGTGAAAGTCACAGTGAGCAGTATCCATGATATTACAAACTGTTATTGTAGCTAGTAGAGGTGTGCATTTTTTGTCTCATAATTCGATCAAATTAATTAAATTCATACTTACGAGGCTATTTCCCATGCCAAAAATGTAAGAATTGAAACTTACACTGTACTTTCTCATTTTAGTGTTGTAAATTTTGGAAGGCTCCCAAAGTCAGTTTCATATTCAGTGCAAGGAAGCAAAGCAAAGCCAAAAAGGCTGCCTTTCCTCTGTAAATTAATGGAGTTTCATCATTAGGAGTGGAAAAATGTGAGAGCAGTGTTTTCTGGGAACAGCCCAGCACTCTGGGAAATGTGGTTTGGGAAGGAAGGAGCTCTATGCCAGAGAATTCAAAAGCTGCTGCTCTAAACTATATTTCCAGAATGCTTCAGCATCAGGAAGCACCAATCAGGGTGGTGAAGAGAGAGATTTGTCCTTCCCTAGCAGCAGCCAGCAAGTTCCAATAATCTGCAAAGTGGAGGACTGACTGAAATTTCTCTAGTAAGTAAGTAAATATCTGTGCTGGACAAAATCCCCAAATGGATGGCCCTTTGGGGTCCCCTCCAACTGGATGTTAGGAGAGGTTTTGATAGTGCCTTCTGCCTGAAAGAGGGGGGTTGGTCTAGATGACCCTCGATGATGTATTTACTGTGAGTTTTGTTCCTGGTTTATAAATGTCAGTTCCTAATTGGTTCTATCATAGAAACTTGGTGAAAGTTTATTAAACTGTAAAAACTTAGTTTATTAACTTCCTTAGTGCTTTGCCTTTTCTCTAAATTAATGGAGTCCTGGCATTAGGTGCGGGAAAAAGAGGAAGCAGTGTTTTCTGGGAACAGCCCAAAACTCTGGGGAATGTAATTTGGGAAGGGAGAAACTCTATACAGAGAATTCAAAAGACCCTGTCCTAAACTACATTTCACAGAATGCATCAGAAAGCACCAATCAGGGTAGCGGAGTTCCAATGAATGGCTTCTAGTAAGTAAATTTCTGTGCTGGGCTGGGAAGAAATCCCAAAATTGATAGGGGAAAGCATATTAATTAGTTTAGAGGCTGGATGGCCATCTGTCAGGAGAGTTTTGATGGTGCAATTCTGCCTGGAAGAAAGGGCTTGGACTTGGTGGCTCTTGAGGGTTCCCTCCAACTCTAGGATTTTATGAAAATGTAGAATTGGTTAATATTGGTTTCTATTAGTTCATATGAGAGACATTCAATGAGATAGCTTTTGTGGCTTTAAAAAGCATTTTTGTCAAAACATTTCTTTTAATCCATAAAATCAGTAGATGTATGAATATTTCTGAAAGTTGGGGGGAATGATCTCGTTGTCTCCTGTCATTATATAGAAAATTCAAGGAAAGAGCTCTTGTGGGGTTTTTTAAAAAAATGTTGTTTATAAAAACTTTGAAAATTCCCCAAAATCTGTGGCTAAGTGAAACATTCTGAAATTTGGTAGGCTAACGGTAAATGTGTTCTACCATTTTAGCAAGTTTCACCCCAATAGCTTTAAAAATGAGGGATAAAGAAGCCCCTGAAACTTCTCTAATTATAGTCATTTATGTGCAATTACTGTAACAAAATAACTCTCGTTATAGTAGTGGATCGTTCACTAACTATACTTTAGAAAACTTTAGAAATGAAATGCCCGAGTTTTGTAATGCTTTTCAAACCATTTTTTAATGGATTGCAAATCCCTAATAAGAACTATAAACCTATACAGTTGTAACGCAAGCCCTTTGAGGCCAAATCATTGGACTTCCATAGTTTTGCTATAAAATTACTTCTTTGTAATGATTTCCTTTATGTCTACTGGTCTTTTCCATGTCTACTGGAATCAGTAGGGAAGAAACAATGGAATAGGATGTGAGTGAAAGTACAATATATTTATGGTTTGATCATGATATGTGTGCCTTGGGCAGAGGTTTAAAATCAATATTAAGCAATTTCTAGAGTAGAGGGTTTTTTTAAATAAAAAAACTATAATAATTGAATAAATGTGAAATAGGCTAAAACATTTCTAATATAAGAACAATACATCCCCTTCTGATATTTTAGCCTATATTTTGATCTATTTGCTAATTGGCAAAACAATGTTATTTATTTCTTTGCAGGAAGCAATTATATTTTATGACCTTTGTTGCTACAGCCAATATTATTCTGTTGCAAAACAGGGAAAGTAAAAATAAAACACTTTAATTTTTTTAAGCAAAGGAATGTTGGATTATTTTTGCAGCAGTTATTTCATATTATTTTGAAAACTTTGGTACACTCATTCCTTGAGTTTTCTTTCTGCTTTGTATAGTATCAGCACTCACACACTTTTAACACAACTCTTTTTACATCCTCTTATGCCTTGCCATGTTAACTTATGCATTCAGTTCTACTGCCTCTGCTGATTTACTGATAGGACACCACTGAGATAATATTATAAATTTGTAAAAGTGATGGGAAAATTTGTAAAAACAGATCATGAACTTTTCTAGGAAAAAGATGTTAGGTAGTGTGTGGCATATACTGTTCTGACTACCTCTGATTGTCGCACATTTTCCACATATGGCATAAATATGAAATAGAAAATGCCAAGAATGAAAAAAGGGAGGGGGAGAGAGACGAGTAACCTCTGAAACCTGTATCATTCTTATGTAGCTTAATCTCCCAAATATAGTTCAATTCCCTCCCCTTCTTACATGAACAATCTACCATTGGGTTGTTGTATGTCTTTCGGGCTGTGTGGCCATGTTCCAGAAGCATTCTCTCCTGACGTTTCGCCCACATCTATGGCAGGCATCCTCAGAGGTTGTGAGGTATGGAGAAAAACTAAGCAAAGAGGTAAATATATATCTGTGGAAAGTCTAGGGTGAGAGAGGTCAGTGTGAATGTGTGTAGTTAATCACTTTAATTAGCATTGAAAAGCTTATCTGCTGTCTTCTTCCTGCCTCTGGGGCATCCTTTGTTTAGAGTCATTAACTGCCCTAGGTTGATTCATGTCTGGAAGTCCTCTGTTTTCAGAGTATTGCTTTTTATTTACTGTTCTGATTCTTGAGTTTTGTAATACTGGTAGCCAGATTTTGTTCATTTTCATGGTTTCTTCCTTTCTGTTGAAGTTGTCCACATGCTTGTGGATTTCAATGGCTTCTCTGTGTAGTCTGACATGATAGTTGTTAGAATGGTCCAGCATTTTTGTGTTCTCAAATAGTATTCTGTGTCCAGGCTGGTTCATCAAATGCTCTGCTATGGCTGATTTCTCTGGTTGAATTAGTCTGCAGTGCCTTTCATGTTCTTTGACTCTTGTTTGGGCGCTGCGTTTGGTGGTCCCTATGTAGACTTGTCCACAGCTGCATGGTATCCGGTAGACTCCTGCAGAAGAGAGAGGATCCCTCTTGTCCTTCGCTGACCGTAGCATTTGTTGGATTTTCTTCGTGGGTTTGTAGATAGTTTGTAGGTTGTGCTTCTTCATCAGCTTCCCTATGCGGTCAGTAGTTCCCTTGATGTATGGTAAGGACACCTTTCCTCTGGGTGGATCTTTGTCTTGACTCTCATGGCTTGTTCTTGGCCTTGCAGCTCTTCTGATGTCTGTGGTGGAGTATCCATTGGCCTGTAGAGCCCAGTTTAGGTGGTTGAGTTCACCTTGGAGGAGGTGAGGTTCGCAGATTCTTTGTGCACGGTCTGTCAGGGCTTTGATTGTGCTCCTTTTTTGACTTGGGTGATGATTGGAGTTTTTATGAAGGTATCTATCTGTGTGTGTAGGTTTTCTGTAAACTGTGTGGCCCAATTGTTGATTGGGTTTGCGGATGACCAGAACATCTAGAAATGGCAGTTTTCCTTCCTTTTCTTTTTCCATGGTGAATTGGATGTTTGGGTGGATGCTGTTAAGATGGTCCAGGAACTTGCTGAGTTCTTCCTCTCCATGGCTCCAAATTGTGAAGGTGTCATCTACGTATCTGAACCAAACAGTTGGCTTTTTTGGTGCTGTTTCTAGGGCCTGTTTTTCAAAGTATTCCATATAGAAATTTGCTACTACTGGGCTGAGAGGGCTCCCCATGGCCACTCCATCCTTCTGTTCATAGAATCCAGTGTCCCACTGAAAGTAGCTAGTGGTGAGGCAATGGTGAAACAGGGCTGTGATGTCTTCTGGGAAGTTTTGTTTGATTAGTGTGAGGGTGTCAGCTACTGGGACTTTGGTAAAAAGGGACACCACATCAAAGCTGATCAGGATGTCCTTGGTGCTTAGATTGAGGTTGCAACCTCAATCTAAGCACCAAGGACATCCTGATCAGCTTTGATGTGGTGTCCCTTTTTACCAAAGTCCCAGTAGCTGACACCCTCACACTAATCAAACAAAACTTCCCAGAAGACATCACAGCCCTGTTTCACCATTGCCTCACCACTAGCTACTTTCAGTGGGACACTGGATTCTATGAACAGAAGGATGGAGTGGCCATGGGGAGCCCTCTCAGCCCAGTAGTAGCAAATTTCTATATGGAATACTTTGAAAAACAGGCCCTAGAAACAGCACCAAAAAAGCCAACTGTTTGGTTCAGATACGTAGATGACACCTTCACAATTTGGAGCCATGGAGAGGAAGAACTCAGCAAGTTCCTGGACCATCTTAACAGCATCCACCCAAACATCCAATTCACCATGGAAAAAGAAAAGGAAGGAAAACTGCCATTTCTAGATGTTCTGGTCATCCGCAAACCCAATCAACAATTGGGCCACACAGTTTACAGAAAACCTACACACACAGATAGATACCTTCATAAAAACTCCAATCATCACCCAAGTCAAAAAAGGAGCACAATCAAAGCCCTGACAGACCGTGCACAAAGAATCTGCGAACCTCACCTCCTCCAAGGTGAACTCAACCACCTAAACTGGGCTCTACAGGCCAATGGATACTCCACCACAGACATCAGAAGAGCTGCAAGGCCAAGAACAAGCCATGAGAGTCAAGACAAAGATCCACCCAGAGGAAAGGTGTCCTTACCATACATCAAGGGAACTACTGACCGCATAGGGAAGCTGATGAAGAAGCACAACCTACAAACTATCTACAAACCCACGAAGAAAATCCAACAAATGCTACGGTCAGCGAAGGACAAGAGGGATCCTCTCTCTTCTGCAGGAGTCTACCGGATACCATGCAGCTGTGGACAAGTCTACATAGGGACCACCAAACGCAGCGCCCAAACAAGAGTCAAAGAACATGAAAGGCACTGCAGACTAATTCAACCAGAGAAATCAGCCATAGCAGAGCATTTGATGAACCAGCCTGGACACAGAATACTATTTGAGAACACAAAAATGCTGGACCATTCTAACAACTATCATGTCAGACTACACAGAGAAGCCATTGAAATCCACAAGCATGTGGACAACTTCAACAGAAAGGAAGAAACCATGAAAATGAACAAAATCTGGCTACCAGTATTACAAAACTCAAGAATCAGAACAGTAAATAAAAAGCAATACTCTGAAAACAGAGGACTTCCAGACATGAATCAACCTAGGGCAGTTAATGACTCTAAACAAAGGATGCCCCAGAGGCAGGAAGAAGACAGCAGATAAGCTTTTCAATGCTAATTAAAGTGATTAACTACACACATTCACACTGACCTCTCTCACCCTAGACTTTCCACAGATATATATTTACCTCTTTGCTTAGTTTTTCTCCATACCTCACAACCTCTGAGGATGCCTGCCATAGATGTGGGCGAAACGTCAGGAGAGAATGCTTCTGGAACATGGCCACACAGCCCGAAAGACATACAACAACCCTGTGATCCCGGCCATGAAAGCCTTCGACAACACAATCTACCATTGGTTTAGCTGAACAGGAAAAGATAAGTTTCTGAAGTGGGACACATGGTGACAATGTTATTCATTATCTAGGACCTCTGGAGGGCCCCAGTGAGCCTCAAAAGGATTCCCACGGGCACACCTACATTGACTAATGAAGCAGCTAATTAAGTGAATAAAATGGTTTAAAGCACATCAGGTCATGTCATGGGAAAGTTTGAGTTAGACGTCTACAGTACTTCAGTGGGCCCTAAATCTAAACTGTGTCATACGGTGAAACGGGCTTTTCCCATTGTGAAGCATATTGTAGACACCCACCCACAATGGTGCATGTTCTAAAATTGAAACGAGGGATCAGGGGGCTATTGAAATCCACCCCATAAGCATAGCAGAGCAGCAGCAGCTGCCTACTAGTCCCCTGGGACAGGGAATTGATGTTCTCCATTGCTACTATCACTTACCCTTGTCTTTACTGCCTCTTATCCTTCTGAAGCACTAGTATGTATCTTGAATGGAAATGGAATGCTATGGCTTCTGGAACTGGTTTGAGGTCATCTTCTGCAATGAACGTAATCACCTTTGTGGCCTCAAACCTATTTGTGTCATGTCAATCTAGCCAACTCCCTAAACGGTTCCAAACCAACCTAAGTGGTCAGTGTAGACATGCCCTTTTTCTTTTTACATCTGGCTTCAGAAAGATAGCCGAATGAATCACAGTTACTCTTCACCCTTCCCCAGTCACTAAATTGCATCCACTAATAATTCCAAGCATATGCCAAATATTAGAAGAGAGTAATGGCATCACATTCAAAATTAAAAAAGGGGGGACTATTCCATTTGTGCTCACTCTTGACATTAAAAAAGATCAAATATCAAAATTATTTTCAAATTTTGATGGAAAACCAAATTCCTATAAGGCCATAGAATTAAATTGCCAATTAATTTTTTAAATGCTTTTTCAGCATTAAGTGAAATAATGGCAGCAGGAAGAAGGCAATCACATTTTTGATTATATTTAGATTAACAGTGCTCTTGCTATGATGATTAAAGATTACCTGGCCCAAGTAAATTAATGTTGTTATGACATTTTAAAGTCACAGCTAGTACTTTGCTATCAAAGTGTAATAAAGAAATTGCCCTATAGCTCACCTAATGTGTTCTTTACTTAGTTTGGGAATTACAGCAATAGTCTTCATAAAAATGAAGTTGTCTGATTCAATTTTTAAAATAAATTAAAATAAAAGTCTTGAAACCAATATTTGTGACTATGCATTATACCAGTGTTGACTCAAAGAGGTGGTCTCTGATTACCAATCCATTGACTACCAATCCAGTTTCCAGGGGAGAAACAGTTGTAGCTGATGGGCACAAATGTAGTCCTGATTCTCCCACATGGGAAGTGGGTGGAAGAACCTGATGTCAGAGCATGAGAGGTATTGTTTTATTCAATTCAACAAGAAAACCCTCTGACCCCATATACTTTTCATGTTTCACAGGGTGCATCTACACTGAGCATTTAGGTCAGTGTGGGGCGGATCAGCCTCTGATCAGCCAGGTTAAAGGTAAAGGTTTTCCCCTGACATTAAGTCCAGCCATGTCTGACTCTGGGGATTGGTGTTCATCTCCATTTCTAAGCTGAGGAGCCGGCGTTGTCCGTAGACACCTCCAAGGTCATGTGACTGGCATGATTCCATGGAGTGCCGTTACTTTCCAGTCGGAGCGGTACCTATTGATCTAATCACATTTGCATGTTTTCGAACTGCTAGGTTGGCAGAAGCTGGAGCTAACAGCGGGCGCTCATGCCGCTCCCGGGGTTTGAACCTGGGACCTTTCGGTCTGCAAGTTCAGCAGCTCAGTGCTTTAACACACTTCGCCACTGGGGCTCCAGATCAGCCAGACTTATCTGTATTAATCTGGGGAAAGCTGATCAATGTGGCTGTACCCCTTGTTGAAATAACTCAGGGAAAAGCCCACATCCTACAGTGGTGTCCCTACAACCATCCCATGCTCCCTAGACTCAGGCAGCCTGGGGATGCAGGATGGGCATTCCCTCCCACCCTCTCCCTTCCTGTTGCTGCCAGGATCAGGTGAGAAGAAGCTTTCCCCTCTCACTCCTCCCAGGCTCTATTTCTAGTCACATGGCATGGATGGGGGAAGATGGACTGCTGAGAAGGGGCCGGTGGTCCTTTCACTGCTATAATGGGCAGTGATAGTGGGGAGGAAAGGCATTTGGGCCTCTGTCTAACGGCACTGAACTAACTTCTGTGGGGCAGGGTAGTAGGGACATTCTTCCACCACCAAGGGAGCTCATGATATCCCTGTAGGGTTGTAATGCAGGCTGGAACCAGCATTTTGAATGCCAGTTCCAGCCCACATTATGTGGCTTTGTAGAACCAGCTTAAGTTTCACCAACAACTTTACTCTCTTTTTGTTATCAGAGAAACTGCCAGAAATTGTGGACTGGCAACTATTCAGGTGCAGATGTTGGGTTTCATTTGCATACAGTTCCGAATCCCCCCCCCCCCCTACAATTTCCAACTTAACTGTAAACCTTGGATAACTGTGCTAAAATTATGGTTTTGTTTCTGCTTTAATTTACATGCTGACATATAATCCTATTTTTTCCTCACATTACCTTGGGCACAAGCATATTAAAAGAAATTCTACTGCACATTGCAATGAATTATTCAAGTTATACTTTGTATGTTGCAATTTAAGATAAAGACCTGGGGGAGAATGGGCTGCAGGTTGGTTTAGTAAAATCTTTACTATATTTCCTATTTCTTCCTCCTTTAGACTTCTAAGCCTCCTCCTGTGGAAAGCATATGGTATTATTCTCCTTCTCATATAGGCTTTACATGTATCACATTCAATAGCTCAGGAGGAGGCAAGATCTTCACTGTCAGTATTAGCAACTTGGAATTTTAAATTTTAAAATTATTATTTTTTTCTCCATTATGGAGAGTAGCATTCAAACTTTGAAAAGTCTTGGGAAGACCAGGAAAACTGTTTAAATAAAATTTAGGTTGGTGGAAATAGATCAGACCAATGGTGGCTAAATGTCATATAGCACTGATCGAGTTTAACCTAGGGCAAAGCTGCCTTAGTATAGCCTTGCCCTGGGTTAACCTAGGAAAGGTAAAGGTTTTCCCCTGACTCTGACTCTGGGGGTTGGTGCTCATCTCCATTTCTAAGCCGAAGAGCTGGCGTTGTCCGTAGACACCTCCAAGTTCATGTGGCTGGCATGACTGCATGGAGCACTGTTACATTCCCGCTGGAGCGGTACCTATTGGTCTTCTCACATTTGCATGTTTTCGAACTGCTAGGTTAGCAGGAGCTGGAGCTAACAGCGGGCGCTAAAGCCGTTCCCGGGATTTGAACCTGGGACCTTTCGGTCTGCAAGTTCAGCAGCTCAGCACTTTAACACACTAAGCCACCTAATTTAAGTGAAAATCCCAATCCTGGCCAAGGCTTGAGGCAGTTAGGACAGTTCGGTCAGTTTCTAACTAGAACAGACCACAGCTTTTTTGATTGCCATTCTATATTCCCCAGGCTCAGGTTGCTTAGTGGCATGGAATGGCAGGCCCCTGTGCACCCCTCCCCCTCCATGGGGAGATCTTCAGCTGCAACAAGGCACCAACTTTCTTATTTGCACTCTGCCTGGCAAAAAGACAGAGTGCTGCCACTCTGAAAGAGAAAGGAGAAAGGAGAGTGGGTCTTTACTCCTCTTTCCTGCCACCTTCCTCAGTGTGCAGTCACTTTGGCAGATATCAGGCAGAGAGCCAAGGAGAAGGTTCCCAGCTCAGTTGCAGCTGGAATCCACCACAATGTTATGCATGTATGTGTGTATGGGGGGGGGGGGGAGGTGAGACATCTAGAGGGCTGCTCAGTGATGCCAAATTATGTTTGGCATGGCTGGGCATTAGGGACACCTTTCCACAGTTGAGATGGGTGAGGGAGTCTCTGTATGGACTCCATGCAGGCCTGATCCAGCATCTGGGACACCCAAAACTATAATATTTTGGTTATGTTGAGAGAAAGTGACCTATTAAAAAAGACAAAGATGTCTGGTTAGGTAAAGAGAAGGAATAAAGGAGGAACACCACATCATCTGTGGATAGACTCAAGGTAGTCATTGGTCTGAGTATGCAATTTATAACCAGGTGACTTGGAGATTTTTCATTTGTAGGATTACCATAAATCAAACTCAGCTTGATGGCATTTACAACATCCTTTAAGTCTGGACCTGCAAATAATTATTTCTACACTAACATGAAAACCACCAACGACCACTTATGGAAAGGAAGAAAGCACCAGGTTTTTGATTGCTGTTCCCCTGACTGAGATGAAGATTTTTAATATGATATATTTTCCTGGAATATGGTTTTGTTTTTCTTGATCATTAAGGCATCTGTCTCAACATGGAAAATTAGGAAGTAAAAACATCTGTGTTTGTCAAGAAGGAAATACAAGAACAATGAAAATGAAGTGTGATTCTTTCTTCCATCATTTCTTAATGTGAGATGATATTTTGAGCCAGGCTGTACTTCTAATAGGAAAGGATGGAGGTCATTCTCACCATTTCTATTATCTTTTTTTCATGGTATCCTTATGTCATTTCCAAACAGGACTTCTCACATTACCAATTGGGGACACCAATTGGTTGTTTCTCCCATTTGATAGCTTTTCCAGAATAAGAAAAAAAAAAGGATTGGGGGGAGGGACAGTGAAAATGAAAGGAAGTTTATCAGAAAAGAAAAAGAAAAATGTTGTTGGAACCCTTGTGAAATGTAATGAATAAGATAGGGCAGTTTGAGTGAGGTAGTTTGATCAATCTGAACTAGTCAGGTGTTTTTATGGTTAAGAAAAGAAAGAAAATAAAACTATGCATATAATTTCAAATCTAACAGTCAGTCTGATCTTTGAAATATGAGCATAGCCTTCATTGCCATGATGCCCTCCTAGACGAAGTACATTGAATGGTGACAGGAATAGGTCTTTTTCTGTTATAGTGCCCTGACATTGAACTGCTCTTTGTGAATTCAATGTATGAGAACTTACTACTTCATCACATAACTTAAATTTCACTGAGTTCTACACTTAAAATCTGATATTCTGTGGGTCTGCTACATTTGTTTTGGTTAAAGTGCAGTTTTTGAGTCTTTTAAACATGGAGGGCAGCATTTTTTCCCCCCAAGGTATCAGGACAAGGTGAGGAAGTGGATTTTTATCAAAACTCCGGTTGTTTTGCCAAATTTCGAATAAAGTAGCACTAGTTGCTCTCAGGTTAGGATCACCCAATTTGTGGGAGGAGAAATTGGGGGAGAAGTCAAAATAAACTTTTTTGGGCAATTTCTGGTATTTCCTTTTGCTCCCCAAGCAGGAAGGTTTGATTGTAAGCTACCTCATAACACTTCTACTTTGCAAAAAAAAAAAAAAAAAAGCCTTTTAGGGTACTTTTTCCCTTCCTTCCATGATTTGTCTGTGTCCTGTGTTGGGAGGGCCAGTGCTGTTGCAATTCCAAATGGGATTCCCTCCCACCCCTTTTCTCCCTCTCCTTCTCTGCTGTTAGGAATTGTGAGAGTTGTAGTCCAAAACACCAGCCGAGCCTCCGCCTCTGCCGTTTCAAATGGATTTCTCTTCCACGTCTTCTCTCTATCTCTTCCTCACTGCTGTTGGGAATTGTGGGAATTGAAGTACCAAAAAGCACCAAGGGGGATGGTGGGTGGGGCCAAATGCCTGCAGTGTGGAAACCTCTTCATTGAAAAATATGCAAGACAACTGAGTGTGCTAAACAGTGTGATCCCAAGGTAGGGAAAACTCCTTTTTATTATGGAGTAGAGTTAGACTAAACTCTCTTCTTCTGAACACTTCCCAGTGTAATCTGATGAAGTCCTTAGTTTACCTGGGAATTTGGTCATCAGTTACCACACACAGTGGATCTTTTTAAAATTAGATGTTCATTCATTTTCTTCTTGAAAGTTTTAATTTTTTTTCTTTCCTATCCTAATACATGTACACCCAGTTCCCTATTCCCTAAACTGAGATTCCATTCTGGAAGACAATAATGAATGACAAGCTTTATGATTGTCCTCTTCCCCACACCCACTTTGATGGAAAGATAAATTTTTCTTTGCTATAAAAATGTTGTATGGCAGGCCCAGCTTGTTCAATGATCAGGAAGCTGAAGTCCAAAACACCTTAAGGGCTGCAGGCAGAAGAGTCACAGGTCGAAGAGGCTTGGTGTATGATATGACATAGCCTGACTGCTGCTTTCCCATAAAACTTCAGTCAACCTATCTAACTCTGCTCCTTCCAAAACTTCTAGTAGGATACTAGATTTCACATAATTAATTACTTAATAGAAATATTTAACATTTCCAGGAATGAGGCTAGCAAAGCAATCCTTCCCAGAACTACTTTCACATTAACTAGCTACGTAAATTTCAGTTTCTTGCCTGCATTTAAACGCTGACATGATACAATATTTTGAGATGCATATTTCACAGACTGAAGCTGTATTCGCACCACATAAACTGCCATGGCCCAGTGAGATGGAATTCAGGGATTTGAGGTTTTGTGGGATAATTTCCAGTCTCTGTCAGAGAGCCATAGCAAGCAGATAATTCCAGAATTCCATAAGATGGAGTCATGACAGTTAAAGTGGTGTCCAACTGTTATAATTCTACATTGTGGATGGTCTATGAGTAGATTGTAGTAGCTTGAGAATTAGACTATGGCCTCATCAACATATATCACAAAATCCAGGTCCAGTCTATGGTAAAGTGATAATCCAGCCAGATTGCCATGGAGCTCCAAGAATGCTGGAATGCTCCTGGATTTCACTGGGTGCTTTTGCTGACATCAGCAAAGGTGACCGCATAACCAGGGAGAAAATGGGGTCAATGCAACACAGGCCCTATTTGTCCCCTTTTTCCTGTGTTGCAGAGCACAGCAAAAAGGAGATAGTGGTGCTGGTCTATGTGTCTAGAGACCAGGCTTTGAATCTCTGCTTGGACATGGAAAACCACTGGGCGACCTCACATATTCTCCCTCTTGGAGGAAACCAGGGACAAAACCTTTCCGAACAAATCATGCCAAGAAAACCTTGTGATAGTTTCACCTTAGGGTCACCATAAATCAGAAATGGCTTGAAGGCAAACAACAACAACAACACAGGCTGCATGTTATGCAATGTCTTAAAGACAATATATTGGAAAGGGATGCAAAAAACCACCAACAGATTCAAATACTTTATAGCTTAATATTGGAAGAAAGTTATTAAATCCTGGTGTTCCACAAATAAATAAAATTCTTGATGATTCAGCTGGTATATATTAATGCATAATGCAATTATATGCAAACTATTTGAGCACAGTTGAAATGTATATTAATAGGATGACAGCCATATTTTTAATTTAGCAGCTTTATATGCAAAAACTGTATAATGCTTTTCAGAATACCTTTTTGCTCAGAATTTTGAATTTGGGACCCAGGGCCATCTGGCTGCAATCAGTCAATGTTGCAGATAGAAGCAATCCTTTCATGTTGTTAGCAAGATGGATGTCCTTTTGCACTGCACATATTGCCATGGCATAAAACTTTGTCATGAATTTGCAATAAATCAAAATACCTAAGTAAGCACCAGTACAGAAAGCTAATGACTCTCACTATCCCCTGCTGCTTTTTGACATTGCTGTGGCCAGTATGTGCAACATGGCTAATGCTGGTCACTCTTTGCCCAGAGTGACATCAGCTAGGTCACCAGGGTTAAAGGTGAAGGAAGGGGGCAATTCCTCTTCTCCCTCTTCCTCATCCTGTGTTGTTCTGGCAAGTGACTATCATTTGCCACGTCGTGTTTGCTGGTCTCGCAATGACGAGAATGGTAAGGGGTAGTTGTCTGGCACTACTGAATTATGTTCAGCACTCCTTCCTGCCTCCACAGTGGACAAGGGACTGGCAGTCAAAATTATCCTGTGGCCAAACTAACATTTGAAACTCTGAATTAGCCCCAGGATAAAGGGTCCATGTAGAGTCACCCTAAGTCTATAAAAGGTTATGCTACCAGACTCTTTCTTGTAATTAGTCTTCAAGGTACTACAAGATCTATTTGCATGCTGATATTCCTCTAATATAGTACTGAATCAAATTGTTCATCACAGCTAAAGTAGGCTTATTAAATCAATGAAATTTACATTCACAGGAGCCCCGGTGGTGAAGTGTGTTAAAGCACTGAGCTGCTGAACTTGCAGACCAAAAGGTCCCAGGTTCAAATCCCGGGAGCGGAGTGAGTGGCCACTGTTAGCTCCAGCTTCTGCCAACCTAGCAGTTCAAAAATATGCCAATGTGAGTAGATCAATAGGTACCGTTCCAGCGGGAAGGTAACAGCACTTCATGCAGTCATGCCGGCCACATGACCTTGGAGGTGTCTACGGACAACACCGGCTCTTCGGCTTAGAAATGGAGATGAGCACCAGCCCCCAGAGTCAGACATGACTGGACTTAACGTCAGGGGAAACCTTTACCTTTAATAACCATTAGTTTTAACAATACAATGTAGAACACTTCAATTTCTTATATATAGAGGGGGAGGGAGGGGGAAGGAGAAAGAGAAGACAAAGGAGTAAAGGCCGCGTCAGACACACTATACATACTGCACTACAGGTGCACTAATAGGTGCACTCTGATGACATATTGCATCCTTTTTGTGTGTTCCATGGGAATTGTCTGCATTGATAGTGCAACCTGAACTTTTTTGAAACAATTTCTTTAGCATTTTCACGTGTCTTCTCCCATTCCTTTTTACTCAGGGTGCTCCAGAAGTACCTTTTATCAGGTGTGATAGTACTTCTGTATGCATCTCATCAGCTGAGGCTCTGACCTCTTCCTTAGATCATGTTCGGGAAAGGTTTTCTGCTGATGATGATTTTCCTTTATTTGATTGCACACTATTTGACTTCCAGTCACAGAGAAAGAAAAGGTCATAAGTACTCTTACAGATATCTTCTCTTACTGCTTAATATTTTTTTTATTGGAAAATTGTGCAATTTTGCAACGTCAATGAGATGTAGTGGAAGCAGAAACAAGCTCAACAGACCCTTCACAAGAGTGGTCCTACAAAATCTTGTAATTGCATAGCTGTGCAAGATTTGAGGGGGAAAGTGGGAAAAATGGGGGGGGGGGGGGAAACCGACAGAATTGGAGAAGTCAACAGAAGACTGTGGGAACAGATAAAGCACCTTATTTTATTTACAATGGAAGGAAAAGCCATGCAGGAGTGATCAATATTGCATGGTTTATGTATCCCATTCCCCTAAAGCCATGGGGATGCATACAGAAAAGCACTATCCCATTTTTCATCTGAAAGGGTCCTCAGTATTCACAGATTAGCCTTTACTGTTGTGAGAAAAACACTCTATATGTCCACTATAGCTTAGCTGGTTCCACCACCATAACCCTACTCACAGATCTGGGAGCCATAAGAAGAGAATGGCTATCAAAAGGAGAAAAGAGAAAAACCCATTGCTTCCTCCACCTTTGACACACCTGTAGTCCTAGGTGGGTTCATATGTGAATCCTTTCTTAATTCCCATACATACAAGAAGAAATTGATACTTGAGCCTGATGTGAACAAGTTAGTGAATTGTTTAAGGCACTACAATGTTGATATGATAATGGTTAGTGTTTACCTGTAAGCCATGATTCATCACTGAAACATTTAAATGGATTACAATTGAATTAATGCTATGTTGTTAATACATTATAATTATAGACCTAAATCCCAAACTAAGAATGTGGCCTCTCTCTTTTCAATTTCAAGTCTATTTCCTCAGAAGTCATGTAATTGTTAGGATTTCCCTCCATGTAAATCGTATTGGATTGAAACTTTAAAGAGATTTTTATAAAGGCAGCACAAGCATGAATCACTCTCTTGCTCTGCCTTCTCTACATAGTCCTGAAATGATGACTGGCAGATGAGGGAAGAAAATAATGCCTTTCCTATTTCTCTAGCTTATCACTCATTTTAATGATAGGGCATTGTCAGTTGTAATGTCAGCTGTCTAGATACTGCATTGCAGATGTGAATATTTTTGGTGTAAAGTGGTGAACTCCTTAGTTCTGCATGCTATATGCAAAGAAGAAAATCTGCTTGTCAAAAGATAGCCCTCAAATGGAAAGTACTATTCTGCTATGGAGTCAAACATACCCAAGGCAAAGCATACCATGTACATAGCAGCAGATAAAATGCTTGCTGAATCTGTGAATCTGTTCTATTCATTGTCCTATATAGAGAACTGGGTTCCCTGTAATCTGACTAGGAGGCACAGATAGGCTAAGACTAGGGTTGTTTCTTTTTAAAATCACCTGCCACTTAGTAATGGTGGCATGTAACATACAGATGGCTTTTGCTTATCTGATTAAGAACATTCTGCTCTATTTCACCTTTCTTCCAGCATTGATTAGACACCATGATCAAGATCCTATATGTTACTGGCACAGCATACATTCCTGCATTGTTACAAGTGTTACATTAAACCTTGTGTTGAAAAGTTATGTTATACAACAGAACTGAGACTAAAGGTTCAACTGACTATAGAAACAAATCAAAACAAACATGCATATGCATGCATATCCATATATAATGTGCATCTATGCACATTCATGCCACATTTACAACTCCACCAACTGTGAGTCATGCCTGATCCTGCAAGTGGAAACAAGTACAGAATTGTCCTCCTGGAAGATGATGTGAATGGCAGGATGACATATTTGGGGCATTAAGTGTTTAAAGAAGGATGATAACTCATATTTTCAATTCATTTGGGGCAATCAGATTGTCAGATTGTGAAAAACGTAAGCATTACTGCTACACTGGATTTTCTCAGGTTTGAATTTTGGTTTTAAAAGGGGAAAGACAGTGATGTGAGAAGTGGTGTGGCACATCCTTACTGTTTTTCTAATCTGATTGGCTGATGCTGTGATGCAATTTTTTATCTATTATATTTATTTATTTATTTTAATTCATTCAAATATACATACATTTGTGAATGTTTTAAAACAAATACATACCCCCTATAGCTGATCAACAGAGGTGTTACCATAACTAAATTGAAACACAAATTAGCCCCAAAATGGAATGTACCATTCTGGTATGCAATCAAACATATGCACGAATGCTCTCACAGTAGAGAACATACAGTTAAATTTGACAGAGTATTCAAGAAAAACTTTATTTTGCGATAACTTTTAGTTTGCAAGTATACAAAAAACATTGGGGAAGGAGAGTATTTATGAGAGGCAAAGAGCAGTGCCACTTTTTCTTGACAGTTAGGTTTTAGTCCAGATTTTAAAGGAGCTATTTATGGTGCTGAATACTGTCCACAGAAAGAACCTTGAGAGGAGCAAGAAGGGAGCAGCAACCTAGTGTGGGTTCAGCTGGAGCAGGTGTCAACCATTGATTTACTCCTTAGTCTTCTGGGCAAAACACTCAAGATTCAATGGTAATCAAGTACCTAGGTTGCTCACTGTCTTGCCACTGACTGGACTGTAAAGCCTAAGGACAGCCCCTCCCCAAATAATAATTGCAGGACTTAAATTGCAGAGCAAGACTCATTTTCCACCCCTTGGATCATAGGACCTATCAGATGGGAAAATGGACCTACACCCTTTGTTACAAGTTCTCCATGACCAATATATTACTTTCCTAAAATATTTTCACACCTTGGTTTGTAGAGCTCAAAACACTGAAATACTATATTAGGATGTTGGCTGGTGGAGTAAACCCTTATTCCTCAAGTATATATAGAACTGTAATATATAGGGAACATAGATAGAACAAAGAGTCTGAAGTCCTTACCTGATTTAAACTGAAGATTTTTTAAATAATAATAATAATAATAATAATAATAATAATAATAATAATAATAATAATAATACACTTTTTTATATTCTGCCCTTCTCCCAGAGGGGACTCAGAGTGGACTACAGCATATAAAAAGACACATGCAAACATTCCAAAATGTACATTAAAATTATTTTAAAGTGCAAAATGAATAATTTTAAAGGGGAAAAGGCAAAGCTTTAAATGCTGTAGAAAGCAAAGATGAGCTGACAATGGAATTGAGAGGCCATTTGAAGACAGCGAAAGAATCAAAACTGTTCCATGGTGGCAGGGCTGTAGCAACAAAT
Source organism: Anolis carolinensis (assembly GCF_035594765.1). Classification (NCBI taxonomy): domain Eukaryota; kingdom Metazoa; phylum Chordata; class Lepidosauria; order Squamata; family Anolidae; genus Anolis; species Anolis carolinensis. The sequence continues at coordinate 132,192,247 of NC_085843.1, forward strand.
AAATTCAGCAATTTTTATGCTGTGAGAATCTTTGAAACTTATTTGGCAGAAAAATTGCACTTGGTTGTTTTGTGCAAAAGCAGAAATGAAAACTCTATGGAACTTCTACATCTCTCTAAACAGAGTTCTACTTCAAGCTACAAATTATATGGCAGAAAGTGTAATATATGCTTGCCTCTAACCACACTTCTTAAGAAATCTACAAATATAGAGCAGGATCCTTTGAAATCAATGAGATAAATCAGTAATGACTAATGTAAGCTTTCATTTCAACTGTTCTGCCCCAATAATGTCTAAATTCCTCACAGATTGTTTCCTTTTCCTTCCCCCTCTTCTTTTTTTTTTGTACTTTTTAGGTACAGAATATTCAAAACCACAGCAACCTCTACAGACATGTCCCTATAAATATTATGTCAGAACTGCACCATTCCCAGACTATTTAATGTGTCCCTCAGTCCTGATGCTAATACATGGTTGACTTTTCTTTGCACTTTGATGATCCCTATGTTGTTGTCTGAGACATCACCGCAGTTCAGCAGAGATGGAAATCCACTTAAAAAACAGTCATTTTGTGACAGCAGTGGGAGTATTTATGCTTTCTATAAAAAGCCTAGCTAAAGATGTGGCTGTCTCAGATTGACAAATGCTTGTAAAAACTGACTTTAGGCTTACATTCTTTCCTTTATTGCTTCTACTACATTGAGATTGCTTGCTGTTAGTATCATATGGTTCAATTGTCCACTTAAAGTTCAGGAAACAGTTTGAGACAACAATGTATCCTTCCTCTGGGCATGCTTGGAACATTGGGTAGGTTGTATGATGCATACACTCCCCTCTATGAACTTGTTTATAGAGATACCCGTCTGCCAGATATTCATCTGCCAGATGTTAGTCTAAAATCCTATAATTAAAGTCTTCAGACAAAGTATATGGTGAACTTGGCCCTAGTCAGATAAATAATGCTAAACCAAGTTCAAGTAAACATAGCAGAGATGAACATATTAGGGATCAGAATCCATTGAAAACTCCTGCTTGATTTTCATAGTATTTGTAATCTGTTATGCATTGGTGTGTCTGCGTCTCAAATGTCTACAACAATTGCTGCTACTATTACTATTATCTCACTGTCACAGTCACTACTACCAACACATTTATGTTATGTCTGCAACTAATTTTATTATCTTATATATGGCTACTGTATTCTAAAGACCACATTATGTATGATATAGAAGATGCATGGTGAACATGCTGAAGCTATTCCTGTATTGGTGAAATGCAGCTTTAGACTGAGTAGAATCTGGATTCAATCTCAGCAGTACATGGAAAAAATGCTTATGTCTTGTAGAATATCTCTGCATCCACAATCCACTTTTCTACTCAATGGGGGTGAAAGAAGTATAATAAATGCATTATGCTAACAGCAGGATCTAGTGTTGGTCAGACTTACGACAGACATGCTGAAATCAATGAGCTTAAATTTGTTGTTTTGTATCTACAAGTTATTTCCAGTTTAAGGTGACCCTAAGGTAAACCTATCTTTCTTAGAAAGATTTGTTTCAGGGGAGTGGTGGCAGGTGGGTGAGTTTAAATTATTCATCAAAATTATTCATCAGTTTATATCAAAGAGCCTTTTGTAAGTATGTCTAACTGTGTGTCCAGCTTTGAAGCTATTTTAAATTACTGTGCTTTCTGTAGGTAATCCATTCTATTAAAAAACAGCTGTAATTCACAGTCTTTAAGCTAACTCTTTGGAAAAGATGAATATGTGGTCCAAGGAGAGCCAAAGTTTGATGAGTTAAGTTCCAGCAACTTGTAGAAGCCATGAGAACTGCACCCTAACTCAGGAGATGTGTGTTACTCCTGTAACAGGTAATAAAGCCAAGTGTAGAATGCACATGACTGGAGGCTGGATCGTAACATATCTGTAACTCTGTCATGCATAGATTGCCTTTCTGTAACACGCAAAAACAATGCTTTATTTAGAAGAATTGTGAGAAAAAAACAAATCATATGGGAATTCCCCAACTACTTGTGGAGCAAGGCATCAATGATCCCTGTATTATTTATGTTTAATTCTATAGGAGTAAAGCATAAACTAGTAACTGTATTGAATGTGTATCTACTATCCAAAAGCAACTGCCATATGCTCTGCAACTCCATAATATCTAGTAACCCTCACTCACTCTCTGGTGCTCTGCTTTAGCGACAGGAATGATGAGCTGTTACAGGAATAAAAAAGAAGTGAACACATGGCTGCTCTTTTCAGGAATGGATGTAGAATTAATATTGTAGTTTAGGCCTTACTAAGGTCTCTTTCCAAATGTGCAAATGTAGCCCTTTCACACCACTTTAACTACTGCTATGTTGCCATCCTATAGATTATTGTACTCAGAATTCTCTGCCAGATAGCTGTAGTATGTTAATGAACTACAAATCCCATAATTTCATGGCAAAGAGCTATTTTATTTTATTGCACATTTATTTATTTGTTTGTTTGTTTAATATCACATATTTCTTTTGACACATGAACTAAAACAACATGGATGTTAACATTGTATCAAAGGGCTGTAACTGTATAGTCCGAAAAAGATGTAAGGCAATAAATGAATTGTAATTGGTTCTCACCAATGTTAAGTACATTGATTCAGAGACAAAAGAGATAAAGCTTCAGATCCCATTTCAAGCCTAGTGAACTGTATTGAATTTCACACAGGATGACCCAGATCTAAACCAGGTTTGGGAGATGATTTTCCTTTAAAGTGCATAGCCCATAAAACGTAGCATAAATTTTCTCAAGACTTCCCTTGAAACTTGGTCTGGCTGCAATAAAATGCTATTAAAACATGACAGACTTTTAGTGTGCTTCACAGTGAAAAACTCTTTTGACTTCTGCTACAAAGCCTCTATTAGGTGAAGAGGACTTCAACTTTCTTAAAGCTTTTCCCCATTAAATCATGCTGTATTTATCCCATTGGATACCTCCTATACCACAAGAGGCAATGTGCAGTGGCTACTTTTTGAATGTTCCTACAATTATATTGTGGAACAATCCTAAGAGATCATGGTTTCCTAATTGGTTGCCACTAAGCTTCATGGCTGACCTAAGATGTCAGGTACAAAATATGATCCAGCCATTTTTGATGATACACCACAGTGATTCTGAGGTTAGAATGAGACATTGTGTGGTTATAGATAGCGCAACGGGGAAATGTCATTTGTCACACACACTGTGGTGATGATTGTCGCTTCATTGATTAGGCTTGCAGTTGGAGGGACATGGACAGAGTTTTGCTCTAATTTTTTATCTTGTTCAAATTGTGATGCTTTCCCATTTTGTGGTTGTTTCTAGAATGCAAAGATTATTCCAAAATATTTGGGAAATGATCCAAAACCATGGTTCCCATGTGTTGAAAAATTCTGATGGGGGAATCCTGGTGTGATTATTTACTTCATAGTTTGGGACGTATTCTCCATCAATTTTGTCCATGAATTTTTCCATAGTATTTTTGCATATAAACCAACATTTTCTGCACACAAAATAACATTTTGCAACCATTTACACATTTTGCATAGAATAAATCCCAATTTGTGAATAATCTTGGAATACTGCAGTTTTTGAAAACGTTATTTCAGTGGGAAGATAATTGCAAAAATTACTTGTTGCTTTCATCAAGAAGAAATTAATGAAGGATTATATACTTTTTTCCCACTCCAGCAAGTAATGTGAATCAATATTAGTTACTGCAATCACAGAATAAGAAATGTAAAAGTAAAAAAGTAATGAATATCAAAAAGTTTACCAATCTGCATTGAGATCAAAACATAAGAACTGTAATAGCAACAACAGAAATAAAATTGTCATTAACCAGAAAAATAAACCAAAAGTTAACTGTGGGTCCTTTCCTTGGTTCATTGAAAAGAGAAGAAAATCCACCAACCCATGGAAATTTTTCTACCTCTGTAATAAGCCACGATTCCCTGGATTAATGTCCATGTGGAAGTTGTCCCAAACCAAAAGCACTGAAAACTCCAAATTTCTGTTTCTGCCAATAATATCTAGTAGTAGTAGTACCAATAGTGGCAATAACAACAACATCAATATACCCTTTATATTGCATGTTTTTTGCACTCATTCCACTTTGGAGTTGGCAGGAGCAGAGAAGCTTTGCATGCTTGCTGCTTTTATCAATAGCTGTGCACCATCCATAACATGTAATTCTGACCTCTGTCAACGAACTAATTTTGCCTTATAATGATATGAGTGTATCTGAAATTCAATATGCATTTCTCACAGTAATATCCAATTGACTTCTGTCCAGCCTGGCCTGGCTTTGCAGAGAGAAATATGACCAAAGCACCCACTAACCATTAGCAACAGCAGTAACTCAGACTTTGTAGTGAGGCTTTGCAGCTTAAGTTCATATAAGCAGCCTTTGAGTCCCTCTGCTGAATGTTTTCTGGTGAAAATGGAAGAAATGCCTCTGTGTCACTTGGTTGGAGAAGAATATTGTGTAATATGCCTGCAGGTAAGGAATGGAAATGTTCCTCAGTTTGTGTAGCTCAGTTAGCTCAAGTTTGGCTGTGCCTTTGCGCATATTTCAAGTATCCAACTTGAGCAAACTGAGCTACACAAACTGAGGAACATTTCAGTTCCTTACCTGCAGGCATATTACACAATTTTTTGAGATGAATTCTGTAGTGGTTTGAGAATATAACTCTAGAAACCAGGGTTTGAATCTCCCCTCCAACATGGAAACCTACTGAGTGACCTTAGTTAAGTCACACTGTAGTAGAGAAAGGCAATGGCAAACTCCCTCTGAATAAATCATGCCATGAAAAGAAAACCACATTACAGGGTCATCTTGGGGCTGCCTATAGATTTCATTCCATTTGCAGGAATCACCACACATCATAGTGAATCCGGCAGTGCCTGATGTGGGGCATGGAGTACTCGTTGCCCCATGCCCTGCATTGCCCGGCATCTCCCTTACCTCATCCCCCAGGAAGAAGCATCCACCACCCAGCTTCTCCCGTTGATCTCTATGCACCATGGGATGCTTCTTTTGTTGCCGCCGTGGTGGCATATGGTGGTTCCCCTTCCCTTTTATCACTGAGCCCTGCCAGAAGTAGCTGTGCATCATGGGATGGGAGCTGGCAAGTTCCATGGCAAAAGGGAAATGGAACTGGTGTATACCGCCGAATTTAGCCCCATCTGATGAGGTCTGTAAAGAAGTGTGTTTTATTTTGATTTATAGATGTCATGTTTAATTTCGTTTTAAAAGTCAGGTTTAACTATGTTTAAAAGGGTATTAGTCACCCGTGCGTGGGGGATGGTAACCAGCTCAGCATTCTGAGGCAGGTTGCCATAGTAACAAGGGCGGACCCAACCGCCGTTTGGAAGAAAAGGAGGGAATGTTTTAAAAAAAACAGTTTAGTCTGTGATTTTTAGTCACAGGGAAGACACTGGTTCCAAGTTAGGGAAACCAGGGAAACTCAGATCTAGTTGTGTCAAATTAAGCAAGTTAGGTGACTTATTTAGGTTTATTTGCAGAGTCTGAGTAGAAAGGGAAAGCAATCCCAGTTAGATCCAAAGTGATCAGTTCATAGCTTTGTAACCATTATCTAAGTGCCTTTAAAGAAGTTACTAGGCTTGATCGATCCACGAAAAATTTGATTCTAAACTCGTTTCAAAACTAGAGGGGGGCAGCTTTTCGTTTCTGATGGTATTTCCGAATTTGGCCCCCCAAAAAATTCGAAATTAATGAAAATTCGTTATTTTTTAAATTAATCCGTTAATGGCGGACGCGCATGCGCAATTCCCAAAAACAGCACAGAGGGAGAGGACTTTACAGGACTCTCCCACCCTCATTTTTTGAGTGATCTTCTTCCAACTTGGTACAGTGGTAGAACACATTTAACACTGATAGCTCACCAAAATTTGGAACGTTTCCCTTATCCTCTGATTTTTGGCGAATTTTCATAGCTTTTATAATAAACCATTTTTTAATAATTGCAGAAATCTGTTCCTGGTTTGAAAGTCTTATTTCCTGTTAAATTGGGTTGTCTTTACTGTGAAAGTCATTGTTCTACTTCAGAAACTTTGTTTTTGTGGCTGAAACTTTGTTAAATTGGTGTGTGTGTGATATATACTGTGTATATATATATATATATAGTCCCTGCATAATGTGTGTGTGTGTGTGTGTGTGTGTGTGTGTATAGGTAAAGGTAAAGGTATCCCTTGACATTAAGTTCAGTCATGTCTGACTCTGGGGGTTGGTGCTCATCTCCATTTCTAAGCCCAAGAGCCAGTGTTGTCCATAGACACCTCCAAGGTCATGTGGCCGGCATGACTACATGGAGTGCCATTACCTTCCCGCCAGAGCGGTACCTATTGATCTACTCACATTGGCATGTTTTCAAGCTGCTAGGTTGGCAGAAGCTGGAGCTAACAGCAGGCACTCACTCTGCTCCCGGGATTTGAACCTGGGACCTTTCGGTCTGCAAGTTCAGCAGCTCAGTGCTTTAACACACTTCACCATCGGGGCTCATGTATATATAATATACATACACATACACACAATGTGGAGAATATGTGGAAAGGTAGATAGATAGATAAGTTGGGAGCCACAGCGAAGGCACCTTCCTGGGAGCAAGGTCTAATAATAATAATAATAATAATAATAATAATAATAATAATAATAAATCCCTTACAATATCCAAGATGGGTACCATTATTGGCAGAGAAAGCCAAGCTGTAGGAGTTGAAATCCAATCATTTATCCTCCCTATAGAATCAATTTTATATGCATTTTTAGCTACAGAAAAGCTAAAATCAGGACAGTAAAAGAACAACACCCAGAAAATGGGAATTCCAGACAGGAAACAATCAGGGCCAGCTAATACCTCCCAACAAAGGATTCCCCCAGGTAGGAAGCAGCCAGGCTTTGAAGCTGCAAGGCTGTTCAATGCTAATCAAGGTGACCAATTGCAACATTCACACTTGCCTCCCACAGACAAGAGTTCTTTCTCCCACCCTGGACCTTCCACAGATATATAAACCCCACTTGCCTAGCTTCGCACAGACGTCAAAACCTCACCGCCGGGCCCCTCTCTGTCTCTCTCGGTCTCTCCATTCCCGGCTCCATCCGCCGCCTTCCCGCCTCACAGAGAGACACCAGGCCTGAGCTGAGGCGAGGCGGCGGCGGCCATTTCCCCCCTCCGTCTTCCTCCTCCTCCTCGGCCTCCTTCCCCCTCGCCCCCTCCCATTGGCTGAGCCCGTGATGCCCCTTTTGCTGAGGGGCAAAAGGAAAGGGCCTGAATGGTGGGAGTTTGGGTGATTTGCAAAAGCTTTTTTTTCCTAACGAAAAAAACGACGACATAACGAAAAACGGCCTCTCGCGATTCGAAACCGCGATATCCAGACGTGTGGACAACCAATGCTTCAAAATTGCTTCAAAACAAACGAAAATAACGAATTAATAACGGTTAACGGGGAAAACGAATTATTTGAGCAAGCCTAGAAGTTACTGTAACCACTAAGCTCTGTGCCTGAAATAAACTTTTTTTTGTTCTTTCCATATCCAAGTCTCTGTCACATATATTCAAAACCAAGTTACAATACCATCTAAAGTAAATAAGAAGAATAAAGAAGATAAATTCCCCTCTGCCTGACATCTCCACAATTGGTGGCAGCAGTTAAATAAAACATATTTATATTGGTGGCAGCGGATATAGTTAAAATATAATAATATATTTAATAAAAAGATTCCTACTCTGCCTGCCACATCTCCACAAGGTCATAAGAGGGAAACAACCTGAAGATACACAACAAAATATTTTGTTGTATTGGTTGTGTCAAGAAATATTATGCCATGTTTATTTATATTTGGAAAACATTCTCATCTCCATGCCATCTCTACTGAAAAGTTAGCAGTTTATTCTCTTGTAAAATAGAGCCAGGATTGTAGTAGAACATTCTTCATATGGCATGTTTGACTGTTATTTCTCTTCCTGCTTTCTGAACATAAGATTAGCACTTTCAAGAGCATTCTTCTGATCAGACATGGCAACACTACCTTGTTTGGTAGGCAGGATATTGAGTTTTGGCTTAATTAGTTATTGTTATATTGAAAGACACAGAGATGGTTTACATGTTAAGGCATTCAAGGCTGTAACCCGTATTTAGGGTGATCATTTGAAGGAAAAACCACCTAATTAGTGTTTATGCAAATGCCCCACTCAGATTCTGACTGGCTTCTGTTCTGCTCCCTTCCATTTCTCTGGGTTTATGATTTGATTCAATCATGTTTTATCCTTATCTTATTCAGCAGGACTTATTTAAGTCTATTGAGGGCAAAAGTCTTAATTGTATACATTTTCCACTCATTCCCACTTTACTATAAATGCTGTTGGAATGCCTTTTACTGGACAGTTATTCACAGCTGCAAAATATCTTGATTTTTAATGCCAAGAAATAAAAATCAAAGATATTTGCTGCAACCCTCATATGATCAATTTCAGCATGTCTGTAGCTTAATGGCTTCAATATCAGCCTAAGTATGTTTCTCTTGATTTTTAAAAGAAACATGGCAAAACTATTTCTTCTTCTCTCCAAGAATTTGAATGGCAGATTATAGCCCAAGGAAAGCAATAACAGCTTTTTATTCCTGGCTTTCGGAAGTCTCTGACAATAGGGATTTATACACTAGTAACTCTGACAGATCCCTAATTATAACAAAAGCAAGATTTTGATCTTGGTTCAGCTTGAGGGATTTTATGATCAAAGCTAGGCCTTCTTTTAATAGGAACCAGTGATAAAAACACTACTACTTTTCTTAGTCTATCATCTTTTTTATTGTATACTCAGCGACTGACTTTTTTCACCATCACTTCCCATCAGGATGGGAAAGGGCAATTATGATTTGAATAAAGAGAATGCAATGAAAAATATGCTGACACTAACACTGTGCTCACGTCTGGTAGGCACCTTACTCGAGTATGAGTTACAGCCTGTCAATCACAGTAGTTTAGTTCATAAGTAGAGATTAGAGAAAGAGTTAATGAAAATAGAGAGAAAGATATTATACTAAGGTTTATCAATTCTGAATATCTGATCATACATTCATAAACCTGAATATCATTGATGTATTTAGTTTAATATTCATACCCTACCTCATTGTTCAGAAACTCCAACCTTGAAGTGCCCATCAAACAACAATACCAATACATTAAACATAATTCAGGTCTTGTGAATTTAAAAACTAGCAATGAGTGGCTTATGGGATATTTTCTGACCTCCACCATGAAAATTCTAATATTTTCTGATGACTCACCTAAGAGAATTATAATAAAAGTGCCCTATGGCCATAGGAGTCACTGTGTGTGCAGAATCAAATGTGTTTTACCCAGAGAGAGAATACACAAAGTAGAATCAAAGTTAAATAAATTCAGATTAAACAAAACAAAACATACTCTCCTTGCACTGTGAGGTTTTTTCTGACTATAATGAATTCCAGTGCCTTCTGAAATGGAAGAAATCTCTGTTTCTCCAAATGAGGCCAGCCTATTGGCAACCAAAACACATCAATCCTACTTTGCTGCATCATAGTTTGCTGTAAAAAACAGCATCACATATTTTTGCCCCAACACACTACATCATCCAGGACACAAAAGTGTCTCAATACAAAAATCAATAGATTTACTTGGACATCTTTTTCTCTCAGCTATTTTTATTTAGATATTCATGTATGGGTTGAAAATGTGCATGGAAGGACACTAAAATTTAGGGATATTTACAATTCAGGTGGCAATGCTGTAGAGTGTGTACATGGCAGGTCTATTTCTGGGTGGCTTTGGCAACAACATGTCACCCTAGGGAACTAAAATGTCTCAGTCTAGAACACAAAACAATGTGATCATTAGCAAATCAACAAATAAATCATTCCAGTGTTAAACAATATTTCATTGAAATGTACGTATAAATAATGGCCGACATCCTACATTGTCGTTGCTGATTTGTAATCTAACATTAGAGATCCGGAGCTGTTCCATATTAGGAATAGTAAATCCCTATTTTATTCATCCCAGTGTGCAGGAAAAATCCATCTCTTTTTCTTCGTGCCCTGTCAGTAGATCTGGGAAGTGTCGCCACGCAATGGAGTTTTTCTCTAGAAAATGTCAGCTGTCATGGTACTATTTTTTCCACAACTTACAATCAATTCTCCCACCCCAAGGTCCAATGTTGTACAGAAATGATTATCTGTGAAAACATGGGTGCTGATGGGAAGGAGAGAAGTTGCCAGAAAGTTGATGGTTCTTACTGGTTAGTTGCACCTTCTAGCCAGAATTTTTGTGAAAAAATTGATAAGTTATGGAGAAAAGTTGTCAGGAGGGGGGAGGTAGTTGTGAACTTTTGCATCTGATAGTCTTCTTTCTGATTTTCCTGCAACTTTCCTTCTTCCAAGCGCTAATCTTGTCTAGTGAATCTTTTGGCACGGGCTACACCCACTTGTCGGATATCACCTCATAAGTATGAATTTATCAAATTTGATCAGATTTACGAGGACTAAAAAAAAATCACACCCCTACTGTACACAGGATCCCAGCCATGGTTTTTCATCTAATGCCTAACTTCATTATAACACAGGGAAACATTTGAGCATCACTTCATCAGGAATCATGCTATTTATATGTTTCATTGAAAACACGGCAAATTTAATGATTAAAATTCTCCAACGTTCTTCTGTGAATAATGCAATCAAAACCTTCTAAATCAAGGATATGCAGGAGAGCAAATTTTGTCAGGATTGGTTTTTGAATTTATTAAAGCAAATCAATGTGCATGTTTTCAAATTCTTATGTTTTCTTCTGTTCCCCATATATAAAATTGTGTTAGAAACTGAATGACAGGAATATTATAAAAGAATAAAACATTGCATAACAAAAAGTCTCCTGCCTACCCCCACCCCCAAACAAAGACAAAGAAAAAAAAGAGTGTATAATTTCTAGGCTTGCTCAAATAATTCGTTTTCCCCGTTTACCGTTATTGATTCGTTATTTTCGATTGTTTTGAAGCAATATCGAACCTTGGTTGTCCACACGTCTGGATATCGCGGTTTCGAATCGCGAGAGGCCGTTTTTTCTAATTTCTTCGTTTTTTTGTTAAGAAAAAAAAGCTTTTGCAAAGCACCCAAACTCCTTTCCTTTTGCCCCTCAGCCAATGGGAGGCTCAGCCAATGGGAGGGGGCGAGGGGGAAGGAGGCCGAGGAGGAGGAGGAAGACGGAGGGGGGAAATGGCCGCCGCCGCCGCCGCCTCGCCTCAGCTCAGTGCATTAATTAATTGGGCCTTAATGAGCCCCCTTCCAAGCCAAACCCACCAGAGAAACACCCTCAATGCAAACCTTGCAACGTCCTTCTCTCCTTCTTGGACACAAAGGCAAAGGGAGGAGGCACTTCGGGTTCCCAAGCGACCTGAAAAGAGCCATAGAGAAAGGGAGAGCCAGTGCGCATGCTCCACCCTCCAAGGCACACAAGGGGGGAGTTCGCATGGGAGCCGGAAGTGTTGGGGCCTCCGTCCCTCCCTTGCTTTTCCTCTTTGGTCTCCCTATCTTGAACACAGAACACGCATGAAAAAAAACACACCATAATTTCACAATATATAGTTTAAATAACAAAAGGAAGAGGAAGGAAGAGGCCCGGGATGCGAGGGGGTGTGGGCCAGGCCCATCCTCGGCTGCTCCCAGGGGCCCAGATTCGCACCCTCCCTCCCCCCAATACAGGTCTCCAGTCCATACCACGCTACATGAACTTGAATGGATACTGTGGTTGTGTTGTCGAAAGCTTTCATGGCTGGGATCACACTGTTGTGGTATGTATTCCAGGCTCTATGGCCATGTGCCAGAAGCATTCTCTCCTGACGTTTCACCCACATCTGTGGCAGACATAGAGGTTTTGACGTCTGTGCGAAGCTAGGCAAGTGGGGTTTATATATCTGTGGAAGGTCCAGGGTGGGAGAAAGAACTCTTGTCTGTGGGAGGCAAGTGTGAATGTTGCAATTGGTCACCTTGATTAGCATTGAATAGCCTTGCAGCTTCAAAGCCTGGCTGCTTCCTACCTGGGGGAATCCTTTGTTGGGAGGTATTAGCTGGCCCTGATTGTTTCCTGTCTGGAATTCCCATTTTCTGGGTGTTTCTGGGAAGGTAATGGCACTCCATGTAGTCATGCCGGCCACATGACCTTGGAGGTGTCTATGGACAACACTGGCTCTTGGGCTTAGAAATGGAGATGAGCACCAACCCCCAGAGTCAGACATGACTGAACTTAACGTCAAGGGATACCTTTACCTTTACCTACACACACACACACACACACACACACACACACACACACACACACACACACACAAGCAGGGACTATATATATATATATATACACAATATATATCACACACACACCAATTTAACAAAGTTTCAGCCACAAAAACAAAGTTTCTGAAGTAGAACAATGACTTTCACAGTAAAGACAACCCAATTTAACAGGAAATAAGACTTTCAAACCAGGAACAGATTACTGCAATTATTAAAAAAAGGTTTATTATAAAAGCTATGAAAATTTGCCAAAAATCAGAGGATAAGGGAAACGTTCCACATTTTGGTGAGCTATCAGTGTTAAATGTGTTCTACCACTGTACCAAGTTTGAAGAAGATCACTCAAAAAATGAGGGCGGGAGAGCCCCCTAAGTCCCCCCCCCCTTCGGGCTGTTTTTGGGCCACCGCGCATGCGCGTCCGCCATTAACGAATTAATTTAGAAAATAACGAATTTTCGTTAATTTCGAAAAATTTTGGGGGCCAAATTCGTTATTAGCAACAAAAACGAAAAACTGCCCCCTCTAGATTTGAAACGAGTTTAGAATCAAATTTTTCATGGATCGATCAAGCCTAATAATTTCATATACATAGTTGCATGCACTGTTTCCCTTCTTCTCAAAAATAAATGCAGAAACCTATTCCGGATTAGATATTCTGAGAACCCTTGAGATTCCCCCTATATAGCCATGACCCTTGAAAATCATCTCCCACAATATGCCAGCTAATGATTGCAAAAATAGATCTGACATGAATATGGTTTTTTAAATCTACTAGGAAGGATTTGGGAAGAGTTGTGGTTCAACAGGGAAAAATGAAGCCTTCATCTACATGGTACAGTCTAATTGACTTCCTGCACTTGTAAGCAACAAATTTGAAACAAAAGAAAGAAAGAATTGAGCTATAGCGCAGTATGTTGCTTGCCTGTAAGTTATTTCCATTTTACCGCCATTGAAAGCAGTGAGATAACTTTGACATCACTAACATGTGATTAATCTAGTATGGGCCATCTATTGTGCTTCATTCTTAGAGATTTGGCAGACAGTTCAAAATAATATCTCACAGCCCCACATTCCACTTCTAAAGTAACAAGTCAGTTTATTTAGAGGCATATTTTTGTCTAATGTGGGCGTTCAATTTGGACATTTTAGCTAATTGCTTTTCAGCAAGCTCTCCTTTAAAAGACCTTGAACAATATTTGTGTAAAATTTCTCCAGAGCTGTAACCTGCTGTTTTGAAGTACATACACACAACATCCTGAATTTCTTTTCTAGGTGATAGTATTGTAAAATAGAACCAATTCTGTCAGATGCATTGTGCAGTTATTCACCTTGCTGCCTCAATTACCTAAAGCTCCTGTTACTGTAGGGTAGGGTACATTAGACCATCTTAGAATATGACATAACATAACAGAATAGAATAGCTTGAAAATGTGTTGAAGAAAATAAGGTGTGTCAAAGACAAAGCAAAACTCATTTATTTCTGGGCAGTTTTATGGTCCTATAGCTCAAGTAAATTCTTAAAGATATTAAAGACATATAAGAAGAGAAGAATGACTAAGGAGAGCCTGATCCCCAAATCTTGCCATGGTATACTTGCAGCACAGCATCGTTCCAGCTAGTTTTGCAATCTCAAGTGGACTGGACATCTCAGCAGCAATTTATGAAAATAACAACTGATTGCATGTAGTTATGATTGTTTGGAGAAAACTTCTGCAATTTGTATCAATCTTCTAACTTTCAGGCATGTTCAAGAACTTTTTCATCATTATTTTCCATTTTATGCTTCAGCTGCTCTCATAGCTGACCTAGCACTGAATGAAAGAGCACAGAAAAGACATCTGAATGATATTGGCTCTATAGTTTGTCCATGTTTTTAAAAAGAAGTGTTCCAGGTGGTGGGTTTTAGAAACAGCAATAACCACAATTACTGGCAATTTTATTACTAGCCAGAGTGGATCAGTCATTGTACCCTTCTGGAGGTGAAAGGGAAAACAAGATGGTGTCCCTTCCTCACTATATGCCAAAAATTGGAGGATTAGCAACTGACTCTCCCTTGAACAGCAATTATGAGACAACATCTTCCACAACAAAATAGCTTAAAAGTGAAGAGCAGAACTTGTCTATACACTATACAGCTGTGACTATATAGCTACTATATGAAATTTTCACAATCTAGCCACACCTAACATATGATCATCTATTCTCATTCATTTAATAACACAGCCCAACTAAAAGAACAATCTTGGTGTCTTGGTTTTTAGGAGTGTACCAGGGGTTATTTGGTGTGCTGATTCAGAAAACTGCATTAGAAAATTGCATCAGCTCCACTGGTTGCCAATCTTCTACCAAATACAATTCAAAGTGCTGGCTTTAGCCTACAAAGCCCTAAACTGTTCCAGCCCAGCTTACCTGTCTGAACATATCTTCCTTATGAACTATCTTGAAGATTAAGATCATCTGGGGAGGCCCTGCTCTCAGTCCCACCCATTTTGGATGGGAATGAGAAACAGGACCTTCTCAGTAGTGGCCCCTCTGTTGTGGAACTCCCTCCCCAGTGACATTAGATCAGCCCCTTCCCTCCTAACCTTCAGAAGGAAAGTATAAACTTGGCTCTGGGATCAGGCCGTTGGAGAGTAGCAAAGTGCAATAATACTTCTGGAATATTTGTAATGACTACTGAAAGGACTTGGACTACAATTTCTGGATGGCGTGATTTTAATATTGAATGTAATTTTAATTTTAATTAATATGCATTAATTCTTAATTCAATTTATTTTAGCTTATGTTTTGTATTGCTTTTAAGGCATTGAATAATTCTCATATGTATGCAAGCCGCCTTGAGTCCCCTCCGGGATAGAGAAAAATTAGGTATAAATAGGGTAAATCAATCAATCAATCAATTGACCACATCAGTTCTAGTTTCTTAGATATTATGATTTCTTACCAGAAAGCAGATGACCACTGGTTAATGGCATAATGTTCTGCTAGAGCTGATTAGGGGGAAACTGGTGACATTTTTGGAATCAGCAGGTCAAATATACCAAGAAACTGGACTAATGCTTGAGTCATTAAAACATGTGTTGACCAGTGTAATAGTACCATGGATGCTTTTTACTAAGCCAATATGCTGTGGCTACTTTGGCAGCTGCAGTCTTTGCTCATTCTGGATAAAGATATAAAGAATATTTGAAAATATCTGGAAAAATGTTTTAAAATGTTTAAAAACCCACATGTTTCTAGGGTATTAGGAAACCCTGAGGAACTGGACAGAAGAAAGGGAACTTTGAAAATTGCACACTTCTTTCAATAAGTTCTCCTAGCAGCAAGAGCATGGCTAAACTATTTATTGATTCCTCTGAGAATGAACTTATTGAAGAAATATGTTTTTCAATTCTGAGGATGGCAGCTGCTCCCCGTGGTAAGGTGGTACTGATACTTTGCAAAAGCATAGCTCATCCAAGAATGACGTTATGACAGTGTCAGTAATGTCAACATTTCCATACGCTTTTCTCTCATCCAAGCATGTGGATGAATGTGAGAAGAGTGTCATCCATAGAAACAGAGAAGCCTGCCCTTGCTGCCTCTTCTGTTGAAAGTGAAAGGATCCCTGCTCTCATAAAGAGGAGCTTCAAAAGACATAGTAGAGGAATAACTTTTTCTCTGTATGAATTGATTTTGTGTTTAGGCAATTGTAATGGTTGACAGAAAGAAAACTCTGATTCTAATATTATTCTCATCTGTTAGTAGATCTCTTTGCTGCTGTACAGTATTATGTTTGTGATACAGAGATCACACTATAATATGGTCAAGATAAGAACTTCTTAACTTTTTTCTCTTTCATGACCCCTTTCTGCCCCCCCCCCATTTATATGATCCCAGGTATATAAGTTTATGAAATAGATATATAAATCAAACATTTACTGATATATATAATCAACATTTGCAAGGCTTGGTGAAATGCTGATTTCCCTTTTATTGTAAAATACAGCAGAAGCATTTTCTGCAAACTTCACTGTAAACACTGCATGTTGTTGTTAACAGATTTGTATAAATGCGTGGTGTTGAGAAAGCTTCTACTGTTGCCATTTTTTGTAACCTCAACCTTGACCTAAGGAGAACCTATTTGGGGCTGGGGCCCACAGTTTAAGACACAGTCGTCTAGATGGCCCTTCTGTTTGTTTCATTCATTTGAGCTAATCAAATACATTTCAGCTTGCTTTCAGGCTACATATGAAATGTAAGTGATCTTCATCTTTAGATGTGGGTCTTATGTTCAAGGTATCTCATCATTTACAGGCAGTCCCTAAGTTACAAAAACCCAACTTATAAATGTGTGAAGGCACGCTGGGGGAAAATGGCTATCTCTAGGTCTGGCTACCCAAGCGGCTTCGGTTTACCTTATAATTATACCTCAAACCCCAAAGTAAATACTCTAGAAGCTGATTAAAGATAACCAAAAATATTGTTTATTGAAAACAGGAAACAGTCCTTTTAATGTATTAGAAATAATATGAGGTAAAATCACTGAAATTATACAGAAATAAAACTATATTGATTGAGAATGAAAGCTATAGAGACTATAAAGGATAAACACACAAGCTATGAGGAAAGGTAGGTACTAGGCTGTGATAAGCACTATCTATAATAACTATAATGACTCTGAGGTAAACTATCAGCTATAACTATGTGGTAAATACCAGCTATAGTGAACTATCTATAATAACTCTGAGGTAAACTATAAGGTGATAAGCTATAAGGTAAGTACATAAGGTAAGTACTTTACTATGAGGTATACTATCTAAGCTACAGGTAAGTACAAGGCTATGAGGTAAACTGTAAGATAAGTACGTGGCTATGATGAGCTCTATCTGTAATGGTAAGTATGAGGCTATGAGGTAAATACCTAAAGCTATGATGTGACTATAAGGTAAGTACGTGATTTATGTTGCCTGTTTGAATTTGCCAGGTCAAAGAACCCAGACCAAATTCTAAGACCTATCTCTAAGAGGTTTTTCTCTGGAATGGCCAAAGGAGGGGAAAAAGCCTTAGAGGCAAGCTCACAGGCTGAACCATCTCATCCAAACCTAAAGGGGAGTCCCAAGCTCCACCCCCAAAATGAGAGCCAATGGAACATTCCTCCCAAGAACAGCAACCAGGAAATAAGCAAGGGAGGCAAAGCCAAGTAGGACAGCACAAAATGGCTCATAGTAAAGAACAGGTGTGAGACAACAGGACATGAGGGAAATCTACCCATTGGGAGGGAAATGCACTCCTGAAAGAGTAGACCCAACCACTATTGTGTATCCTAAATAGAAACAAAAATGATCCTTCCCAAAGGCCCATCTTTTCTCTCGCCACGTGGAAAGGTGGGGAAAAACATTAGTAGCATCTCTATGCCTTTCTTAGTAATTTGAGATGACAATTGGCTCTCTTTCTTCACCATACCAATTAGGAAAGTGACCAAGGATTGTGGATCCTTTGTTAAAACCTGAGGGTTTGGTTTATACTTCAAGGCTCTTTCCAAAGGGACTTTTGTGTACACTGTGAGGAAATGGACTCTAAAATCTTTTGATGCATAGAGAAACTGGAGATAACCATTTGGTAAGGGCAGGTTTTAGACTGGCATTGGGGGGAGGTAGGTCAAAGAAAAGAAAAGTCCCACATTCTAATATCATTGGGACCAATGATTTGTCCTTTGAGGAAAATCCAAACTGGAAGCAAAATAATTCCCCACACCTAGACTAAAATCTATTCATACATGTTATTTCTTTTGGAATTTTCCTTTTCATACACCTTAGAAGTATGGCCATGTTGCAAAATGCATCACAAGCTCAGAAAGGTGTGGATTTCTAGCAATCTGCCTTGGTCAGACCACACCTGGAATCATACTGTCCAATTTTGGTCCCCTCAATTTAAGGGAGATGTGTCCAGAGGAGGGTGACTAAAATGATCAAGGGTCTGGAGAACAAGCCCTATGAGGAGCAGTTTAAAAAGCTGGGCATGTTTAGCCTGCAGAAGAGAAGGCTGAGAGATGTGATGGCCATATATAAATATGTGAGGAGAGTCATAGGGAGGAGGAAGCAAGCTTGTTTTATGCTGCCGTGGAGACTAGGACGCCTAACAACCGCTTCATACTACAGGAAAGGCGATTCCACTTGAACATTTGGAACAGCTTCCTCACTGTGAGAGCTGTTCAGCAGTGGAACTCTTTGCCCAGGAGTGTAGTTGAGGCTCCTTCTTTGGAGGCTTTTAGACAGAAGCTGGATGGCCATCAGGGGTGCTTTGAATGCTGTTTTCCTGCTTCTTGGCAAGGGGTTGGACTGTGTGGCCCATAAGGTCTTCTCCAACTCTATGATTCTATGATTCAACCTAGTTGTAAAGATTGATTATACATTATCTAAAATGTCTAGGACCAGAAGTGTTCTGTATTTTATTTATTTTATTTTTGAGGGATTTTGAATCATTTGGACATAGACAAAGAGACACCTTGGAGATGGTACTGAAATCTAAATTTGAAATTCCTTTATCTTTCATATACATTTTCTACACAGAGCCTGAAGGCAAGTTTAAACACATTATTTTTAAATAATTGTTTCAAATGATAAATTTAAATTTTAAATAATAACAAACATCAGAGAGCAAGGATGTTGCTATCTCAGTCAGCCATCCACGAGGACAATTTTTGATTTTTGAATATTTTGGGATTCCTGGTAAGGGGGGCTAATCCTATAATTGGTTCTGCATTTGGGTCTAGGATCTCTGAATTAAAGAAATCTGTTTTAAAATACAGCTCACATGATTCTCTCCCACAACTCTACATTCTCCCCTTCCCAGTTTTTATTATTTTTCCTCTCCAAGGAAGCAATTCAGTTTTCATATTTCAAATGAAGTTTTAAAATATCAATTATCTCAAGACGTACCATTGTTTTTATCTTGACTATCTATAGTTCCATTTAAGCAGGCATCTAGCAAATTGTAGATACATGTGAAGTTGTCAATTTTAGCCTTTATCTTTAAACAAAGAACACCTACACAAGTATTACTGCTTGGGCTCATGTTCACACCTTGTTATATTTGCCTCTAATTCCCCTTACTCCCTGTACGCTTGGATTTTGACTTTCCATTGTGATAAATGTTTGCTTATTTTGAATTTCCTTGGTAGTTATTGGAATCATCTGTGTCATCATATGAATGCATAATAGAATGGATCCTCATGTATAAGTGCATTTGTCTTTATAGAAATCTCCTGAAGAAAGCAGGCAAATGGATACGTGTTTTTTTAAAGCAGAACTTGTAAAAGCTATTCTTCATAAATTGAAGTGATAATCTATTTTCCAATCCAGATCATAGGATAATGAGGAAAAGATAATGTATTCGAAAGATATAATGCATGGGCGGTAATGATTTGCTGAAACCACCAACAAAAACAAATCGGTGTCATTACAGCTGTTTAAAGCAAATTGTTCAAGTGGTAAACACAATGATCCATCTGATGTTGTCAGCTAGGCTAGCAAAGCTGAGAACTGCTATTGTAAAACCAGAGTCTAAGAAAAGCTGATCTGTGGATGTACGGTCGATGTTTACTGAAATGATGACTAGGAGCCTGTGCTAAAAATTAAGATGCATTCCATTTACAAAAGCAAAAGAAAAGCCTCCTATTATTCTGTATAAGCCTATGAAAGGATTTGATGCCATCACTAAGTATTAAGGAGCTTATTTACACAGTCAGCTTATTGGGCTACTTACTGATCCCAGCACAGTTTATTAAAATGCACAGTATCTTTCTTCAGAGTTTACTGCACATATATCTCCCAAAGCTGCCATTTAAGATGACTGGTATTGGATCTCTGCTATCCCGGTGATTTGATACTGGTTCATGTTGGCCCCTCACTAGCCTGTTCAAGAAACTGTTGCCCGCTAACCTACCTTCCCTCTAGCACTGATCCACAGAAGTATCCACAGGTGTACCTTAGAGGAAGTGGAGATATGGAGACTGTTTCTCCATCACTTTACTCTTTTATTCCTTACAGGCACAAAGAAGATGAGTGAAAGGACAGTAGTAGCAAAGCGGAAGTACAACCCAACCAGGAAGCTCTAGACAGCAGTAGTCAGATGCCCTCCAATGGTGTGAATCCTCATAGGTGTTCACTGAATCCTTCCTCTGATTCCAACAGTGAGAAGCCTGAATACCTTTGTATTTGTAACATCTTCTTCTGTGCATCAAACACAGTATATGCATAGTGTTGTTAACTGCTATCAACTTCATCTTATGATGACACAATGAATACACAGTGTTCCTATCCTAGTGATAGAATTGTTCTTGCTGACGTCAAATCTGGCATCTTTGCTTAAACAGACTGCACAAATCAACAATGATGTCACTAATGCTACTACACTTTGAAAAAAGTTAAACTTTAGTTAAATGTTGAAAGCACATAAATTGCTGCAGCTCAACTCCACATGTATCCCTTATAGTGGAAAGATGAATTTTCTAGGGAAATATTCCTTTTATAATAAAATCAACAATAGGAATAGCACTTTCCATGTTGTAACAAAAACTTTGTGGAAAGAACTTTGCTTGTCTTTGGAGACAAAGAGGTCAGTGTCTGGAGCTGAAGGTTTCAGTGGGAAATGCAGTCAGGGAAAGGTATTGTTTTTCAAGTTCCCGCACCAATAGTCCAGATGCTTTCCGCCAATTCTCATTTGAATGGTCCTCTTTTGCTGAAACATACATAATCACTGCTATAATGTTATAATGTTCATGATGAAAGTCCAGATAACCCCAGAAGAGTATAAAATGCAGCTTTGTAGAACCATATTTGTGTGTGTGTGTGTGTGTGTGTGTGTGATAGAGAGGGGGGGGAAGAGAGAGAGGAGAGACTCATTACAACAATGCAATGTTGATGAGAAAATCCATTTCTTGAAACTACTGTACTGTGAATTTAGATGGACCAATGAATCCTGAGACACTGCCTGGAGAAAAACCCCTATGATAGTCACCTGGGACAGAGAATAGGTAGATGTTATGATTAGGTAGAAAGTACCAAAACATTTTATGTGAGGTGGCCAAGAATTACAGACTATTTAAGGCCTAACTGCTCCCTCATAGAATCATAGAGTTGGAAGAGACTTCATGGGCCATCCAGTCCAACCCTCTGCCAAGAAGCAGGAAAATCATACCTCATGTGTTACTTCAGCTCTAAATTGGCCTAACCTCCTGTCTTCAGTGCATGTGAGTTTCTCTGGCTGCTTCAGAGCTTTTCTCAATCTACTGTAATGTATTTGAGGGACTTGAACAATGACCTGATGTGGTGTCTAAAACAGATTGTCAATGGGCAGGTAACAGAGGAGAATTTAAAATTTTTGTGTTCATCTTGGCAGCCATTTGATCATAAGATATTCTCTGCCTCTGCAGGTCACACAACTTGGTGGGTTCAGGAAGGAGTATACAGACAATCCCTGAGTTACAAACATATGACTAACATACGACTCATTGTTAAGAACAGAGGTGAGACAACAGGAAGTGGGAGAAATCTACCCCTAATAAGGGAAATTAACTCTTGAAAGAGTTATCGTGGGGGAAAGGTGTCTCCACTAATCCTTGTTTCCACAACAGGCCATTTCCCCCCCAAAATGTACTTGTTCTGACTTACATAGAAATTCAACTTAAGAACAAATCTTCAGAATCTATCTTGTTTGTAACTTGGGGACTGTGTCTATTCTTAAGGCAAACTTGGGAAAATACATTCTCATTTGGAGCTAGACATGCATTAGATTACTCTGTTCCTTGCCACATTCAGTGTCCAAAATTAAATAGGATGTGCACTAAATTTTAATGTGCTCTTATTTTATTTCTGATCTTCATGTCTGGTCTTGCTATTCCAAGGTTGCTCATCAATGATTGGTCAACAGTGATTAAAAATAAAAGATCCACCAATAATTCAGGCCTAGTTTGCCTCCTCCATATTCTTCATATTCTCTTTATGTTTTGTTTCTAATGCTCTCTTGTTGATTGTTCCATGCAATAAGCATCTGTTTCCACTTCCTCTGCAACATAAAAGCACCAACCAGCCTAAGGGGACCTACCAGCCAAAAAGCATCTTTTTTTGTAGTCCATCTGTCTGTGTACTGTAGTGTTTGAAGTGGTAATAATGTTGGAGAACTGTGATTCCTTTTAGCCATTTTATGTATTTTGGCATGTTAAGGACAAACTTCATAGGGTGTTAAATATGTTTTTGTGCAAACACGTGTACTTTCTAATAATGAAAATAGCATTGATGTGTGTGTGTGTGTAAACTGATGATTAAGTAGTATGGAATACACACCACATGGAATATTAAATCTTGATGCTTGAGGAAAATCCTTCTTCTGAATGAGGGTATTTATCAGGTCTGTGTGATCAATGGAAAAAATGTTTCAATGCCCATTATCAAATTAGGAAGTGTGGAGAATAATTTCTAAAGTGTTTCTAAAATATCATTAGGATTCTGTATCGTAACTATAACAATATAACAAGTTATTGGTTACTTTTCGTGAAATAATTGCACAAGGGGGGAGTCCTACCCCCTTCTGTCAGGCAGGAAAAACACAGGCAAAACACCTCCAAAAGATGCCCACCCGGCCTTTGAAATAACAATGGCAACAATAATAGAAAACCTACTAGGTAAACTTTGGAAAGTACTGCTTCTCAAATTTGCCTACCTCATAGGGTTGATTCGACTCCCAACAATATCTTTTTATCTCAAAATCCCTTTAGAGAACGAACATGGGTTCAAAACATTCATGGAGGAGGAGGTGGCACAAGGCGGTAAGCAGAATTCTGAGAAATGTAATTTGGGAAGGTGAGGGCCCCTGTGGCAGATAATTCAAAAGGCCCCACCCTAAACCTACATTTCCCAGAATTCTGCTTGCTTCCTACATTAAAGCCTCAATGTGAGTATGGACTATGTCTCTCTCTCTGAGCCAGCCATGTGCGGAGAGGCTTTTTCCTTGTCCAGCCATCTAGCCAGACATCCCTCCCAGCATTGCCCCCTTTGGGGGAAAAACATGCACCTCTGGACAGAAGGAGCCAACCGGAGGGCCGGAGGGGAGCAATTGAATCCCCCTGCGAAAGACCAGTTGGTTCTGGCTAGCATTCCTGCCTGTTGGCAAAATGGGAGGGGCTAAAGAAACCTTGCTGCAGGTAGCACCCTCCTCTCTGCATTGACTTCCCTGCAGCACAACCCACCATCCCTCCCTCAGTTCAATATGAGTTAAGCTGGTTGCACTAGGGCCGGGCAGGAATTTTTTCCCTCCTTAGAGAAAAGGGTTTTCCGCCTACCCCATATTGAAGCTGCTGGGAGTAAGGAATTTAAATGGGTGGGGGCTATATAAATAGGCGTCACTGGCAGGAAGTGGGGAAGAACTTGGATTGGTGTACACCTTGGCACCCTTCCATACTGGGGTGAAGGGGGGATTTTGGGTTATCTCTGTAGGCTCTATGGCTTAGGGGGTTCCCCAAAATATCTCCCTTAGGGCTTCCCTTGGGAGGTTTGCCTCTCTCCTATGGGGCTTTATGGTCTGGGGGAGAGGTGCCCAGGGACGGCCTTCCTGTAATCACTGGGACAGCAAATCATCAATGTGGAGTGCCCCTGGGGACAGGTGTTTTGCCCAGTGGTTGGCTTGGCAGGTGGTACCAAAAGATACCTGGCCTCACCATTACCCATGTCGCAGTGCTCTCCCCCACAACTAGTCAATTATCTCAATTACCAGTTTATCATTAGGTCAATAAATGGCCCATTTATTTCTCCACATCTTGTGTCTGGTCTCTTTATTTTGCGGTGGGGATTCAATAGGGCTTCTCCCTCCACTCCGGCCTCACCATCCTCCTCAGGACCCTTTGGGGAAACCAAACCCAGCCCTTTTGGAGGAGAATCAGCATCTGCAATGGAAACCTGGAGCCATTTATGAGACATAACATAACTCATCTGAAAGTCATAGGTCAGTGTTTTAAATCTTAAGTTTTTTGTATGGGGGCCCTTGGCATTTCTTAATATTGAGTCATATCTATGAATCTTACAAAATAGATCCGAAAAACAAATTAGAAAGTTTTACACATCCCTGTATTTACTATGGCAACAGATCAGTGATTGGTACAAATCTTTTAAAAGCCTACATGTTATATGCAAAATAAGTCTCAGTTTCATTTACACTTGTGCCTAATAATTTGTCAGTCTTGCCTTCTTCTAAATTCATTTTTTTTAAAATCTTATGTTATTTTCATCAAATGTATATGGAAATATTTCTAATTTTGGGAGGTTCACAGCAGAAAGAAATCTAGATAAATATCATATTCATTGCCACAGGACAGAGTCAGTACACATATCTATTCCCAGTCTGAGGAGTATTATCTTCTACCTGGCTGTCTAGTAGTTGTTAAAGAGGAGGAGGATGCCCTAAAATGAGGAGGGGAAGGAGGAGGAGGAGGATATGTAAGAGAAAGTAGATCATTCTTCTCCCCATCTGCCCACCTGAATATTTTCCCCGGTGGCGCAGCGGGTTAAACCGCTGAATTGCTGAACTTGCTGACTGAAAGATCAGCAGTTTGAATCTGAGGGATGGGGTGAGCTCCAGCTGTTAGCTCCAGCTTCTGCCAACCTAGCAGTTCAAAAACATGCAAATGTGAGTAGATCAATAGGCACCACTTCAGTGGGAAGGTAACAAGGTTCCATGTAGTCATGCTGGCCACATGACCTTGGAGGTGTGTATGGACAATGCCGTCTCTTTGGCTTAGAAATGGATATAAGCACCACCCTGCAGAGTCAGACATGACTAGACTTAATTTTAGGGGAAGCCTTTACCCTTTACCTAAGGAATTTGAAGCCATTATTTCCATTTCTCATACCCCAATCCTGCTACTTTTTCCAGAGTCACTTTTATGTTATCACTTTAGTAAAACTTGCCAATTCCCCCCCCCCCCCCACACACACACACACTTGTGAAAATCCATCCTAAGCTGTTACCACAACTGTAGTTGTCATCGAATTTTGGCAAGTTGGAAGTGGGGGGGTTATCGGTTTTTTGCTGATTTACAAATATATTGTTGCAGTGAGAAGCAATGATATTTGTATCCTTCTACAAATCCTTCTAGAGATTTAGTCTTCAATAAAACTCCATGACATCTAGATTGGTCTGAGCTGAGCTCAATCAGGCTGTTTTCTGAATGATTGTATCAAATGCTGTGGTTAGTGAACTTCCCCATTCAGAAGAGTTGGCGATAATGCTAAAACATTAGCATGCACTATAGCTCAGTGAAAGCAACATAATTGCCACTATCATCCCACTGCTTTTCTTAAGTGTACCTAGTTGACTACCACCAGCAAAGTGTGGGAAAATGCAAGGGGATGTGCTTTTAGTAAATTGGACTAGGAAGTAGGCTGCTTGGGGTGGCAGCTTTGTGTTTATACTCATAGATAATTTGGCAAACATATGTGGTATTGTAGGGCCTCATACAATGACATTGGTGTTAACTGGCTGATTTCAACTGTTTTGAGTAGTGTGCTTGGTTTTTAACAATCCTAGATTTCCTCAAGCACTAGAAGCAGTATGGTTCTGCACACCATTTTCTGGGGAATATGATCAAGGTTAAATTTATTTATCTATCTAGCTCTTCAGCTTCACATAAGCAATTGTTGAGCCACTGTACAAACTATAATACTTCATTAAGGAAATCATCAGATGGGCTTCTGGATGAGTTTCCATATGCTTAGGAAACAGGGCCCTATGGGAGCCCCACAGAAGCATTCACATGACATAAGAGCACTTCTAGTGGGACTCTGTGGGGCTCTATTTTCTAAGTGGGTGGAAAGAGAGTCAGAAGTCTGTCTTTAGGTGTCAGGTGTTACCCAACTCCAAATGGCTTGAAATGGGGGAAGTAGAAGATGGTTTCCTTGCTTGGCCCCCTGCTTGTGGGTTGGCCATCCCAGAAGATGGTTTCCTTGCTTTCCCCCTGCTTGTGGGATGAAGTTCATAGAAGACTTATGGCCTCCTGTAGTAAGTATTTTCTTACAATATTTTCCTTTTATTCATTTACTATAATGTGATTCTAACTATTTTTTCCATTGAATTCTGGCTTTTATTGCATTCAGCTACAGTGGAGAACTGGAGGGATGGGAGCTATTTTTTCATCCCAGTAAGTGCTGCTATTTGCGCCCCCCCCCCTCAAAAAAAAGGAATGGAATATATAAAAATCATGAATAGGGGAAATGGAGCTAAAAGGGAGCGAACAATAACCTTTAGTTTGGATTTTGCTTGTGAGGAGTCTTAACATTGGATCCTGACCTGGCCATGCAGCAAACCCCTCCAAGAGGTCTTCAGAGGGATTATAAATCTCTGGAGCACAAAGTTGTCAGTCCAGGCCACAAAAATTGTTGTGAAGCATGTACAACCCCTGCTACATAACATGTTAGCTTGTTCCAGCCTTGACCACTTAATCTGCTTCATATACACATGTGAAGGTCATGTAGGGCATCTATACAATGTCTGTATTTCTAGACATATTGTGAACCTTTTATAATGGTTTTATTGGATCTGTGTTTACCAAGACAAAAGTTATACTCAGAATGACGGGTGATTTCATCACAGGCTATGTTTGCACGATCTCTGAAGCTTTTCACTTTAAAGTCTAAATGAGTGCTTTGTCCTGAGGATATGAAGTCAGACAAATCATTTCATTTGCTGGTCGTTCCATGGATGTGTCAGTATTCTTCTGAATGTGGGCTGTTGATTATGCCCTTGCCTTCTTTCAAGCCAGGGGATTTCTGGTGGTTCACTTATTTTGACAGATGAAGAGTGGAGCCCATTCATAACCTTCCACTATGAAAGCCTTTCATATAGCATGGGCCTAAAAGTCACGCAAATCCTCTCAGACATCAAATTCTAATAAAGTTTTTTGGCTTTCCATGAAAGAAAGACCCAAGAAGCCACATTTATAGTCACACACAAGTGTTGTAGTCACACATAAGAGTTGTAGTCTCACACAAGTGTTGTAGTCACACAATGTTTGGCAAACATTCAGCTTGTTTTCATTTCCTAGGATATAAAAGCGGCAATATTTCTGGCATCAGCTACCACAGAATACGTAATTGAAGGCATCTGTTTAGCTCTGGTCTTTCTTTAGGTGCTATGAATATTTTGGAATCCTAATTAGTTGCACATTGCTTTGTATGTGGGTTGTTAAACAGTCTTTGTTTTCATACTTTAAAAAGCAAGGATTTTGCGAAAGGATGTGTCTAAAGACCTTTGAAATATCAAAATGAGTTGGAATTCTTTGTAGTTGCATTCTTTTCTTTTTCCAAAAAGGAAGACATTGTCATTACTTATAGTGGAACTCTAGTCCACCTAGTTTTTAACTCCGTTTATTTTCATAACTTATCTCGTGTTAATATTCAAGTGTGTATGTGTGTGTGTGTCTGTGTGTGTGTGTGTGTCTGTGTTATTAGAAGAAGCACAGATAGGGATCATTCCTGTATATACTAATCTCTCTTAATGCAGAATGATAAGTTAGGGAAGCCACTTTCCACTCCTTCTCATGTCCTACCTACAGAGCAGGTAGGACATCCTCATACTATGAACAGTACAACGTTGTTATCAATGGACACAATAATTTGCAATAAAGATAAAAGTGCATTTGCTTACAGGCTGAATTTGCAGTGCAGGTAGGATTCAGCCTCAGTTTCACTTCTGTAAAGTGAAGAAACCTATTAAAGTTTAGCACTTAAGAAGCCATATTCTAATGTGGCATTGTCAGGCATGGATTTAGACATAAGAACAGCCTAAGTTGCTAGCCTAAGGAAAGCATTTGTCATAGGCCTTCTATTCTTGTCATCCATTCAACAACTGAATGAAATGGTTCTAACATTTCATAAAGCGTGAACAAATATAGATATATAAATTTTTCCAGTATACATATTTTTCATTTTATAAAACATGAATAAATCATGCGTACAGTTTGTGCATCAAACACTATTAAAAGGGGATATTTAGAAGTTGAACAAATTGAGAACAACTTATCTTAATTTGTAATGCAATTTGATTGAGGGAACAATCCTGGGCATTGCTATATATTTTGTATTTTCTTGAAACTGGTGTGTGTGTTTGCGTGTAGCTGTTGAACTTTGCAACTGTTGGGTTTTGCAAAATTGAATGATTCTAACATCTCAGCTTTCTGAGAAAATATTGCATTGTGTTGTGTTTCTATTTTCATTAGCACTGATGGCATATGGGTGGAATATAAAGCTATCTACAGGGTGTTTGAAAAAGAACTCCCTAGTTTTAATGTATTATTAAAACCCTGTATAAAAATAGCTCCACTTTATTTGCCTGTGAAGTTGGTGAGATAAACCACTATTTCAAGTCATGAAATATAATCATAAGAATATGAATGCTATTCTAACCAGCAATAGTGAAATGAATGTTGGAAGGAAGAAGTCATTATTTTGATTAGTTGTTGGGAAATTATAGTGAGGTAAAAGCTCAAAGGATTTGAACATGTCCAAATACTTCTTCAAATTAGCTGTCTTCTCATTGTACTGGTCTAATAGTTTTCCACCTCATGCTTCATCACACCACCTGAGGCATGTATTGGTTGTTCAGAGATTTACTACTTGTCATGTCATATTACTGTAGTAGAGCTATATTCTGTTTAAATACGGATTGATCGGAGTTTAGGGTGATGAATTCTCTCCTGAAATGCATTAACTTTAGAGGAGCATAAAATGAGCTGTTTTCAAAATAGATGTGCAGTAGAACATAACTGTGGTTATCTGTGCATAGGACCTCTCTGTCCTGTGAACAACATAGAAAATTGTTCAGAACTCATTCTTCATGTCTCCTTCATTGATGTCAGCTGACCTTAGAGGACCATCTAAGTATATGGTTAGGTTTCTCAGAACAGAAAATAATTTATGGTAGAAACCACAAGCTGGTCAGTCTTTTTGCTTAAAGACTCTGATTGCAGGGTCCCTGTGTGTGGTCCATGGTAAAGAGAATTACATGGCTACAGAGAAACCCTGAGGGGTTTTTTTTTTTGGCTTGTTTGTTTAATGTGGGCAAAAGAAAACTGTCATATGTGACCACCCATATCCATAAGAAGTTTATGTACAGCAAATTTAGTCAACATATAAAATTGCCTCAAAGGCTTACTGGAGCAGAATGGAATAGTTTTAAGCTATCTGATTTTGTTGTAGACCCATATATGAAAAATAATAATGCCAGACCATGTATTTCCAGCTTGACTATATAAGGAAAAATCCATAATGTTGTGATTTGGAACTAGGGGTAGGAAGACATCCATTCTTTGAACTAAGGAGATCACTACAGCTTCCTAGCCTCAGTGTCCATGGGGAGGGAATAATGTAATGTTACTGAATTTCTAGAGTTAGTTACCTCTTCTCCCTCTCTTCTTGTTTACTAGAGAAAACAATTAGCATTTACAGCCAAGTTTTAGTGAGAGTTTCATACCCAGTGCTGAGGGGAATGGTACCATTTTCAGGGCCTCCATGATTACAGACCATGAAGCTTTGTGTGCAGCATAAGGCACCAGAAAACATCAGGTGATGGGGGCTGGGTCATAGGCCTGGGCTGTGGCGCAGGCGGGAGAGCAAGCCAGTGCAATTAACTGCAATGAATCACTCTGACCAGGAGATCATGAGTTCGAGCCCCGCTCGGAGCCTATGTTTGTTTGTCTTTGTTCTATGTTAAAAGGCATTGAATGTTTACCTATATGTGTAATGTGATCCACCCTGAGTCCCCTTCGGGGTGAGAAGGGCGGAATATAAATGCTGTAAATAAATAAATAAATAAACAAACAAACAGGCTATAAGGCCTGGTTGTCCTTTCATATACTTCTTTGTCTCATTCCAATATAGACATTTTCTTCTCATTAATTGGGAAATTTGATGATTGGCTCAAGTGGTGTCTTTAGATAAGTTGCTTCCTTACCTACCAGTAAGTGGCTGTCCAAAGAGTTCCATCTACTATTGGAGTTCCCTCAGAAGTTTTATTTATTTGCCATATTTATATCCTGCTCTTCTCATCTGAAGGGGATTCAGAGCATCACACATAAAGGCACAATTCAATGCCATACAACACATATCCTGGCAAAAAAAAAACATACACATTAAAACAACCGCTAAAAACATTAAAAAACATTTCAACATTGAAATTATTAAAATCATGTAATCCAATATCGTAGTCCAGGCCATTCCAGTTATCATTGCACCATTCAAAAATTCACATATTGCACTCATAGCTTAACCAAAAGCTTGATCCCACGTACACGTTTTCAGTTTTTCCTAAAGGTCATGTGGGAGGGAGATGATCTGATGTCACTGGAGATGGAGTTCCACAGCCGAGGGGCACCCAAGGCTTCCATAGAGGTAGTCTATAATAGATATCAGGCCTCTGCTAGCCCTGCATCAGGTAGCTCCTCTCTCCTGCTCCTTTCAAAACCAATTAAACAGGATATAAATTTAATAAAGTGGCCCTTATTTAATTCTATTTTTGAGTCTGGTCTCCTTATTCTATGGTTAAGCATTGGCATCTGATTTTGAGTCTTTCACATTTCATTTAGCAATACAATGATTCTTTGACCCCAGAGTTTAATTTGTTCCATGACTAAACTCTTTAACTCAAATCACTCTTATTTGAAAGGGAATTTTCCCATTGAAATGCTATTAATCTGTCCCAGCCTCTGACAGTCCCCCACATTTCTGTTACTTGTTTTGAAATAATAAGGGCTCGATTTAGCGGGGTTTTACTGTAGCTTGTTAATGCCAATGGGTACTTTGCATAGATGCTTCACCAGGTCATTTTTGATAGCAAAGCCGAAGCCATATCATCTTCATTCTCCTTGAGGCAATCTTTTCCAGAAGAGGGTATAGACTCCTTTTTCTTCCTTCAGCTGTCCCTTTCCTGGTCTCCAGGTCTCTTGAAGTTCTGCTATATCAATGTTAATGTTAAAGTGCCTCAGCTCCCTTGCAGTAATAGCAATTGCTATCTGTGTTGTCCAACAACATCCATATGTTTCATGTCCCAAAGTTCATCATTCATGTTTAAGGCATCGTTTCTAGTTCCCTCCCTGCATGGGGTGAGCAGAGTGGATCCAAAAAAGGGCTGCTCAGTCATGGATACAGCTGCTGGATTATTCAACTGTCTTGGACCTTGAGGTAGAACAACTGAATCTATATCCACTGCCCATGTGCCTGTCTGTGACCAGGGGCTTTCAGATTTCATAGTCTTGCCCCTGTCGCCACTTGCTGATCACCATGGGACTTTAGGTTTTGTTTTTATTTTTCTTGGAATATGCCTGTACATGAGTTTTTAATGTGTGAAGGTCAGTGCATGGCTGATCAACACACAATCTTCACAGAATGAGGTTCCCAACCAGTGTCATTGTTGTCGACCGCGTTTTAGGGGATCGGGCCCTTAAGGAGAGACCCGACCCGGTCCGGAGGGAACGGACCTTGGCGAAGCCAAAAGGAGAATATAAGCCGCAATACAACCTGAAGCCGAAATGAAGAAGGTCCGCCAAAGTTGAAGGAAAATCCGCCAAGGAGTCTTTATTGAGCGATTCAGCTGAAAAGGACGCTAATAGCGATCATTCAATCTACTAGCGTATCATATGTTTCAAATAAAGCCATATTTATACAATGTTTCGGTCTGACAGCCCTTTGAATTTCCCGCCCCGCTCCCCCGCCCATCTAATCGCGGATAGGCTGGGAGGTTGAACGAGGCGGGCTTTCGTTTCCCACCTCGCTCTGCTGGCCCAATGGGGAGCCGCTTTTTGTCCCCACTCGGGCCAATCAGAGAGGAGGAGGCGGGAGCTATTGAAACAATGAAGTGACAGGACAGGAAATATCAGATTAATCCTTGCCCGGCCGATTTCTAAAGGAATTAATGGCACCCATCAAGGATGTCCAGGGTCCTGTCACATTCACAGATTTTAGATATGTCTTGGGGTGTCAGACGGGAAGTGGTGATGGGTGTTGATGAGCCAAAATTGACAGGCTCCACAGGGCGCCCAACGTGGGGCGTCCTGGAATTTCCTGAGATATGACAATGTTTGCCCTGGGGGCTGAATCACCTTTAGGACTATACTCCGAATTTGGTGACTCAGCCTTATATTGCCCATGCAATCTGAATTAGATTGGGTTAAGCTGTAGCAGATTATCCTTTTGTTTTTGGGAAGGGAGGCCTGGGTCATAGGGGCTAGGGTTCATGTTGGGGTCAAAATATTTCCCATTTGATTTCATGATTTGACAATTATATGAGATAAAATGAAAAATAAAATAAAGTTGGAGCGTAAACCCAGCTAGGAAAAACACATAATTTCCGGGGATCCCAAAGAGTACAAATACATATAGGCAGATAGACAGATTTCGAGGAAGTAAGGGGGGAATCCATAGAGGGGGGGGCTACATTGCATAAAGGGGAATCGTGGATGATATAAACAATTGAAAACATTTGATAAGAACGAGGTTTACAACATCTGGGGAACCCAATATGGAAAGTCATAGAAGTGGAGTTCTAGCAGCATGATTTCTCAATTCATGAAGTTAGCCCAACGATTAGAAGTTCATACAACAGTGGGTCATGAGGGTGTCCAGGTACATAGAATATGAAAATCCATGGATACATGAGGGAAAAGAGTTCATCTGTGATGGAAGGAAATTCATAGAGAGGGCATGGGGAAGGGGCACATGTGGGTTATAGTCTTCGGAGGTATAAGATTTCATAAGTCCAGGGGTAGGTCTGGGGAAGAGTGTTCTTCTCCTTCATAAAATTACGAAGGTATGAATGAAACGTGGAGGGCACCCGTCCGGGCACCCCCTGGCAGCTGCAGAGAGAGTGAGGGTACTTGGAGATCTATGTCTCCCCAGCGGGAGAGCGATCCCCCCATCCCCAGTTCACAGAAAGGGGCTAGGGATCTCTTAAAACCATTCCGCGAGTCGCGGGGAGAGGAAAGTCCGGGATAAGGCTGGAGGAGGGCAGCCCGGCTTGAAAAGAGCAGTCGGTCCCGTTTGACAGTCAGCTGTTGAGGTGCCGAAAACTGGACCGATCTCGGTTCCGTTGGTGGTCTTCGAGTCAGGAGCCTTAGAAAGGGTTAGGACTAAAAGAGGAGCGTTCTAGGGGTAATTTTGATAGAGATATGAGCCAATTTATATCGTCCGCCGTATTAATCTATGGCGGAGAAGCCTCCGCCAGGGTTCTTTTAAGATCAGGCGGGTTAGTGAGAGAGAGAGAAATTGCATGCAAAGGAAGGAGTCAGAGAATGACACAAAATAACCAGATAGAGAGTGTTACTGTTAAAATAAATGCTACTTTTATTGGGGGGATTTGTTACATAGTTCAGGGAAGGGGAAAGTGAAGAAAGAAAAAAATCTTTTAATAATAGTCTGCTGCGGTCCCGCTCCGTTCCTTTGGTGAGTGATCTGTGGAACTCTCCGCTGCGCTTTTAAATTAATTTAAAAGCCGGGGTTTCGGTTATCATAACCCCACTCGGGAGGGCGGGGCGAGGTGGGCGGAGCCTATTTCGCCCCTGCCCTACCGCATAAGCATTATAACCTCTCAGCGGCAGCATGGCCATCTGCTGAGAGGGGTTCGAATGGTTCTTTTTGCGACAAATTTGGAACAGAGCGGGCAAATGCGACCAGCAGCAGCTTATTATTAGAAGGAAAAGGATTACAGCTAGAAAAAGGAGAAAACCTTTCCTCAACCAGTCTAAAGAAGGGAGCCAATCGGTCAGAAAACTAAGGTCGAATCCAGTCGTCTCCTTAATTCCTAAAGCCAAATCATTCAAACTCTCGATGGATTTATGAATCATAGGAGTCTGGTCTGTCAAATTAAAGCAGCACATGTGCCTTACGCTCTCACAGCCATAGTGGTTTTTCAATAAGAGGAAATCAATAGCTGCCCTGTTATCTAATACAGCCTCCCGCAGCTCATGCATTTCCTTTGCCACTGATGCCAAGGCTTGAGAGGTATAATTGATGTTTTTGACCAGAGCGCAGGCCAGATGCTTTATGGCCCTATAATTCATGGCTGAGGCCACTCCAGGAGTGAACAATGCAGCTGCCACAAATTGAGGAATGCCCTTAAGTACCACTGAGGGGTCGCAATTTGGATCCAAGTTTTGAATGGATCTTGCCTTCCGACTCAAAGAGTGTGCCAGTTCTAAGTCGTTCTTGGAAGGCATAAAAAGAGACAGCCTACCCAATGCACAATTCCCCATGGAGGTATTGGCAGGTAGATAACCATAGGCTGTCTGTCCACACAGGAAAAACCATCCTGGGGGCAGGACCAAATGGGCATTCAGATGAGACAGTTTTTCTATATGTGTGCAATTTAGAGAGTTGTCAATGGGAAGCTGATGGCACTCACCGGTGCAGGTGGGTATTTGAAAACAATTTTCTGCTTGTGGAACATGAGCAAGGCGGATAGTAGCCATGCCGGGCAACTTGTCCATGGAAACTCTTCCCCAGTTTGAGAGATCTCTGTAAGACATATCCTTTGGGATGTCTTGGAACATGGTATAATTTCTAAAAATTTCCAGAGGTTCTGGAATGCCAATTAAACAAGTGGAAAACAGGTCTGTGGCGGAAGCTCCACTAGACAGGCAAAAGTCTGAGACATTTAAGGCCTTTGTGGCCAACTGTTGCCAGAAGTTTACTTTAGAAGAAAGCCATTCATACAAAACTGGGCTAGAACTGGCAGGGAGAGTCAGAGAAAAAATGAGAATTAGGGTTAGCATTTTTAGGGTTAGCACGCTGGACAGCTCCCAGCGGGGAAAGATAGGGAAGGAACAGGGAGAGAAAAATAGAGAGAAGATTAGAACTCACGGCTCCTGATGCAGCACGCTGGACAGCTCCCAGTGGAACTGCGGTGTCGGCTCTTCCGAGCGGGGGGGTTGAAGTGAGGGCCGATTTGACAGCTGTCAAAGTGAGCTGTCAAATGTTTGTAGGTCCAAATAGGGGCGTTCCCGTGGTGCTAGAGGGATGGGATTTGAAGGGGTCCTTGGAGGGGGTCTTGTGCTTTGGTCTCGGGCTTTTGGTCTTTCTCCGGGCCTCGGGAGGGTGTGGGTCAGGACAGTTCGCGGGCGGCGGGCCCTGAGGAGGTGTTTTCCAGAACAACACCTTCAGGTCATCTCCCAGCTCAGCAGTCCACAGATCTTTGTCTTCCTCACCGCTGGTGGGGGCTGGCTCAGGTTCAGGAGCGCTCTTGAGCCTGGTGTGATGGATCCAGGCACGGATTCCAGCAACCTTGCAAGCGGTGTAGGAGGTCAGGAGGACTTGGTGAGGTCCGACCCACTTCTCAGTCAGAGGCTCCGGTCGCCACGTCCGCACGAAGACCCAATCTCCAATGGAAAAGTCATGGACTGGAGCATCCAAGGGGACAGGAAGGTGGGAGAGTAGGTACCTGTTTAGAGAAGAGAGGACAGAGGTAAGAGAAGACAGTCTAGCTCTAAGGCTTTCGGAACCCACCTCATGTAGGTGTTCAGCCTTCAAGGGAACCTGGGAAGAAGGAAAAGGCCTTCCATAAAGAATCTCAAAAGGACTTAATTTTAACTTGCCCCTAGGGGCAGCCCTGACTCGAGTGAGAGCGAGTGGGAGAGCCTCTGGCCAAGGTAGGTTAGCTTGCTGACAGATTTTCGCCACTTGTCTCTTAAGGGTTTGGTTCATCCTTTCAACCTTGCCACTTGCTTCTGGGTGCCAGCTGGAGTGTAAGTCCCACCGGATCTGAAGGGCCTGAGAGACCTGTTGGGTGACCTTGGAGATGAAGGAACTCCCGTTGTCCGAAGAAATGCAGAGGGGCAGACCGAAACGTGGGATGATGTCATGGAGGAGGGCTTGAGTGACTTCTTTGGCAGTACAAGTATAGCAGGCGAAAGCTTCAGGCCACCCGCTGTAGCAATCCACAAACACCAACAGGTATTTGTACTTCTTACTGGGGGGCAATTCAGCAAAATCCACCTGCCATACCTGTCCTGGTTGCAGTCCTGCCCTGAGATGCCCCACTTCTGGCTTCTTCTGGATCTTGGGATTGTTCTTCAGGCAGAGGAGGCATCGCTTGCAGGCCCAGATAGACTGTTGGGCCATGCGTGGTCCAATGAAGAAGGATCTGAGGTGTTCCAGCATGGCATCATGACCCCAGTGGGTGCTTTTGTGAAGACGGAGGGCCACTTCACGCATCAGGGGATCTGTGAGGAGCAGACGGCCTTGGCTGTCCTTCCACCAACCCCCATCCCGTGTCAGGCCTTCCTTCCTAGCAAACTCATCGTCTATAGTTCCGTACAGAGGGAGGCTGGTGATGGTGGTATCTGGGATGAGGGCACCCTGGAAGGTGGGCGTTTGGGTGGCGGCCCCCTTAGCCGCGGCATCTGCTCTCCTGTTTCCCCTGGCGGCGTCCTGGTCTCCCGTCTGGTGTCCCCGACAGTGGATGACAGCGACGGCAGTGGGCTTGCAGACAGCATCCAGCAGCCTCAGGATTTCTGCCTGGTGCTTGACTGGGCTGCCAGCAGTGGTCAGCAGTCCCCTCTCCTTCCAGATGGCTCCGTGGGCATGCAGGACATTGAAGGCGAATTTAGAGTCTGTGTAGATGTTAACAGTCCTTCCTTCTGCCAGCTCCAGAGCTCTGGTGAGGGCGATGAGTTCTGCCTTTTGGGCGGAGGTGCCGGCTGGCAATGGTTCTGCCTCTATGGTGTCCCACAGAGTAACAACTGCATAGCCCGCCTTCCTCACGCCCTGATGGACACTGCTCGACCCATCAGTGTAGTATTCCAAGTCTGCCTGGGGAAGTGGTTGGTCCTTGAGGTCCGGCCAGCTGGAGTAGACTTCTTCAATGGTGGCGATGCAATCATGTGGTTCCTGGTCGTCCCCTTCGGCTGGTTCGATGGGCATCAGGATGGCTGGGTTGAGGCAGTTGGTGGTGGCCAGGGTGAGGTCTCCCTGGTCGATGAGCAAAGCCTGGTAGCGAGTGAGCCATCCTGCTGACAGCCAGTTGGTCCCCTTAACATCCAGGACTGCCAGGACGCTATGGGGCACATAGACAGTCATTGGTTGGCCCAGTGTCAGCTTCCGGGCTTCCTCAGCCAGCATAGCGGTGGCAGCCACGGCACGAAGACAGGCTGGCCACCCAAGGCTGGTGGGGTCCAGTCGCTTGGAGAAGTATGCGACTGGCCTTTTGGTGTTGCCCAGAGGTTGGGTC
Source organism: Anolis carolinensis (assembly GCF_035594765.1). Taxonomy (NCBI): domain Eukaryota; kingdom Metazoa; phylum Chordata; class Lepidosauria; order Squamata; family Anolidae; genus Anolis; species Anolis carolinensis. The sequence continues at coordinate 132,229,854 of NC_085843.1, forward strand.
AACACCCCCGCTGCCACCCCCCGACGTTCGTGGACATAGAGGAAGAAGGGCTTGGTCATGTCAGGCAGTCCCAAAGCTGGTGCAGACATGAGGGCTTTCTTGATGTCATCAAAGGCTGTCCTGCATTCTGCGGTCCAGGTGAGGAAAGTCTCCGGTCCGGTGGTTGCCTCGTAAAGAGGCCTGGCGAGCAGTCCAAAGTTAGGCACCCAGATCCTGCAGAAGCCAGCCATGCCCAGAAAACCCCGCAGTTGCTTCTTGGTCTTGGGCTCTCGGACCTTGCAGATGGCTTCCTTCCGCTCCGGTCCCAGAGCCCGCTGTCCTTGAGAGACATCAAACCCCAAGTAACGCACAGTGTCCTTGCAGATTTGAGCTTTCTTTTTGGAGACCTTGAAGCCAGCCTCTCCCAGGTAGTTGAGGAGACTGATGGTAAGTCTTTCACAGGTAGGTACATCCTCACAACAAAGCAGAAGATCGTCAATATATTGGAGAAGGACCCCCTGGTCCCGATCCGGCCACCTGTCCAGCTCCGAAGCGAGGCTTTGGCTGAAGATCGTAGGAGAACAAGTGAAACCTTGCGGAAGAACCTGCCAGCAAAGCTGCACCTTCCTGGCCGAGTCCACATGCTCCCACTCAAAGGCAAATATTTCTTGGCTATCTACGTGTAGAGGGATAGAAAAAAACGCATCTTTTAAGTCCAGAACAGTAAAGCAAGAGCAGGAAGGAGGGATAGTAGAAAGAAGAGTATAGGGGTTAGGCACCACGGGATGAATGTCCACCACAACGGCATTGATGGCTCTGAGGTCCTGTACAAAGCGGTATTCATCTGAGTTGGGCTTCTTGACTGGCAGCACAGGTGTGTTGTAAGGGGAGGCGCACTCTCTCAGCAGAGAGTACTTCAGAAAATTTTCAATGATGGGCTGGAGGCCCTTTTTGGCTTCGAGGGGGATGCGGTATTGGGGAATCCTAGGAGGCCTGATGTCAGGTTTTAGGGCAATTTTGACTGGGGCAATGTTCTTGGCCCTCCCTGGAATCCCATCGGCCCACACAACAGGGTCGACTTGTTCCAGAATGGCCAAAGGGATCAGGTCAGCCTCTGGGCTGGGCTGATGAAGCAGGAGAGCCTGTATCCTCCACCCCTCCTCCTCTGGGACAGCCAAGATGATCTTTTCTGGCCCAAAGGTGACCTGCGCCCTGATTTTACAAAGGATGTCTCGGCCCAGAAGGGGAACCGGACACTCAGGCATGTACAGGAACTCATGAGACAGAGTCTTCCCTCCCACCTCACACTCCATGGGCTTGAGAAAAGACCTCTCTGCCTCTTTCCCTGAGACCCCCACTACCTGAGTCTTCCTAGCTCCCATGTCTGTTCCCCGAAACCCTTCGGTGACCACTGAATGGGTGGCCCCACTGTCTAGAAGGAAATCCACAGTTCTTTTTCCTAACTTCAATGGCACCAACGGGTCACTGGGAGCCAAGACGATCCGCTGTCCTAGTCACATGACCCGGCTCCCTGCCCCCTTATCCTTGAGATCGGGACATTCTCTCCTGAAGTGCCCCCTCTGCTGGCAGTAGTAACAACGGAGTTCCCTTGGTGGCTCCCTCCCTTGTCCTCTGTCCCTCCAAACTGGCCTCTGTTCTCCCCAAATCCTCGTCCCCTGTCACGTTCTGCCAGTGCAGCCACCATACTGGCTGCCTGGACCTGCGCTTGAGCCTGTCGGTCATCTTCTTCCTTCTGGGCTGCTGCGTCCTCCCGGTTGTGGAATACCTTAAAAGCAATGTTGATTAACTGGGAGATGGGCATACCTTCTCCCCCCTCCAGTTTCTGGAGTTTTAGCCGAATGTCCCTGTATGACCTGCCAATGAACAGGGAATTTAAAGCGGACGCATTTCGGGGGTCAGAGGGGTCAATGTGTGTCCACTGTTTTGCAGTGCGACATAACCGATCATAAAAATCAGAGGGGCTTTCTTCAGGAGTCTGTTTTATGTCATAGTATTTAGAAAGATTTATAGGTCGAGGATAGACCAACGGCAGGCCAGCCAAGATGGCACGGTGGAAAGCCTTTAAAGACATCATACCAGCGTTGGTATTGTAGTCCCAGCCGGGGTCTTCCTTGGTTGGAAAAATAATTTCAGAATCTCTACCATCATCTACATCTGCCTTCATGATTTCAGCCTGAGCTGCGGCCAGTAGGCAGCGCTTCTCCTCTTGAGTAAGGAGAGAAGCTAAGAGAGTCATAACATCTGCCCAGGAGGGGCGATGAGTTAGAAAAATAGTTCTAAAAAGTTCGGTCATTTCCGAGGGGTCTTGGGAAAGTGGTGCAGTTGTCTTCTTCCAGGTAATGAGGTCTGTTGTACTGAAAGGGACATGGATTAGGACCGGGTCTCCCCTTGCCCCGACCACCTCCCGTAGGGGGGCCATTACAGTGGCGGGGCGGGTCCGCAGGCTATTTTTGGTGATGAGGGGCTTAAAGGGATCCTCTGACGCTTGGGAAACCCTTCGAGGGGGGGGATGAAGTTTCTGATGAGGGGGTAGGAGAGGGACAGTTGAGGCTGGGTCTTTCGGGTGCTAGGAGGACTGGTGGGGGGGTCTGAGAAGCTGGGGGTGCTGAGGAGACAGGGGGGTTCCTGCGGGGGGCGCAGATGGGAGTAATAGAGGGTGGAAAATCTGAGAGGCGAGAGGGTCTGGGATCTGGAAGGGTGATCCTTTGGGAAGCGAGTATGGGAGGTAGCCATTAAAAAATGGGAAAGGAAGTTGAGAAGGAGAGAGAGAAGTGGATTGGAGAATGGGGGGGTTGAGAGGAGGAGAGAGAAGAGAGGATTGGGGGGGCTGAGGGGAAATAGGAGGTTGGGAAACGGAGGGGAGATGGGGCTGAGAGAAAATAGAGGGCTGGGAAACGGAGGGGGGACGGGGGGAAATGGCAGGAGGTTGGGAGAGTGAGTCTGGAAGAGTGGGGATCCCGGGAAGCAGAGGTTCCCTAGACGGGTCAATTTGGGGGTTCTGGATCGGTGCAGGGCTCAGGACAGGGGGAGAAAGCGGGGAATGAGGAGGGGCGAGGGATGGGGGTCGGGGTTGGTAAGGTGGGGGGCAAGCGAATGTCTCCAGAAGTTCCTCTTCTGGTGGAGGCGGGAGGGGGAGTAGGTCTAGAGAGGAGCTTCTGAGGAGGGTTGGTTTGGAGCCCATGTCCCTGCATGGGAAGACTTGGATCCCCTCTCCCCTTCCACTCTCCCTCTGGCTTAAGGCCATGAACATCGCGGCGTAAGCAAGTTGGGACCACTTGCCCTCCCCATGGCAATGGCTCTGGAGTCTCAAAATGAGATTCTCATCCTCACTGCCGTGCGGAGGCCAAGCGACTCCCCCTTCAAGGGCCACGAGGGGCCACTTACGCGTGCTGAGTTGGACCAACCTGGCCTGCACCATGTTTTTCGATGCAAACCCACCCCAATTGGCCAGGATCTTACCCAATGGAGAATCCCTGGGGATGTCTGCTGGGGTGGGACACCCTAGACGTGCTGAACAAACACCCATTCTTGGCTCAGCCCCTGCCTACCCTGACAGTTAATGGAGTAACGACTCACCCAACCGGCTAGGTGCCGCTCGTCCTTCCAAGAGTTCCCTCCACCAAGACTGAATGGCTGGCGTCCGTGGAATCCGCAGGTGCCCCGGGAACACAACCGTTCCCCTACCCCACGATCCTCGAACCTGTAATCTTACAAGCCAGACTGTTCTCACATGCCCCCAGGTGCCAGATGTTCCCGCGTTTCACCAGGAATTTGTTACCGAGCCCTGATCCGAAGTGCAATACCTCCAGAGCTCCGCCCACCTGGGTCTCAACAACGGAGCCGGTTCCCTTTTTTTCCAGGGCGTCCCCTGTTTCACGTTGGCGCCTTTCCTTCGAGGAGCTAAAAATCTGCTTCCTCCTATCTGGCTCCTTTGTTCAGTACCCTGAATCAGATCTAGAGAGAGAAAGGGACTGCCAGAGAAATTTAGATGTGAAATGAGGTCAAATTGTTGGTCGGAGGGCCCTCCTTGCAGCCGTTTCTCTCCCCAACCTGTTCCAGAATATCTGGACCAAGGTCGCCGCTTGGAATTTTAGCCTAGAAATTGATCTTTGGAACTTCCAAGCAAGTCCCTTCGTGGTAAAGCCAAATTATGTTGTCGACCGCGTTTTAGGGGATCGGGCCCTTAAGGAGAGACCCGACCCGGTCCGGAGGGAACGGACCTTGGCGAAGCCAAAAGGAGAATATGAGCCGCAATACAGCCTGAAGCCGAAATGAAGAAGGTCCGCCAAAGTTGAAGGAAAATCCGCCAAGGAGTCTTTATTGAGCGATTCAGCTGAAAAGGACGCTAATAGCGATCATTCAATCTACTAGCGTATCATATGTTTCAAATAAAGCCATATTTATACAATGTTTCGGTCTGACAGCCCTTTGAATTTCCCGCCCCGCTCCCCCGCCCATCTAATCGCGGATAGGCTGGGAGGTTGAACGAGGCGGGCTTTCGTTTCCCGCCTCGCTCTGCTGGCCCAATGGGGAGCCGCTTTTTGTCCCCACTCGGGCCAATCAGAGAGGAGGAGGCGGGAGCTATTGAAACAATGAAGTGACAGGACAGGAAATATCAGATTAATCCTTGCCCGGCCGATTTCTAAAGGAATTAATGGCACCCATCAAGGATGTCCAGGGTCCTGTCACATTCACAGATTTTAGATATGTCTTGGGGTGTCAGACGGGAAGTGGTGATGGGTGTTGATGAGCCAAAATTGACAGGCTCCACAGGGCGCCCAACGTGGGGCGTCCTGGAATTTCCTGAGATATGACAATGTTTGCCCTGGGGGCTGAATCACCTTTAGGACTATACTCCGAATTTGGTGACTCAGCCTTATATTGCCCATGCAATCTGAATTAGATTGGGTTAAGCTGTAGCAGATTATCCTTTTGTTTTTGGGAAGGGAGGCCTGGGTCATAGGGGCTAGGGTTCATGTTGGGGTCAAAATATTTCCCATTTGATTTCATGATTTGACAATTATATGAGATAAAATGAAAAATAAAATAAAGTTGGAGCGTAAACCCAGCTAGGAAAAACACATAATTTCCGGGGATCCCAAAGAGTACAAATACATATAGGCAGATAGACAGATTTCGAGGAAGTAAGGGGGGAATCCATAGAGGGGGGGGCTACATTGCATAAAGGGGAATCGTGGATGATATAAACAATTGAAAACATTTGATAAGAACGAGGTTTACAACATCTGGGGAACCCAATATGGAAAGTCATAGAAGTGGAGTTCTAGCAGCATGATTTCTCAATTCATGAAGTTAGCCCAACGATTAGAAGTTCATACAACAGTGGGTCATGAGGGTGTCCAGGTACATAGAATATGAAAATCCATGGATACATGAGGGAAAAGAGTTCATCTGTGATGGAAGGAAATTCATAGAGAGGGCATGGGGAAGGGGCACATGTGGGTTATAGTCTTCGGAGGTATAAGATTTCATAAGTCCAGGGGTAGGTCTGGGGAAGAGTGTTCTTCTCCTTCATAAAATTACGAAGGTATGAATGAAACGTGGAGGGCACCCGTCCGGGCACCCCCTGGCAGCTGCAGAGAGAGTGAGGGTACTTGGAGATCTATGTCTCCCCAGCGGGAGAGCGATCCCCCCATCCCCAGTTCACAGAAAGGGGCTAGGGATCTCTTAAAACCATTCTGCGAGTCGCGGGGAGAGGAAAGTCCGGGATAAGGCTGGAGGAGGGCAGCCCGGCTTGAAAAGAGCAGTTGGTCCCGTTTGACAGTCAGCTGTTGAGGTGCCGAAAACTGGACCGATCTCGGTTCCGTTGGTGGTCTTCGAGTCAGGAGCCTTAGAAAGGGTTAGGACTAAAAGAGGAGCGTTCTAGGGGTAATTTTGATAGAGATATGAGCCAATTTATATCGTCCGCCGTATTAATCTATGGCGGAGAAGCCTCCGCCAGGGTTCTTTTAAGATCAGGCGGGTTAGTGAGAGAGAGAGAAATTGCATGCAAAGGAAGGAGTCAGAGAATGACACAAAATAACCAGATAGAGAGTGTTACTGTTAAAATAAATGCTACTTTTATTGGGGGAATTTGTTACATAGTTCAGGGAAGGGGAAAGTGAAGAAAGAAAAAAATCTTTTAATAATAGTCTGCTGCGGTCCCGCTCCGTTCCTTTGGTGAGTGATCTGTGGAACTCTCCGCTGCGCTTTTAAATTAATTTAAAAGCCGGGGTTTCGGTTATCATCATGACAAGCATGACGATAGTGGCTTTCATCTGTTGCAGCTTCCTTCCACCTGCTCCACTGTTGAAGTTTTTGGGTCTTCAGATTGTTCTTGATCTGGATACTCCCCTATGGCCCCTCCTGGGAGTCCATGACTACTGTGGTTATGCCCACAGTTTCATTGGAATATGCAAGCCCCTTCACCATGACAAGGTGACAACCCATCTTTAAAGAGGGTAGACCTGAGTCAACACAAGAGCTCCACCAGCTCATTTAAAAAGTATGGGTGACCAAGAAAATCCCAGAAGACTTCAAGGATGCCACCATTATCACCCTTTTCCAAAAGGCAGAAAGAACAGACTGTGGAAACTATCGAGGTATCTCTCTTCTAACCTCCACTGGGAAAATCCTTGCTTTCAGAAGACACCCTCCCAGAATTCCAGAACAGCTTCCACCCCTTCAGAGGAACAGTGGATATGATATTAACTGCACAACAGCTCTAAGAAAAATGCAGGGAACAAAACCAATGTCTACACATGGCAGTAATTGACCTTGCAAAGGCATTCAACTCAGTAAATTGCAGTGCCCTCTGAACCATTCTCCAAAAAATCGGATGCTCTGACAAATTTGTGAATACCCTATGGCTTCTCCACGATGACATGATGGCAACAGTCTTGGACATCAATGGCTCCCAAAGTGACCCATTTAAGGTGGAATCAGGTGTCAAACAGGGATGTGTTATTGCCCCAACCTTATTCTCCATATTCATCGCTATGATAATGCACCTTGTTGATAGGAAGCTACCCACTGGTGTGGAAAACATCTATCGGACAGATGGCAAGCTATTTTACCCTAGTAGACTAAAAACTAAAACTAAGGTCACAACAATATCTGTTATAGAACTCCAATATGCTGATCATAATGTGGTCTCTACTCATTCAGAAGACCTAGAAGCCACTCTACACGCCTTTGCAGAAGCATACAAAAAGCTTGGCCTCTCACTGAACATCAAGAAAACCAGCCAATCCATTTGCAATTCCAGAAATACAGCTTAATGGTGTAACATTAAAAAATGTTGAGCATTTCCGCTACCTTGGCAGCCACCTCTCCACAAATGTCAACATTGACACTGAAATCCAACACGGTCTGAGCTCTGTGAATGCAGCATTCTTCTGAATGAAGTGGAGAGTGTTTGAAGATCAGGACATTCCAAGGGAGACCAAGATGCTTGTTTATAAAGCTATTGTTCTCCCAACCCTGTTATATGCTTGCATCAAGCCAACCCTGACTGGGACCGCCTTCCCTCTTGAATCCGATGTCCTCACTGTGGAAGAACATGTGTGTCAAGAATAGGTTTCCACAGTCACCTACAGACCCACCGACAAGACCCTACACTTGAAAGGCTATCGAATTCAGACACGCTGATGATGATGACTCATTCCAGCCTCCCTACCTCTCTTGCTCTCTCTCCCTCTCTCTCTTCATGAAGCCAAACATAACAAGAATAAAAACCACACAAAATCAACTACCCCAAAGTTCCTTAAAAAAAGACAAGAGCAAAGTGGACAACAATCTCCCAAAGTGGACAAGAGCATGAGGCATGAGGCACAGAGGCACGAGTCATGGACACTACTCCCTTGAAGCCCTGAAGCCCTGTACTCTTGCACTAGTGCTCCCTCTGGTGCTAGCTCTTAACTCTAAATGCTGCTCATATGTCAAAGCAAAACATGGGTCGAGCAAAAGCTCTTACTTCAAAATGCTGTTAAGTTGAGATGCTCTTAAGTTGGGACTTTCTTAAATTGAGGGTCCACTTAGTCTCCTTTGAATAACTTTCACTAATGAGGATAGTTTATTATAAACAGATTATTATAATTTTGGATGTGTTTTTGACATTCTAACATATTCCCAATGCCAGCAACTGAATTGGTACCAGTTCTTTTTAGATTCCGAATTTCTTCTTCCTTGCCTCATTAAAAAAGCAACAACATAACTCTTAATTTTTAAGTATATGCACACTTGCATGCACACGGCTTTGGTTTTCCAGAAAAAAAAAGCATGTATTTTACTCACACAACAAATATATTAGTATTATACTGCATGTTTAATTTGTATTGTGAAGCAAAACAAATGTGATTATTTAATTACCCTTGTGGTTCAGCAAGCAAATTTAATTTCCATCACATATCCTCATTAGTGAAAGTTATGCATCATTTACAATTTTAGCAATTATTATCATTACAATTACATAATTCATTGAAAGTAATCAATAATGAAGAATCTCCGCAAAGGTGAAACTAATTTCCCCAGTTAAGACTGGGGGAATTAGGGTTGGTGGCAGCAGGAGCAAGTCAATGTGCACTGCCAGAATGCCTTTATTGCTGCTTACAGATTTATGCAGGCTGGTGAAAGAAACAGCAGCAGTACCATGACATAGGAAAACCTTAAGGTGGATGATAGGGATTCTAGGTTAGTATAGGAAAATTTAGCACAATTTCAATGGGAGCAGATTCCAAGTTTGTTGTATTTTTTCTGGGCTATATGGCCATGTTCCAGAAGTATTCTCTCCTGACGTTTCGCCCACATCTATGGCAGGCATCCTCAGAGGTTGTGAGGTATGGAGAAACTAAGCAAGGAAGGCCCGGGCTGTGGCGCAGGCTGGAGAGCAAGCCAGCTGCAACCAGCTGCAGTGAATCACTCTGACCAGGAGGTCATGAGTTCGAGGCCCGCTCAGAGCCTATGTTTGTTCGTCTTTGTTCTATGTTAAAAGGCATTGAATGTTTGCCTATATTGGTAATGTGATCCGCCCTGAGTCCCCTTCAGGGTGAGAAGGGCAGAATATAAATGCTGTAAATAAATAAATAAATAAATAAATAAATAAATAAATAATAGGCTTGCTCAAATAATTCGTTTTCCCCGTTTACCGTTATTGATTCGTTTTTTTCGGATTTTTTGAAGCAATATTGAATCTTGGCTGTCCACACGCCTGGATATCGCGGTTTCGAACCGCGATTGGCCGTTTTCCGTAATGGCGCCTTTTTTTTCGTTTTTAAAAAATGCTTTGTCAAATCATCCAAACTTTTTTAAGTCCACTGGGGCAATCTAGTGTGTTGTTTGCCCCTTGTAGCCAATCAGAGAGCACGTTTAACCAGGGGGAGGGGCTGGTAGGACGTGCTTAATGAAAACAGCGTGCACACGCCTCGTGGCTCAGTCGCACTGGGACTTTTGGAGAGGGTGGAAGGGTAGAGATTCATTGGTGTAGGCAGGCAGGAAACATTGCTGCGTCACAGCATGGCTGTGTGAAGACCAGGACAGGAGAAAAGGTGGGGTGGTCTGTGGCTGAGTTTGGTGGTGTGGGTCTTAGGTCTTTCTATTTGTTTTGTTGTTGCAAACTTGCAAAGGGCTGTCCTGTGGGTGTTTTTCCTGTTCAAAATACAACTCCTTTTGGGGAAAGAAAAGCTTGCCTTTGTGCCTTGCCTTCCTTGTGTGTGTGTCTGCCAGGGACGCTTTGAAAAAGAGTTGCATATCCCATCCTGTTCAAAATACAACTCCTTTTGGGGAAAGAAAACCTTGCCTTTCTGCCTTGCCTTGTGTGTGTGTCTGCAGGGACGCTCTGGGAAAGAGTTGCATATCCCATCCTGTTCAAAATACAACTCCTTTCGGGAAAATAAAAGCTTGCCTTTCTGCCTTGCCTTCCCCTGGGCTACGGGTGTGTGTGTGTCTGCAAGGAACGCTTTGAAAAAGAGTTGCATATCCCATCCTGTTCAAAATACAACTCCTTTTGGGAAAATAAAAGCTTGCCTTTCTGCCTTGCCTTCCCCCGGGCTACGGGTGTGTGTGTGTCTGCAAGGAACGCTTTGAAAAAGAGTTGCATATCCCATCCTGTTCAAAATACAACTCCTTTTGGGGAAAGAAAACCTTGCCTTTCTGCCTTGCCTTGTGTGTGTGTCTGCAGGGACGCTCTGGGAAAGAGTTGCATATCCCATCCTGTTCAAAATACAACTCCTTTTGGGGAAAGAAAACCTTGCCTTTCTGCCTTGCCTTGTGTGTGTGTCTGCCAGAGACGCTCTGGGAAAGAGTTGCATATCCCATCCTGTTCAAAATACAACTCCTTTCGGGAAAATAAAAGCTTGCCTTTCTGCCTTGCCTTCCCCTGGGCTACGGGTGTGTGTGTGTCTGCAAGGAACGCTTTGAAAAAGAGTTGCATATCCCATCCTGTTCAAAATACAACTCCTTTTGGGGAAAGAAAACCTTGCCTTTCTGCCTTGCCTTGTGTGTGTGTCTGCAGGGACGCTCTGGGAAAGAGTTGCATATCCCATCCTGTTCAAAATACAACTCCTTTCGGGAAAATAAAAGCTTGCCTTTCTGCCTTGCCTTCCCCTGGGCTACGGGTGTGTGTGTGTCTGCAAGGAACGCTTTGAAAAAGAGTTGCATATCCCATCCTGTTCAAAATACAACTCCTTTTGGGAAAATAAAAGCTTGCCTTTCTGCCTTGCCTTCCCCCGGGCTACGGGTGTGTGTGTGTCTGCAAGGAACGCTTTGAAAAAGAGTTGCATATCCCATCCTGTTCAAAATACAACTCCTTTTGGGGAAAGAAAACCTTGCCTTTCTGCCTTGCCTTGTGTGTGTGTCTGCAGGGACGCTCTGGGAAAGAGTTGCATATCCCATCCTGTTCAAAATACAACTCCTTTCGGGAAAATAAAAGCTTGCCTTTCTGCCTTGCCTTCCCCTGGGCTACGGGTGTGTGTGTGTCTGCAAGGAACGCTTTGAAAAAGAGTTGCATATCCCATCCTGTTCAAAATACAACTCCTTTTGGGGAAAGAAAACCTTGCCTTTCTGCCTTGCCTTCCCCTGGGCTACGGGTGTGTGTGTGTCTGCAAGGAACGCTTTGAAAAAGAGTTGCATATCCCATCCTGTTCAAAATACAACTCCTTTTGGGGAAAGAAAACCTTGCCTTTCTGCCTTGCCTTGTGTGTGTGTCTGCAGGGACGCTCTGGGAAAGAGTTGCATATCCCATCCTGTTCAAAATACAACTCCTTTCGGGAAAATAAAAGCTTGCCTTTCTGCCTTGCCTTCCCCTGGGCTACGGGTGTGTGTGTGTCTGCAAGGAACGCTTTGAAAAAGAGTTGCATATCCCATCCTGTTCAAAATACAACTCCTTTTGGGAAAATAAAAGCTTGCCTTTCTGCCTTGCCTTCCCCTGGGCTACGGGTGTGTGTGTGTCTGCAAGGAACGCTTTGAAAAAGAGTTGCATATCCCATCCTGTTCAAAATACAACTCCTTTTGGGGAAAGAAAACCTTGCCTTTCTGCCTTGCCTTGTGTGTGTGTCTGCAGGGACGCTCTGGGAAAGAGTTGCATATCCCATCCTGTTCAAAATACAACTCCTTTCGGGAAAATAAAAGCTTGCCTTTCTGCCTTGCCTTCCCCTGGGCTACGGGTGTGTGTGTGTCTGCAAGGAACGCTTTGAAAAAGAGTTGCATATCCCATCCTGTTCAAAATACAACTCCTTTTGGGAAAATAAAAGCTTGCCTTTCTGCCTTGCCTTCCCCTGGGCTACGGGTGTGTGTGTGTCTGCAAGGAACGCTTTGAAAAAGAGTTGCATATCCCATCCTGTTCAAAATACAACTCCTTTTGGGGAAAGAAAACCTTGCCTTTCTGCCTTGCCTTGTGTGTGTGTCTGCAGGGACGCTCTGGGAAAGAGTTGCATATCCCATCCTGTTCAAAATACAACTCCTTTCGGGAAAATAAAAGCTTGCCTTTCTGCCTTGCCTTCCCCTGGGCTACGGGTGTGTGTGTGTCTGCAAGGAACGCTTTGAAAAAGAGTTGCATATCCCATCCTGTTCAAAATACAACTCCTTTTGGGAAAATAAAAGCTTGCCTTTCTGCCTTGCCTTCCCCTGGGCTACGGGTGTGTGTGTGTCTGCAAGGAACGCTTTGAAAAAGAGTTGCATATCCCATCCTGTTCAAAATACAACTCCTTTTGGGGAAAGAAAACCTTGCCTTTCTGCCTTGCCTTGTGTGTGTGTCTGCAGGGACGCTCTGGGAAAGAGTTGCATATCCCATCCTGTTCAAAATACAACTCCTTTCGGGAAAATAAAAGCTTGCCTTTCTGCCTTGCCTTCCCCTGGGCTACGGGTGTGTGTGTGTCTGCAAGGAACGCTTTGAAAAAGAGTTGCATATCCCATCCTGTTCAAAATACAACTCCTTTTGGGAAAATAAAAGCTTGCCTTTCTGCCTTGCCTTCCCCCGGGCTACGGGTGTGTGTGTGTCTGCAAGGAACGCTTTGAAAAAGAGTTGCATATCCCATCCTGTTCAAAATACAACTCCTTTTGGGGAAAGAAAACCTTGCCTTTCTGCCTTGCCTTGTGTGTGTGTCTGCAGGGACGCTCTGGGAAAGAGTTGCATATCCCATCCTGTTCAAAATACAACTCCTTTTGGGGAAAGAAAACCTTGCCTTTCTGCCTTGCCTTGTGTGTGTGTCTGCAGGGACGCTCTGGGAAAGAGTTGCATATCCCATCCTGTTCAAAATACAACTCCTTTCGGGAAAATAAAAGCTTGCCTTTCTGCCTTGCCTTCCCCTGGGCTACGGGTGTGTGTGTGTCTGCAAGGAACGCTTTGAAAAAGAGTTGCATATCCCATCCTGTTCAAAATACAACTCCTTTTGGGAAAATAAAAGCTTGCCTTTCTGCCTTGCCTTCCCCCGGGCTACGGGTGTGTGTGTGTCTGCAAGGAACGCTTTGAAAAAGAGTTGCATATCCCATCCTGTTCAAAATACAACTCCTTTTGGGGAAAGAAAACCTTGCCTTTCTGCCTTGCCTTGTGTGTGTGTCTGCAGGGACGCTCTGGGAAAGAGTTGCATATCCCATCCTGTTCAAAATACAACTCCTTTTGGGGAAAGAAAACCTTGCCTTTCTGCCTTGCCTTGTGTGTGTGTCTGCCAGAGACGCTCTGGGAAAGAGTTGCATATCCCATCCTGTTCAAAATACAACTCCTTTCGGGAAAATAAAAGCTTGCCTTTCTGCCTTGCCTTCCCCTGGGCTACGGGTGTGTGTGTGTCTGCAAGGAACGCTTTGAAAAAGAGTTGCATATCCCATCCTGTTCAAAATACAACTCCTTTCGGGGAAAGAAAAGCTTGCCTTTCTGCCTTGCCTTCCCCCGGGCTACGGGTGTGTGTGTGTCTGCAAGGAACGCTTTGAAAAAGAGTTGCATATCCCATCCTGTTCAAAATACAACTCCTTTTGGGGAAAGAAAACCTTGCCTTTCTGCCTTGCCTTGTGTGTGTGTCTGCAGGGACGCTCTGGGAAAGAGTTGCATATCCCATCCTGTTCAAAATACAACTCCTTTCGGGAAAATAAAAGCTTGCCTTTCTGCCTTGCCTTCCCCTGGGCTACGGGTGTGTGTGTGTCTGCAAGGAACGCTTTGAAAAAGAGTTGCATATCCCATCCTGTTCAAAATACAACTCCTTTTGGGAAAATAAAAGCTTGCCTTTCTGCCTTGCCTTCCCCTGGGCTACGGGTGTGTGTGTGTCTGCAAGGAACGCTTTGAAAAAGAGTTGCATATCCCATCCTGTTCAAAATACAACTCCTTTTGGGGAAAGAAAACCTTGCCTTTCTGCCTTGCCTTGTGTGTGTGTCTGCCAGGGACGCTTCCTGATTTTCCCAAGACAACTTTGGGAAAGAGTTGCATATCCCATACTTTCCTGTAGAACTGGAAAGTACAGGTATCCCCTTGTAAATAAATAAAACTAACTAAATGTTATAGACTACGCTTTTGCAACAGTAAATTGGCCAGAATATAACACGTTGCCAATCAAGATTCAACAAATATTTCCCACCAGTAACACAACACCTAACCATCATCCCTTCTGTTACCTGAAAACACTCCCCTTGACATGAAGCGCTCAGCTGTACGCGGGTCTGGGGGAGCAAGTCCTAGTAGTGGTCAAGCCACGGCCAGGACACTGTGGGGGGCCAAAAAAATTAAGGTGGGTCCCATACGTCTGGAACGGCGAACTATGGGAGTGGGTGGACTTGATGAAGAACCAGGCTGTTCTAATGCAGACAGTTCACAGGCATCCACCCGGAGCCGGCTGTCGCATGGAGCTGAGACAACTGGACGATCATTGGAACATACAGGTGTTGCCGTCGTGGAACTACAGGTGGTGGATAGTGAGGATATAGATAACCCCACCCCTCCACCCGCTACTGACAGTGAGGAGGAGGTAGAGGAGGTACTACCATCAAAACGTAGACTTCCTCATGCTGCTGAAAGGGTGCCCACGACTCCCATCTCTGAGGGCGTCGCCACAGTGGCTGTGGGGAGGCCAAGGTCATTTATTTGGGACCATTTCCATGTCCACTCTCAGAGTTCTACTTTGGCAGTTTGTAGACACTGTGGGGCAAATATCAGCAGAGGCAGAGACACGAGACATCTTGCGACCTCGGGGTTGAGCTCTCACATGAAGCGACACCATCCCTCCATTTCGCTGGGAGGGGGAACTGCAAGCCCTTCCAGTGGCAGCCTTAGCACGCAAAGTTCACCAGGTGAAGATAGTGGAAGGCGGACACAGTCCACCATGGAGGATTGGGCCATTCCATTACCCAGAAAGAAAACGGGGGAAACATTGCTCACACCCCAGCAGATAACCCAAACTGTGGGAGAGATGATTGCCCTAGATCACCATCCCTTCCGCCTGGTAGAACAAGAAGGCTTTGTACGCCTTATGAAACGACTGTGCCCCCGCTACAAAATCCCCTCCCGTCACACCTTTTCCAGAAAAGTAATCCCCGGCTTGTACGAGGGCTGTAAGGAACGCATTATCCAGATGTTGCGTAGCGCCATGGGAGGACACATCCATTTTACCTCTGATATTTGGTCAAGCTTGGGAGGAGGCCACTCCTACCTCTCTCTCACGGCACATTGGTGGGAGAAGGAAGGCACTATGGATACATCCCATCGTTGGGCACTCCTCGCATTGGAGGTAGTTGATCGTGATCACAAGGCAGAGACCATCTGCAACTATCTGGAAAACATGATGGGGGAATGGATGCAGTGTAGGCCGGAAGAAATGAGGAGGGGCTTTATGGTGACGGACGCAGGGAAAAATATGATCAAAGCGGTTGAAAGTGCCGGGTTTCAGAATGTGTCCTGCATGGCCCACTTGCTGAAGCAATACCGTCAAGGAAGGTTTAAAGAGCCAGGAAGAGCAGTCGGGCAGCAACACAAACATCTCCCTGCTGATCGAGCGCTGTAGAAAGATCGCGGGCTACTTCCACCGGAGCATCAAGGCAGCCCGGCAGCTGAGAGACAGGCAGAGCCTTGAAGGCCTCCCGCAGCACAAGCTGCTCCAGGACGTCTCGACTCGGTGGAATTCAACCTTAAAAATGCTCGAACGCATGGTCGAGCAGCAGAAGGCGGTACACGGCATCTCCCTCACTTTGGTTGCGCCTGTTAGCAAGCTTGTTCCAACTAAGCAAGAGTGGGACACCATTTCCCAGCTAGTAGACGTACTAAAGCCATTCAAACATGCCACTGAGACACTTTCGGAATCAAAAGCTCTTCTGAGCCAGGCAGTGCCCATGGTCTTGAGGCTAAGGAGGCACCTAGAAAGGCTTGGGGCCGGTCGAACAATGGACTCCCTGGCTGGACCGCTGACACCGCCGGTCCAGGAGGTGGTGAGGAGGTTGTCCTTTGCTGTACAGAAACGGCTAGAGCCACTTCTTTCCAGCAAGGTCCATATGCTGGCGGCCTTGTGTGATCCACGGCTAAAGTACAACGTCTGCCCAAAAGACTTTACCATGTGGAAGGCCCAACTTGTTGACCTTGTGAGGGAGGTCTTTGCTGCCAGGGTGGAGGAAACGGGCACAGCGGCCCCTCTTCCAGAACTGCCTGTCACCCCAAGCACTAGCGCTAGTGGCGAGACGGAAAGTCCCGCGGAGCCGGTAGGGGGTTGCCGTAGGGATACGGATCTCCAGCCGCGAACAGGAAACGTTTTCTTTGCAGAGACGGTGGCCATACTTGCCTGCTCTGAAGAATCCTCTTTGCTGGCTTCTGCTCAAAAGGTAGACTCGGCCGAATGCTCGGTCAACAGGTACTTTGAGGAGCCTCCGGAGATAATTTCTTGTGATCCATTGTCCTATTGGGCTTCACGCGAACACATGTGGCCGGATCTGTCGCACGTAGCCCGCCAGTTCCTCAGCTGTCCTCCCACCAGCGTCCAGAGCGAAAGGGTCTTCAGCATAGCGGGAGATGTAGTCACGCCCCACCGCAGCTTGCTGGACCCTCAAACAGTTGAGAAACTTGTTTTCCTGAAGGCCAACCTTCCTGTGTTGAATTTCCCAGATTTGGATTTTGAGACCGACTGCTCCTAGAGCAACAGTTCTCCTCCTTTAACCAACTCTGCTTCAGAGTAACTTTGGCCAATTTTTTGGGCGTCCGGGCGGGGGGGTGGCCCCTTTGGACTCTGTCCAACAACTCTCTCCTCTATCCTACAATGCTTTCCTCTCTCTTTTCCCTTCCTTTCTCCTCTTTTTCATCACTCGACGTTGCCCCACTGACGTTTTTGGGTTCATCCATCTCAAGGGGCCGTTTCACGAATCATGTAATCATGGAATCATAGAAAAGTAGAGTTGGAATAGAACTCATGGGCCATCGAGTTCTCCCCCAAGAAAGACGCAGGAAGTATCATTCAAAGCATCCCCGACAGATGGCCATCGAGCCAATGCTTAAAAGCTTCAAAAGAAGGGGCCTCCAACACAGTCCGGGGGAGATTGTTCCACTCCCGAACAACCATCGCGGAGAGAAGTACTATCTTTCATTTGTCCCTGTTGAACTTAATATACTTTTGGCCCATCTCTGTATTCGGAAGTTACAAAACGTTTTCTCTCATGTAATACTGGCTCTGTAGAGGTTGAAGGATATTCTGTGGAAAATTAGACCATAAAAGCCAAGGTAGATAATGCTTCCTCTTTGTGTTCTGTTCGGATTTCATTCAATTCCCTTTTTATTTGGGGGGGGGGGAAATATTACCATCACGAGCCATGACTGTTTGGTCTTCTACAGATCCTCGCAGCTCCTGTACAGAAAGAGCACTGTTATATTTGATGTGGATACTTCAGATAATCATTTCAGGTGTAGGAATACGCCAGACTCTCACTTTACAGAGGTATACTATCTGTCCATCTGAACCTTTGAGGATGTCTTTATCCACTGGAATTAATACACCTCGACTTGGGACAGAACTTCTCTAAATTGTCATCTTTCAGTGTCCCATTGTCTAGAGCGGGTGTGGTTGCCGCAGTGGTCATGGGACGGCCGCCTTTGGGTCCCCTAGCCCTCTGCCCGCTTACGCGGAGGGTGCCTTTATAACTCGGAGGGGGGAATCATCAAAGACAGTGGTACTCCTCCGCCTTTGCCAGCATTTCTCCAAATGGTTGTCTAGTGTCCCTTCTCCTTTATATGCCGTGGTCTACGCTGTGGTCGTTAAACGGCCGCTTTTGGGTCCCCTCCCCCTTTGACCTGGCACGCAGAGGGTGCCGTTCCCCCTTCAGGACGTGTGCCTTGCGGCTGCTTTAGATGTTTGGGTGCAGGTTACGCCGAGTGGGAATTGCCTTTTGCTGGCTTGTTGGGAAAACGATAGAAGAGGTACACGGCCTTCCCCTTGGGTGGTGGGGTGTTGCTGTGGGTAGAGGCTTAAATCGCAAAAACAAAAAACTTTGTGGGAGGGCCGTGCCGAATTCTCCGGGATGCATGCCGGCCAACTGTGGCCGGCTGGCTCAGGGTGGGGTCTTTGCTGCCCTTTGTTTTTTTCCCTTACTTTTATTTTCTTTTTGCTGCCTCTCGGACTACGTGACGCCAGACTCTAGAGGTATATGCCCTTCCCCCTTCAGGGCGTGTTCCTTTGCGGCTGCTTGCAATGTGTGGGCGCAGGTTACCCAGAGTGGGAACTGCCTTTTGCTGGCTTGTTGGCAGGACGATAGAAGAGGTACACGGCCTTCCCCTGGGGTGGTGGAGTGTTGCTGTGGGTAGAGGTTTAAGTCGCAAAAACAAAAAACTTTGTGGGAGGGCCGTGCCGAATTCTCCGGGATGCATGCCGGTCAACTGTGGCCGGCTGGCTCAGGGTGGGGTCTTTGCTGCCCTTTGTTTTTTTCCCTTACTGTTCTTTTCTTTTTGCTGCCTCTCGGACTACGTGACGCCAGACTCTAGAGGTATATGCCCTTCCCCCTTCAGGGCGTGTTCCTTTGCGGCTGCTTGCAATGTGTGGGCGCAGGTTACCCAGAGTGGGAACTGCCTTTTGCTGGCTTGTTGGCAGGACGATAGAAGAGGTACACGGCCTTCCCCTGGGGTGGTGGAGTGTTGCTGTGGGTAGAGGCTTAAGTCGCAAAAACAAAAAACTTTGTGGGAGGGCCGTGCCGAATTCTCCGGGATGCATGCCGGTCAACTGTGGCCGGCTGGCTCAGGGTGGGGTCTTTGCTGCCCTTTGTTTTTTTCCCTTACTTTTCTTTTCTTTTTGCTGCCTCTCGGACTATGTGACGCCAGACTCTAGAGGTATATGCCCTTCCCCCTTCAGGGCGTGTTCCTTTGCGGCTGCTTGCAATGTGTGGGCGCAGGTTACCCAGAGTGGGAACTGCCTTTTGCTGGCTTGTTGGCAGGACGATAGAAGAGGTACACGGCCTTCCCCTGGGGTGGTGGAGTGTTGCTGTGGGTAGAGGCTTAAGTCGCAAAAACAAAAAACTTTGTGGGAGGGCCGTGCCGAATTCTCCGGGATGCATGCCGGCCAACTGTGGCCGGCTGGCACAGGGTGGGGTCTTTGCTGCCCTTTGTTTTTTTCCCTTACTTTTCTTTTCTTTTTGCTGCCTCTCGGACTACGTGACGCCAGAGTCTAGAGGTATATGCAATTCCCCCTTCAGGGCGTGTTCCTTTGCGGCTGCTTGCAATGTGTGGGCGCAGGTTACCCAGAGTGGGAACTGCCTTTTGCTGGCCTTTGGGTAAAACGATAGAAGAGGGTGGAACGATCAAAGACAGTGTTACAGTCTCCCATCACCCTGAGAGGCTGTGATTGACGCTATTGCTGCGGAACGGCCGCCTTTGGTTCCCCTTGCCCACTGTCCGCGCACACGGACGTTGCCGATTGCCCGTCAGGGCGTGTGCCTTTGCGGCTGCTTTCAAGGTGTTGGCAGAACGTTTCGCCGAGTGGTAAATGTTTTTTGCTGGCCTGTGGGTAAAACAATAGAAGAGGGTGGAATGATCAAAGACAGTGTTACAGTCTCCCATCACCCTGAGAGGTTGTGATTGACGCTGTTGCTGCGGAAAGGCCGCCTTTGGTTCCCCTTGCCCACTGTCCGCGCACACGGACGTTGCCGATTGCCCGTCAGGGCGTGTGCCTTTGCGGCTGCTTTCAAGGAGTGGGCGCAAGTTCCGTCTCGTGGAAACTGTTTCTTGCTGGTCTGTTGGTAATAACGAGGGTGGAGTGATCACAGACTGTGGGACAGTGTCCCATTCATCTTAAAAGGAAGTGTACTCAACGATGTGGCGGCAGAACGGCCGCCTTTGGTTCCCCTTGCCCACTGTCCGCGCACACGGACGTTGCCGATTGCCCGTCAGGGCGTGTGCCTTTGCGGCTGCTTTCAAGGAGTGGGCGCAAGTTCCGTCTCGTGGAAACTGTTTCTTGCTGTTCCCCTCGCCCTCTGGCCGCGCACGCGGAATCACTGAAAGAAGTGGGACACCTTGGCCTTTACCACTTCTCAAAATTGTCTTCTTTTACTGTACCATTGCCTTGTGCGGGTGTAGTCGAGAGCATGTGATGATAATCTTACGCAGAGTAAGAAGTAGAGAATCAATCCACTCAGAATCTCTTTTGCTATTAAAAACAATTACTTAATAATGCCTTCATGTTTCCTTTGGAATCCACATTTCTGCTTTGTTTCTACTTTGAATTACTTTCTACTACATAACACATTATATCTTTCATAATTGTACTTCCTCAAGTTTACTTAAACTGTATGTATACCAACCAACTGAAGTCATTTCCCTCTATCCAGGTCATCTGCAGGAGAACTTTAATAACCCCTGAAGAACACACTAGTCTTACCTGCAGTGGAACTGCATGGAAACATGTGCCTAACATCAGAGCCTTAAAACCTTCCCCCTCCAAAAAGCATTATAGGTCTGTGTGGTCGTTTGTAGCCTATTTAAGAATAGCTTGACAGGCCAATAGTATTTCGCACTGTATAGTTTTTTAACTGTCAAACTACCTCCTCTTCAGTCCTCGGACTCGAGCCGTGTTTTTACACCACTGTTTTTTAAGCTGGTAATGCTGTATGCTGACTGTGACTTCAGTTATATCTTATGTCTTATTGACCCAACATGAACACAGAAGAGTCTCACTGATCAAAGCCAAACGGGCCTACCACTGCTGAAATAAGCAGATTTCTTGGATTGGACTTGTTGAAGAAAAGCATATAACACATCATATCAGGTTATTATTATCCAAATAAAGCACCATAAATGCATGTTATACAACCAAGGAGACATAAGAAGTCGTTCTATATGCTGAAATGATATGTTGCTATTGCTTACTTTATGAATTTAGCTTCAAAATATCACAATATAATGGAATCATTGACTACAGAAATGGCTAGATTTTTCCAGAGGATAGACGGTTTGCTGTTATGGAGTGTATCTTTGTGTCATGGGTTGTGGTGTGTGGGCGTGGGGCCGGCCAACGGTGGCCGGCCCCCCGGGTCTGATGGGCTTGGGCCCACATTTTGAAAGCAGACGTGAAGAAAGCATGCCCTTCCCCCTCTGGGTTCAGCGGTGTGGGCGTGGGGCCGGCCAACGGTGGCCGGCCCCCCGGGTCTGAGGGGCTTGGGCCCACATTTTGCAAGCAGACGTGAAGAAAGCATGCCCTTCCCCCTGTGGGTCCAGCGGTGTGGGCGTGGGGCCGGCCAACGGTGGCCGGCCCCCCGGGTCTGAGGGGCTTGGGCCCACATTTTGCAAGCAGACGTGAAGAAAGCATGCCCTTCCCCCTGTGGGTCCAGCGGTGTGGGCGTGGGGCCGGCCAACGGTGGCCGGCCCCCCGGGTCTGAGGGGCTTGGGCCCACATTTTTCAATCAGACGTGAAGAAAGCCTGCCCTTCCCCGTGGGTTGCGGCGTGTGGGCGTGGGGCCGGCCAACGGTGGCCGGCCCCCCGGGTCTGAGGGGCTTGGGCCCACATTTTGCAAGCAGACGTGAAGAAAGCATGCCCTTCCCCGTGGGTTGCGGCGTGTGGGCGTGGGGCCGGCCAACGGTGGCCGGCCCCCCGGCTCTGAGGGGCTTGGGCCCACATTTTGCAAGCAGACGTGAAGAAAGCATGCCCTTCCCCCTGTGAGTCCAGCGGTGTGGGCGTGGGGCCGGCCAACGGTGGCCGGCCCCCCGGGTCTGAGGGGCTTGGGCCCACATTTTGCAATCAGACGTGAAGAAAGCCTGCCCTTCCCAGTGGGTTGCGGCGTGTGGGCGTGGGGCCGGCCAACGGTGGCCGGCCCCCCGGGTCTGAGGGGCTTGGGCCCACATTTTGCAAGCAGACGTGAAGAAAGCCTGCCCTTCCCCGTGGGTTGCGGCGTGTGGGCGTGGGGCCGGCCAACGGTGGCCGGCCCCCCGGGTCTGAGGGGCTTGGGCCCACATTTCCTTTTTTTTGGTCTTCTCTCTCTTTCTCTGGGAAGGGTGCCGGCCAACGGTGGCCGGCCTAGTATTTTAAAGTGTGGGCCTTTTTGGCGGTGGCTTTTTCTGTCTTTTCTTTGGTCTTTGCTGCCTCTCGGCCTACGTGGCCGAGTTTCCCCGATGTACCGCCTCTCTCTTCTCTCGCCGGCTGTCGTTCTTTAGCCCTTTATGCTATTTTGCACAGAAGCCTCCTTTGGGGCGGTGTCCTCTGGTTTTTTTTCTCTCTCTCTCTCTCTCTCAGGGATGCGTGCCGGCAAACAGTGGCCGGCCCGGCTTAATGTATGGGCCTTGTCGCCTGTGGCTTTTTTCTTTCTTTTCTTTTCTTTTCTTTTCTTTTTGCTGCCTCTCGGCCTACGTGGCCGAGTTTCCCCCGATGCACCGCCTCTCTCTTCTCTCTCGGCTGTCGTTCTTTACCCCTTTATGCGAGTTTGCACCGAAGCCTCCTTTGGGGCGGCGGCCCCTCTTTCTTCCTGTCTGGGAATCGTGCCGGCCAACGGTGGCCGGCCTAGTATTTTATAGTGTGGGCCTTTTTGGCGGTGGCTTTTTCTGTCTTTTCTTTGGTCTTTGCTGCCTCTCGGCCTACGTGGCCGAGTTTCCCCCGATGCACCGCCTCTCTCTTCTCTCTCGGCTGTCGTTCTTTACCCCTTTATGCGAGTTTGCACCGAAGCCTCCTTTGGGGCGACGGCCCCTCTTTCTTCCTGTCTGGGAATCGTGCCGGCCAACGGTGGCCGGCCTAGTATTTTATAGTGTGGGCCATTTTGGCGGTGGCTTTTTCTGTCTTTTCTTTGGTCTTTGCTGCCTCTCGGCCTACGTGGCCGAGTTTCCCCCGATGCACCGCCTCTCTCTTCTCTCTCGGCTGTCGTTCTTTACCCCTTTATGCGAGTTTGCACCGAAGCCTCCTTTGGGGCGACGGCCCCTCTTTCTTCCTGTCTGGGAATCGTGCCGGCCAACGGTGGCCGGCCTAGTATTTTAAAGTGTGGGCCTTTTTGGCGGTGGCTTTTTCTGTCTTTTCTTTGGTCTTTGCTGCCTCTCGGCCTACGTGGCCGAGTTTCCCCGATGTACCGCCTCTCTCTTCTCTCGCCGGCTGTCGTTCTTTAGCCCTTTATGCTATTTTGCACAGAAGCCTCCTTTGGGGCGGTGTCCTCTGGTTTTTTTTCTCTCTCTCTCTCTCTCTCAGGGATGCGTGCCGGCAAACAGTGGCCGGCCCGGCTTAATGTATGGGCCTTGTCGCCTGTGGCTTTTTTCTTTCTTTTCTTTTCTTTTCTTTTCTTTTTGCTGCCTCTCGGCCTACGTGGCCGAGTTTCCCCCGATGCACCGCCTCTCTCTTCTCTCTCGGCTGTCGTTCTTTACCCCTTTATGCGAGTTTGCACCGAAGCCTCCTTTGGGGCGGCGGCCCCTCTTTCTTCCTGTCTGGGAATCGTGCCGGCCAACGGTGGCCGGCCTAGTATTTTATAGTGTGGGCCTTTTTGGCGGTGGCTTTTTCTGTCTTTTCTTTGGTCTTTGCTGCCTCTCGGCCTACGTGGCCGAGTTTCCCCCGATGCACCGCCTCTCTCTTCTCTCTCGGCTGTCATTCTTTACCCCTTTATGCGAGTTTGCACCGAAGCCTCCTTTGGGGCGACGGCCCCTCTTTCTTCCTGTCTGGGAATCGTGCCGGCCAACGGTGGCCGGCCTAGTATTTTATAGTGTGGGCCTTTTTGGCGGTGGCTTTTTCTGTCTTTTCTTTGGTCTTTGCTGCCTCTCGGCCTACGTGGCCGAGTTTCCCCCGATGCACCGCCTCTCTCTTCTCTCTCGGCTGTCGTTCTTTACCCCTTTATGCGAGTTTGCACCGAAGCCTCCTTTGGGGCGACGGCCCCTCTTTCTTCCTGTCTGGGAATCGTGCCGGCCAACGGTGGCCGGCCTAGTATTTTATAGTGTGGGCCTTTTTGGCGGTGGCTTTTTCTGTCTTTTCTTTGGTCTTTGCTGCCTCTCGGCCTACGTGGCCGAGTTTCCCCGATGTACCGCCTCTCTCTTCTCTCGCCGGCTGTCGTTCTTTAGCCCTTTATGCTATTTTGCACAGAAGCCTCCTTTGGGGCGGTGTCCTCTGGTTTTTTTTCTCTCTCTCTCTCTCTCTCAGGGATGCGTGCCGGCAAACAGTGGCCGGCCCGGCTTAATGTATGGGCCTTGTCGCCTGTGGCTTTTTTCTTTCTTTTCTTTTCTTTTCTTTTCTTTTTGCTGCCTCTCGGCCTACGTGGTCGGGTTTCCCACGATGCACCGCCTCTCTCTTCTCTCGCCGGCTGTCGTTCTTTACCCCTTTATGCGATTTTGCACAGAAGCCTCCTTTGGGGCGGCGGCCCCTCTTTCTTCCTCACAGGGAAGCGTGCCGGCCAACGGTGGCACGCCTAGTATTTCAACGTGTGGGCCTTGTCGGCCTACGTGGTCGACGTGTTTCCCACGATGCACCGCCTCTGTCTTCTCTCGCGGCTGTCGTTCTTTACCCCTTGGTGCAATCTTGCACAGAACCCTTCTTTGGGGCGGCGGCCTCTATTTCTTCCACTCAGGGAAGCTTGCCGGCCAACGATGGCCGGCCTAGTATTTCAGTGTGTGGGCCTTGCCGGATGTGGCTTATTATTTCTTTTCTTTTATTTTCATGAAATCAGCGTGGGAGGATGGGCGGGTTGTGTTTCCACAGAACACCACTCAAAGAAACAGTTAGCGGTATCCTATACTGTTCTAAATTGCTCGACAACATAATGATAGAATCATAGAAACATGGCACCAAACATCATATAATCATAAAGCTAGAAGAGACCATCCAGTCCAACGCCATTCTGCCATGCAAAAACAATATACAGTAGAGTCTCACTCATCCAACACTCGCTTATCCAATGTTCTGGATTATCCAACTTATTTTTGTAGTCAATGTTTTCAATATATTGTGATATTTTGTTGCTAAATTCGTAATTACTACGTAATATTACTGCGTATTGAACTACCTTTTCTGTCTAATTTGCTGTTAAACAAGATTTTTTGGGGCTTAATTTGAAAAATAACCTAATTTGCTGTTCAAAAGGCTTTTCCTTAATGTCTCCTTATCATCCAACATATTTGCTTATCCAACGTTCTGCTGGCCCGTTAATGTTGGATAAGCGAGACTCTACTGTATCCAGAAATATCTGGTGCTGTAACCGATATATCATTTACCGTCCCGGAATACTAGCCAGATGGCCCATGAATGGTCACAAAAGTCATAGAAATATGGTCACAGAAGTCATGGAATAATAGAAACATGGTCCCTAAAGTCATAGACTCAAAGAACCAAGTAACAGAATCATCCCAAAAGTCCTAGAATCCTAAAATGATAGAATCATAGAGTCATGGCGCCAAACATCATAGAATCATAAAGGTAGAAGAGACCATCCAGTCCAATGCTATTCTGCCATGCAAAAGCAATATAACACTCTTGCAGGCTTCATCATTACTGGATCCGTCCTTCAGGACTTTTGCAAACGTTGGATGTGCAATGTTGCTATTTCATCCAAGGCAGAAATTCAACTCATTCTTGGATGGACAAACAGAACCACAACTGCTAACGTTCCCTTAAGGCAGTGTTTCTCAACCTGTGGATCTCCAGGTGTTTTTACCTACAAGTCCCAGAAATCCCAGCCATTTTACCAGCTGTTAGGATTTCTGGGAGTTGAAGGCCAAAACATCTGGGGACCCACAAGTCGAGAACCACTGCCTCAAGGGAGAAACTGTGGCATTACCTCCGAAGTTAAAAAATTGGAAAAACCAAACTCTTCCTTGAAAAGCTGTGATTGTCTAGACATGTGGGGGTTAAATCTAGGGCAAAGGAGGGTAAAAATAGATGGGAGGGTCCAATGTGAAAGGTTTGGAACCCCTCCCCTTATATATAAAACAAAGACTCCGCCTCCAATATGTGGCATTCAGTGTGTGTCCACACCAGGGTAGAATTGGCACCATGCTCTCCAGATCAGCCATGCACGTGCCACATTATGCCCCTTCCATGTTCAGGGAGTTTGACAGATGGAAGGGCTATCTGAGCCTTGCGAAAGTGGTTACGGAGATCATCGCGGAACGCAAGAAGGTCCCATTTCCATCTCAGAGTTGGGACACAATGGAGTACGACATGCAGCTAGTCCTCAACGAGGACAACTTTGAAACAGCATCACAATGGGTTAATGGAAGCAGTTCCAGCAGCAAGAGCTCCAAAGGTAGTGCCAATGGCCAGGCTTCCCAAAACAAGGAGATTTGCAATTTCTGCAAACACAACGGGGAATCCAAGCAGGTCTATTCGTCCCACCGGCTGAAGGGGATGGACGGCACCGTGGAGTGCCCCATCTTGCGCAAATACACCTGTCCGCTCTGCGGTGCCACGGGCGAAAAGGCCCATACTTTAAAATACTGCCCACTGAGCCAAGGGAAGAGGTCGCTGTATCGCAAGTGCGGACGTAACTCGGCTGGACGCAAGGTGAGGAGATAAGAAGATCAGGAGAAGACCGAAGCATTTATTCTTAGTTTTAGTTTGACTTTGTAAAAGAACAACATTTGATTTCGAGCATCATTAACACTCTTTACATTTCCTCCCACTTTGTTTCAGGTTTGGAGAATGGAACCCCAATTCTCTTAGACTACATTTGTGAGTCCAGAAATGTTTTTTTATGTATATTGTTGCCTTCTTTCACATTTGTTGTACCTAGGTTAATTATATTGTGTTTCTTTTAGATGTGTCAGTTGCCTAGTGTGATGACTCATGGGCCCTGCAGTCCTATTCCTGACAGTATTGTGGCAGATGAGGAGGAAAATATGGAGTTTTCCCCAGATTTCCGGTCGGAGTCAGAGCCTTGGCAGCTGCCTGAAGTTCTAGTCCAAGAACCAATTAAACCTGACCTTGGTGGGAACTCTCCCCCTTATGGGAGAAAACAGGCTTACACGACTGATAGAGGATCGAGAGAAAAATTTAGAAGTAGTGCTCGCCTTGCTGCCAAATATGCCACTGATTAGAAGTATTTCCCCTGAGAAAATACGGGGAGTCTTGCACCTGCAAGCTGGTTTCCTTCGCTCCCTGTTCTCTAGGGAAAGTGATTGTTGTTTGGGGAAACGAGACCCAATATAGGGAAATTGCGCGAAGGATTCCTTGCGGAGTCAATTCGTCAGCTCCTGGAGAGAGGTCATGTGTGTGTGGACTTCGAATCCTGTTCCTTGCCTCCTGAATCTAGTTCCAAGCCTTGTCCTCGTCTCACGGATTTACCACAGATCTTGTTCCATGCTTCAAGTTGCTTTGCCTTTAGCCACAGCTCCAGCCACGTTCCAAGTAACTTTCAGCCTTGTGTCAAGCTTCATTGGATTCAAGACTTTTTCTGTTTTCCCAACGCTTTGCTTGGCAAAGCGTGTGTTGCGGTTATTGGATTATAATCTTTGGACTCTAATATTTCATATTGGACAATAATCTGCTGGACTATATTTGGCCTCATTTGAAAGGTCTGCTTCTGAACTTTATTCTACACTTGTTTTTATTGACTTTATATATTCCTTTAATAAAGATATTAGATAGAATCTGGCCTCAGTGTATGGTTATTGGTGCCCAGCAGCCTAGATCCTGACACCTTGTATCATGCTTTTTTATACATATAATCAGGTTTTTTACATATGTAATATCACGTTCCTTTGACATCTGTAATTGCCTTATATCATATTTTATATTGTGTTTTATATATGCAGTTACTTTACATGTTTCTTTTATGTATGGATGTATAATTTTTACATGTTTAATTATATTATTTGCAACTATAATTGCCTAATATCATGCTTCTTTTATATATGCAATGACATCATGTTTATTTAACGTATATAAGTGCCTTATATCATGTCCGGGTTATCATGTGTGTCTCCAGAGGGATGCAGCCCTATCCTTTGCAGGGAAAATATAGAAATATCTTCTAAATGGCTACTGTCTAGAATTTTGTTTTGTAAAGAAAGGAAAAGTTTATATGCTATTGGAAAGAAAGATACTATTTTATGTTTAAATTTTGGAAAGGAATAGAATTGGTTATTATTACTGTGGTCTAACCTTCAATTGTTTGCAAGTTGTTCTAAAGTTTGGATCGTAGAGTTTAATAAACAGAGTTTATGGTTTTGGCATCAAAACTGTTCATGTTGTGCTTAAATGGGATTGAATTTTCTTTAATTTGTGGCCCATAATAGGCTGGTTATAAGCCTGATCTGGAAGGCAGCCAAGGCAAAGACCATTGAGCTGCTGAACTTGCAGACTGAAAGGTCCCAGGTTCAAATCCCGGGAGCAGAGTGAGCGCCCGCTGTTAGCTCCAGCTTCTGCCAACCTAGCAGCTTGAAAACATGCCAATGTGAGTAGATGAATAGGTACCGCTGTGGCGGGAAGGTAATGGCACTCCATGTAGTCATGCCGACCACATGACCTTGGAGGTGTCTATGGACAACACTGGCTCTTGGGTTTAGAAATGGAGGTGAGCACAACCCCCAGAGTCAGACATGACCGAACTTAACGTCAAGGGATACCTTTACACACACACATATGCAGGGACTACACCAATTAAACAAAGTTTCAGCCACAAAAACAAAGTTTCTAAAGTAGAGCAATGACTTTCACAGTAAAGACAACCCAATTTAACAGGAAATAAGACTTTCAAACCAGGAACAGATTTCTGCAATTATTAAAAAATGGTTCATTATAAAAGCTATGAAAATTTGCCAAAAATCAGAGGATAAGGGAAACGTTCCACATTTTGGTGAGCTATCAGTGTTAAATGTGTTCTACCACTGTACCAAGTTTGAAGAAGATCACTCAAAAAATGAGGGCGGGAGAGCCCCCTAAGTCCCCCCCCTTCGGGCTGTTTTTGGGCCACCGCGCATGCGCGTCCGCCATTAACGAATTAATTTCGAAAATAACGAATTTTCGTTAATTTCGAAAAATTTTGGGGGCCAAATTCGTTATTAGCAACAAAAACGAAAAACTGCCCCCTCTAGTTTTGAAACGAGTTTAGAATCAAATTTTTCATGGATCGATCAAGCCTAATAAATAATATATATCTGTGGAAAGTCCAGGGTGAGAGAAGAACACTTGTCATTTGGAGGCCAGTGTGAATGTTGTAGTTGGCTTTTTTGGTGCTGTATGGTTCAGATATGTTGATGACACCTTCACCATTTGGAGCCATGGGGAATTAGAACTCAGCAAGTTCCTGGACCACCTCAACAGCATGCACCCAAACACCCAATTCACCATGGAAAAAGACAAGGGAGGAAAACTGCCACTTCTATATGTTCTGGTCATCCGCAAACCCAATCAACAATTGGGCCACACAGTTTACAGAAAAACTACACACACAGATAGATACCTTCATAAAAACTCAAACCATTACCCAAGTCAAAAAAGAAGCACAATCAAAGCCCTGACAGACCGTGCACAAAGAATCTGCGAACCTCACCTCCTCCAAGGTGAATTAAAGAATCTAAACTGGGCTCTACAGGCCAATGGATCACCATGGACATCAGAAGAGCTGTTAGGCCAAAAACAAACCATGAGAGTAAAGACACAGATCCACCCAGAGGAAAGGTGTTCTTACCATACATCAAGGGAACCACTGACCGCATAGGCAAACTGATGAAGAAACACAACCTACAAGTTATCTACAGACCCACAAGGAAAATCTAACAAATGCTACGGTCAGTGAAGGACAAGAGGGATCCTCTCACCTCTGCAGGAGTCTACCGAATACCATGCAGCTGTGGACAAGTCTACATAGGGACCACCAAATGCAGCGCCCAAACACGAGTCAAAGAACATGGAAGGCACTGCAGACTAATTCAAACAGAGAAATCAGCCATAGCAGAGCACTTGATGAACCAACCTGGACACAGTATATTATTTGAGAACACAGAAATGTTCGACCACTCCAAAAACTACCATGTCAGACTACACAGAGAAGCCATTAAAATCCACAAGCATGTGGACAACTTCAACAGAAAGGAGGAAACAATAAAAATGAACAAAATCTGGCTACCAGTATTAAAAAAAACTCAAAAATCAGAACAGTAAATAAGAAGCAACACTCTGAAAACAGAGGAGTTCCAGACATGAATCAACCAGGGGCAGCTAACGACTCTGAACAAAGGATGCCCCCAGGCAGGAAGAAGCCAGGAGATGGAGCTATTCAATGCTAATTTAGGTGATTAATTACAACATTCACATTGGCCTCCAACTGACAAGAGTTCTTCTCTCACCCTGGACTTTCCACAGATATATATAAACCTTCCTTGCTTAGTTTCTCCATAACTCACAACCTCTGAGGATGCTTGCCATCAGGGCCGTAGGCAGAAAAAAAATTCGGGAGGGGTTTTGAAAATTTCAGGAGGGGGGGGTGAACCCCTAGCACACACCTCTCCCCGCTACAAACCTGTCAATATCTGCTTGAAATAGTGCCTGGAGGGACTCTTAATGTTTTGCGTCTCATAGACTTAGCATGGGGATTTGGTTAACCAGTTAAAATTCATGAGTAAACCAGGGATTTTTTAATAACCTTAAAAATTTGGGGGGGGGGGTTGAACCCCTAAAACCGCCCCCTCGCTACAGGCCTGCTTGCCATAGATTATCAGGAGATAATACTTCTGGAACATGGCCATACAGCCCAGAAAACATAAAACAACCCTGTAATCCTGGCCATGAAAGCCTTTGACAACACATAGATTCCAAGTTGTTAATGGTTTTCACTAGATGCAGCTAATGAGCAGGTATAAATTGCCAGGATATTAGGACATCAGGAGTTTAATATCCTGACAGTATTCTAATCAATCAGTCTTGTTCATGACAGGAAGCCAGACAGCAGGGAAGGTACAGGAATACATGAACACAACTTTGAATGTCAGTTCCCAGTTTTTCCTTCCAGCCTAAATGGCAGCTTTGAAAAAGAAGGTTTGGGGATTTATACAAGCATTGAATAGAATTTTCTGGAACCAGGCTAGATCATGAAAAACCTTAAGAGAATTTTGAGATTTCAAACATCAAGGAGATTTCAGCAGCTGGATTGCTAGTGGGATATCTTCTCACCACTTTATGTTGCATCACTGATTTTTAGCAGTTTCTTTATATAATTCACTGCCATATAATACAGTGAATATATTTTACATTATAAAGCAGTGTATATTTATATAATCCAGTTCAATGCATTTAAACTGCATCCTGAAACTGCATAATTTCAGTGTAGATGAGGTCTTAGTCAAACTGACCCAGATCTTAATTGCTAAATTGGACTATGAACTAATTGAGGATGTCCATGCATAGTCTGGATCAGAAGACACTACCTTTCTGCTTGTTTAATGCCATAATGGTCTGAGTAAAAAGGAACTGCTTTCTGCTAAATTTCCTAAAATATATTATATTGTACCTTTGTTTTAAAAGCTGTCAATTGGAAAAGTGTTGCTTTAATGGTCAGAGAATGCTGAATTCTTAAAAAATAAGATAGAATTAAATACTGAATATAATCTGGATACTAGTAGTTGCTGAAATAGAACATTCGAGATATACAGGTAATAGTTTGAAAGCCTGACAAATAGAAATGATGTTAGTTTTTGTTGAACTTCTGACTGGTTGAGGGCACACTTTTGAAGACATTAGTATTTTTCAAATAAATGTGTTCTTCATCTAACCTCTTATTTCACCAGTTTTGATATCAGTCTTGAAGCAGTTCGACCCTGCTGTTTTAGTATGTGAGTGAGACAAACTAAGCATGCATCATTAGATACCAATGAACATATCTTTAATCCTCAAATGTGTTTGTATTCCCCACCTAAAAAAGGGACTGTTCTGTCAAAGTGGTCTTTCTGGTTTGGCCAGACATGCAATTATTTTCCACCTGGCTGTGCTTTGAGAAAAGAGGAGCAGTATGCTCAAACCCATTCTATTATGTCTTTCCAGCATTAAGAGTGAACTGTGAATTTAGCATGGCTTTACTTTATACTATTTCATTTGTTCCTATTTCCACACATTCAAAGGTAAGGGCATGGGAGTCTGAAGACTGGCATTCTTAATCAAGAAGGTCTACACAATTTGTATGACCTATCATGCCATACAATCTGCTTTTTCCAAAGATTTTCAAATATTCCTTTCATTTATATTGCCAAGCTAGTATACCTACTGACATTTTTAAAAAATCTGACTCTTTAACATGTCCAAACTCAATAGCAATGGACAAGGTTCAGAAATAAAACCAGACATTTCTACCAAAAATTAGGAGGACAAAAACTCTTGATCTATCTCTAAACCGAATCAAATTCACACTATTTCAGATGAAAAAACTAGCAAAACCAAAATCTGACTATTTTTTGCCTAAGAAAACCCTATGAAATTATGGGGCCATAGCTCAATAGGTACAAACACACTATTCATAACTCATAATTCATTAAAATATCATAATCCATCCAAGGATTCTCACTTGTCCCTTCTACCACTTTCATAGTTGAGTAGTAATGTGTCCAAAGCATGGAGGAGAAAGGAGTAAATTTGGGGGATACCCGTAAGTTGGTTTGACACTGGATATTGCACAACAGATTTTTCTTTTTTCTCCCTCTCCCCGTTCAATGTGGGTTGCAGTCAAAACTTGCCAACCATCTAAGGCTCCATCTAGAAAACATATGCCCCTAATGCATGCTGCAACACATATCCACATGAAAAACACATGCTAAAAATGTCAGGAGAAAGTCTGAAATTGGAGATAAAATGTGCTGCAGCTATTTGATGTATGGATGAAGCAGATAGAAATTGGGGGGGGGGGGGACATGTACAGCACTTGTGTGGATTGCACCATCACTGGAAAATTTGGATAGAGGAACCAGATATAGCACTCTTTGAAAAAAAACACCCCTTTCCTTCCTCGTCCAGAAGGAATTGCTTTTCTCTTTTTTGTTTTTGTATTGGAAGATAGGGAGCCCTGGTGGCGAAGTGTGTTAAAGCACTGAGCTGCTAAACTTGCAGACCGAAAGGTCCCAGGTTCAAACCCTGGGAGCAGCGTGAGCGGCCGCTGTTAGCTCCAGCTCCTGCCAACCTAGCAGTTTGAAAACATACCAATGTGAGTAGATCAATAGGTACCGCTCTGGCGGGAAGGTAACGGCGCTCCATGCAGTCATGCCAGCCACATGATCTTGGAGGTGTCTACAGACAACACCGGCTCTTCGGCTTAGAAATGGAGATGAGCACCAACCCCCAGAGTCAGACATGACTGGACTTAATGTCAGGGGAAACCTTTACCTTTTTATTGGAAGATAAGCTCCTTTACTAATTCTTATCCACTGCACTGTTGCAGTTCAGTGCATTTCTCCAAATGGGGGAAGAAAAAAAATGTCATTCTGTTGAATCAATTCATCACAAGGGGAGCTTTATGGATGTCATAAGAGGTTTTTCGTGGTTCCCAGGGATGTGTGTGGAGATTCTCTGGAGGGGAACTGGATTTCTTTAATCCACATTCTCATCCTGAGTATGTGGCTGTGTAAAAGGAGCCTAAATAAAGTGGGGGAGAAGAAGTTGGGATGATCAGTGGGTAGGAGGGGAGCTTTGTTCTGCTTGAATTAAAATCTGACCCACAGAAAAATTTGGAGATAAAAAATGTTCCTTGTATTTGAGATCAGCATTATCAGCCCCTGACACTTGTATCTTTTAACAGAGAGCTGAGCTTCGGGATCCAAGTAGATGATTCTGTATTTTAAAGTATAACATAGGTGTTAAAACACATCTCTTCTCTAATATTTTGCAAATTAGCATATTTTTGTGATTCCCTGATGGAGGGAAACACAGGATTCATTTGGAAGTTTCATTGTGGACTCACACTGCTAGGGTGAAAGCATGCTAACTAGAAGGAATGCGCATGCATTTATCCATACTATCTAGTTTGATACTCAGTGACAATACTAAGAAAATTTGCCCTCCGAAGTCAACATTGTTGGGATTATTTCTGGACATACAGTTTATCATGAAATTCTCAGCAATATTACACTACAACCAGACTGGGAGATCAAATATTTATTTCCTAGCCAGATATATTTTCTGAATCTGATTAATGATATATTTTACTCAACACTGAGGAAAATGTGGTGGACAAAGTACAATGAACATATTATTACAACACATAGGAGACCCACATAAATAGCCTTACAACAACATAAAGACTAAGAAGAGTCTATTTTGTGTTGTCTTAAATTCCAGGCATGCACATGCATGGTTGTGATCGGTAATGAATAGGAATTAAAAACAGATGAAAGTGAAATGCAGAAAGTACTGTCACTGTCATATTATTGGCAGTGGTCATTGTTAATATTGTTGTTAACAACAGAATAATTATTCAACACAATACAAAATCCACACATGTGTGATAACTTTATTGGTTGACCAAAACACACAAAATATATCATGTACTGAAGTTTCAAAATCACATATGGTGTTTTTGTGTATTTTGGTTGGCCAATGAAAGTATCACTGTTTTGTGGATTTTGTATTTTGCTGTGTGGGTGATGTGGCTAGGTCTGAATATGTATTCTGTCCTTGAATAATCTAGTTTGTATGAGTTCTTTTCATACTAAATGGGTACATTAGCTTACAGAATAGAACTTGGCATTAACTTCAGGGTCATCACAATACCTTTTTGTTGCTTGTGGTGGAACAGGTTCAGAGGAGCCAAAAGCAAACAACTTATTTTAGCACACTAAGCATAAGATCCCCCAGGCAATTCTTCCATTTCTAGTAGTAAACATATCATAATAATATTATGAATAACTATCATTTTTTTGCCCATCTGTGACACTTCAGATCTAATGCCCGAGGCACCTGTCTAACTCTGCCTAATAGTAGGACCAGTTATGGTCACTTCAGCTAGCTGTAGAAAATAGAAAAATCCATTCTCTATGTGGTATTTCATGCAATCATCTGCTTTTGAAGTGTCTGTAAATCAGAATAACCTTTCATGTTGCACAAAGTGGGCTGTAGCTGGAGGAACCTTCACACACACGCAAACACACACACACACACGTGTGTGTGTGTGTGTGTGTTAATTTTGGAAGTTCTCAAAAACTCTTTGTTCTTTTTGTTTCACCTTCTCTTAAAACAATTGAAGAATACAGAAGCTATAGGAGAATGGGACAAGAAGAGGCTTAACATGTCACAGGCTGCTTGAGTTAACATGTAACACGTGATACTTGCATGAATTGAATGTGAACATTAGTAACATGTACTGGGATGCACAAAATGTTTTAGGTTTCATGTAATATTATATCTGGGCATTAAAAAAATCTGCTGAGCACCCAGTTGCCTCCGCCTTTCCCCCTTAACCAAGAGTGAATGAATGTCTTCAGAGGTTTGACCTTTTTGTGATCCAGCTGTCTTCCCCACCTTCAAACTTACATTGAGAAGCATACAGAACTGATTGCTTGTTGTTGCTGTCTCCAATATCAGGTTAACGTACGGTTACTACTTGCATAAACATTTGAAGTGCCTGGAAGGCAAGAAAATCAAGGCTATGACTGACCCTTATTTTTAAAATTATTTTTCAAAAATGTTTTATAGACTTGGCCACATATAGCCTCAAACCTGTTTACATTTTAAAGAGGAAACAATGTTTGATTTCATCTTTTCCCCTTTGAAGTACTCACAATTCGAGATAAACTTAGCTTGCCAAAGAGAAACAATCTGTTTAAAAATAGTCTGAAGGAAACACAACAGGCCAAGATAAAGTTGCATGAAACTGAAGAATTTTCACTTGCTTATCTTTGTTACTAATTGCTCACATGATCCCCTTAGTATGTGTACCAAGGAATATGACATTTTGGTTGAAAAAGAGCCAAAGCTTAACTACTTTAAGGATATGCAATGTGACAAGTTCTTATCCCAATTAACCTATTCACCAAGAGGTCAAGAATCATTGCGATGCTCACTTCTGGCTCCTCATAGGTAATGAATGAAATGATGTGCCAAGGGAGAATTTATGGAGTTGTACACCAGCACAATCTGACCCATTCAACATTAGATGGGTTTGGCCAGCATGCCAAAAGGTTTTCCATTGCTTGTTCTCCCTAACTTTAGTAATCTTGAGGTGATGGACTATAGCACTTCATTTTAGAGATCCAAATATCTGACTATTTTATTCTCACATATGAACATCTCACATATGTTGTTGTTTTCTTCTTTCACTGTTAGAGAAAGTGAATATTTCTGCACAGTTTTAAATGGATGTTGCACATCCCAATGTGTGTGTGTTGTGGGAAGGGGGGTCTTTGTTTTGTTTTTTTTTGTTCAAAACAAAAAAACTTCCATCACTTTTTATAAAAAGAATAATTTCTTTAAAAAACTATTAAATTAATAGTTTCTTTAGCCTTTATACTCTTTTGAAGATAAAAAAGCAACACAAAACACTAACATTTATGTAATTTTTCTAAAATATACCCATCAAATCCATTGCTTTTACACATAGAATATTTGATGTGATGAGTCAACTGACCATAGAAATCATTTCTTTTAACCCTATGACTTAATATATTTGACAATAGAAGAAAAATTAGGATCACCTTCAGTCATGGTTCAAGTATGAAATAAAGCAATTCAGGGAACCTATAGCTGAAATGGGTAAAACCCCTTCTGAGTAGAGCA
Source organism: Anolis carolinensis (assembly GCF_035594765.1). Lineage (NCBI taxonomy): Eukaryota > Metazoa > Chordata > Lepidosauria > Squamata > Anolidae > Anolis > Anolis carolinensis. The sequence goes on from NC_085843.1 coordinate 132,266,429, forward strand.
AGGAAGAAAGACTCGAAGAAATTGCTAACTGATGTTACAGGTCACTGTAAGATAGATTGCAGACTAGGATTTGGTCATCTGGTCTAACATAGCATTGTTATGTTAAACCAGATGCAGTTCCAACCAGCAAAACGGTGTATGTTCTTCATCTTCCACCTACCAACTTCAAGATTTTGTAAAGGTTCTTTATTGATTACTAGGCCCGTGTGTGATACATGAAAAAAATGTTTCGGTACTCATTATAAAATTAGGGAGCACTGGCAATTTGTTTTAAGTGTTTCTAAAGTATAGTAAGTGTCAGTTTCATTACTGTAACAAAATTAACAAATTCTTTACTACTTTTCATTAAGTTATTGCACAAGGGGGGAGTTCAACCCCCTTTATTCTGCCAGGCAGGAAAAGCACAGTCAAGTCACCCCCAACAGATGACCACCCAGGATTTGAAATAATAATAATATTTCTGATAGCAAAACTGACTCTGTGTATTAGTCATTCTTCTTCAGGCAGTCCCTACCAGAAGAAGGTATAACCTTCTTTTTCTTCCTTCAGTTGTCCCTCTCCTGCTCTGTGGGTCTGTTATGTCAATGTTGAAGCATCTCAGCTCCCCTGCAATAATAGCAACAATGATTATATGAAGATGTGGATGTCTGACCTCCAAATGCCAAATAACAGATTTACAGTCAGAAAATACAACAGAATGCTAATTTCACAGGGAAATAATCCAGCGTGTTGCTTAGTAGTAGGTAAGACACACAATTAAATTTTTTTTTTGGGGGGGGGGCGGGGAGAGGAGATAATAGAATGAATTAAATCTTTAAAAAACGAAATGCCAGAAAATCAGCTTGCATGCTAAGGGAGAACAATCTCAATGTTAGCCACAAGCAACAGGGCATGATCCACAAGCATTGATTGTATCAGATTTACATTGAATAGTTAGTTTGTAAAATTAATACTTATGTGATATTTGATGCTGTGTGACAGATAAGGTAGTCATGGCATAATCATATGGCACCTGTTGATTATAGACTTTTAAATATTTTCTTTGTTGTTTTCAATGTATTTCTTATAGATCTGTTGGTTTTTTATTTCAGTTAACGTTTTGGATTCCAGTTCAGGCCCATTTGATTGGCTTTAAACTTGTAACTATTTTCCCACAAGATCAAATTCAAATTCAAATTCTCAATGCATTGTGTGTTTCATAGACATTACTTGAATATTTGCTGATTATTACCCGTTTTATCTTGACAATTGGCTTCCACAAAAGTTCAAAGCTTTCTTTGATTAAATCTTTATGGCTTTTTCGTGTCCTGGTATTAAGCATCCCATCTTTTTTAAGTTATGGGAAGAAAAGGTTATGTACAAGGCACAGGCAGTATGAAATTCAGCACTATGCAGTAACTCAAGACATCTTGATGCAATTCACTTTATGTATCATTGCTATTCCCCGGCATTTTCTAGAAGTCTGAATTTATCAACAATGTCACTATGGAGGGAGAATGATTGATATGGCAAGTTTTTGCCCAGTAGACTTGATATTTGATGTGCTGTATCTTTTTTTTTTTTCTTTAAGTAAGGCTGGGTCAAAGTGAGATATAACTACATGGGACGGGAGTTCATGCATCCAGATTTGTGTTGTTTTTTTATGACTGTAACAGTTCTTCCAGTGGAAGAGATAGATCCTTGTTTACTATATAACTGGATTCACCTATCCCCAGGGATGCCTTTAAGGTCTCTGCCTCAGATCCCCACAACAAATGGAATTTTATTTTGCTTATTTGCAATATTTGCGCCAGTCAATCCCAAAAACTCTGGGTGACTGACGAAAAACTTAAACAATGACTTGTAAGACTAAAATATTTTGCTTCTTGAGACAATGAAGTTGCACACATTATTAGTTTCATGTAAAGAATTTGACTACAATTGGTGGTTGAATCTCACCTCAGCATAAATATTGGGACAATGTCCACCATTGTCCTTCAAACTAGCAAGCTAGAGTAGGAGGCACAGAGCAAGAAATGTGGCATACATAGCTTTGTTATCTTTCTATAGCATCCTCCCAAATGTTTACTGCCCAAATTAGCTGCTTTCCCTTGCCTACTGATAGAGTTGGCCTGAACTCAAGCTGAAGACATTGACAATAAGAAATCTACTTTATGGTTACTGATCAAAAATTGAAACTGGTATTAATATATAAAGCTTTTCCATATAAATACAACTAGATTTAGAGATAATGGCTGTGGTTCAAAATTATTTTAGACTGCTTTTTATAGGTTTTTAAAAAATATTTAATTGTGTTGTTAAAAAATGTTTGTATTGTTTTGATGGGATTTTATTTGTTCCTCATCTCAGCAGCCCTCAGGGGCTGAGAGACAATGCAGGAATGCTTTAAATGAATAAACAAATGAATAATGGTGATTTTGATATTTATTTTGCTTTCTTGCTTATTAAGGTATGTAATTTGTAAGGGATACTACAATATCATGCACAGTTTTTCTGCTCCCTGACCTCAGAGGGATTTTCACTCTTTTTCTTGAAAAACATTTCGAGTTCCTTCACATGGAAACAACATATTGACAACTAGAGAATGTTGCTTATGTTTTACTGCTTCACATCTTGCTGAAACATGGTGTGTGATATTTTGGTTTTTGTTCTAATGCATTAATATTGCTCATGACACACACACACACAAACATATTTGAAAGGGTATGAGTAGAGTCTACCCAATTGCATGTTTAAAGCGGAATGGGCATAAATTGCAAATGGCTGCAATCTGGGGAAACTACTTGCAACTCTTCAAATGACAACAACTTTTTTATTTCTTACCTGCCTCTTCTTGTGGCTTGATACCACAGAATGTCTGAATTGCAACTACAATTCTGTGGGACTGCAGTTTTGAATGACAATGTTGCTACATGCCTTGAAGTTGATTCAGACACATAGTGAACCCAAAATAAAGGGATCAATGAGCATTCTTGTCTTTCTTTCTTGATTTGTTCAAAGGGAGTTAGTCCTTGACTTCTTCTAAGGCTGAGAGAGCTTCACTTGTCCAAGGTCATTTAGTGGTTTTCCGTGGCTTAAAAAGAATGTGAATTCTGGTCTATAGAGTTGCTCAAACCACTCATGTGAATGTCAGTTTGTGACAAAAGAAAAGCTAGTGAAAAATTGTTCTTTGCTTGGCATTATGCATTATCTTTTATCAATGGCTGTAAAAGTGAAAAGATTTTATAATAGTAGAGTATGATTTTCAAAGCTTTGTGTTATATTATATATATTTTTGTGTGCATGAACATATTCACAGAACACATATTTGATGCCAGTGACAACTAGCTATCAATTATTAACCCACTTTTGAAATTGCACAGGGTTTTTTAAAAAATAAACTTTATGGACATTCTCTTCAGATTGTATAGATCTTTTACCTTTACTAAAGATTACTATGCAGAGGAATATTTATAACATGTATGCTTTAAAACTATCAATTCCCTTGCCCTAAATTATACTATGATAGGCGGTAATAAATAACTCTCCTTCAGATCGTGTTAAAGCAAACTTCAAAAAATAGTTCCCTTTGGTTAAGGTGATAGATCAATAGTGATATGATACCCATTAATGTGTGACAAAAAGTTACAGGCAAATGTTTGGTGGCCACATGAGTCAGGCATGTCTCAATTTTGAAATGGGTCACATTAAATGTTTAATAGAAATTTTTCCATCTGAAGGTTTCTTGTTTAAAAATCTCCTGCATAAATCGTATATGCTTGGAAATATTTCATTTTCCATCACTCTGTGTTCCTGGAAATGAGTTCAAAATTGTATGGTGAATGCATTTGATAAAGCATGTCTGTGTAATGCTTCTGTCATCAGCATATTACTTTCTATTCTTTTCACAAATAAAAAGTACAGGAGCCAGTTAGTTCAAGATACATTTTGTAACCTTGCCCAGGTTCATGCTCATGTCTGTATCATGCCAAAAGGTAACTGATGGGTACAATTCTTGTATATTAATTTCTGAAATGTTTTGAAAACACGATTGCTCTGTTGATCACCAACATGGGAAATAAAGAGACCAGACATAGAAATAAGTTTATAAAATTGGGCCACTATTCCATTGTTATTGATAGCTGACAAAGGAGGAGAGCAACCTGAGGCAGAACGCCTTACCCCAGTCTCCCATCCACAGCTTTCCTTGGTCAAAACACCTGAGCTTCAAAGTGAACAGAAAAGTTGGGTGCCAATCAGCCAGCCCACAAATGGAAGACAAACCTGTGGTTCCTTCTTCTTCCACATTTTCCTTTACTTTTTATATTGTATCTATTCAGCTGAAATATATTTTTAAAATGTGCAGTTGGAGTATGTTAATTGGTATATGTTAAATAAATCTGCATTTTTCCTCTTCTTCATCATCATCATCTGTATTTTTCCTTTCTCCCAATAATGGCAGGCTTTTCTTTTCATGTCAGAAGTGACTTCAGAAATTGCAAGTCGCTTTTGGTATGAGAGAATTGGCTGTCCGCAATGATGTTTTTCAGGGGACGTCCAGATGTTTGATGTTTTACCATCTTGTGGGAGGCTTCTCTCATGTCCCCACATGGGGACCTGGAGCTGACAGAGGGAGCTCACCCACTTTCCCCAGATTCGAGCTGCCAACCTGTCACTCAGCAGTCCTGGCAGCACAAGGGTTTAGCCCATTGTGCCACTGGGGGCTCCAATGGCAGGCTGGCAACATATTAAAACAAAACTATGCAATACTTTTATTTATATAAAGTAATTTTTCCTAGTGCTTTCTCATTAATCCAGATGACTACTTCTACAGTAATTACAAAGACTAATATCACATAAAATTACAACAGTGTATGATAAACCAACAGAGAATATACTAAGCATCAAATTCATGTGACTCATCTCTGACTGAATGAACAGAAAGCTATTCGCTGTGCACTGAAATATTTACTGTGCATTGAAAGATTGAAAGGTTGGGTGTCAGGTCAGTCATTTGGGACAAATTTTAGGTGTGACCACTGAGAAAACTCTCAGTCATACCAAATCATCTGTATCATAGCTGGAACACAATAAATAACCTTTTTCTCAGAATGTAGATGACATCGATGAAAGGTCTTTGCTTATAACAATAAGGATAAACATTACATGATCATTAAATAAAAAAGTTAATACTTGAGAACATGCCAGTGAAAAATATTTTGCTGTCTGAAATAAATTGATTCACATTTTTCTACATGGCAAAACCCAGGCTGTTCTTGACAATTAGCAGGTTGAATGCTCTTTCCCATTTTACCATGACACACTCAGAGTAATTTCCTCATGGTGTCTTCTTGTAATTGCCCAGTAACAGTAAACTGCTAAAATAAATGTGCAGATCAAGCCATAGAGTTCATCATGATGCACATTTGCTTCAGAGTAAAAATTACTAAAAGCATGAATTTGACTTCAGTCCAATGACTTTGAAAATTGAGTTCTCAATGGTTTTGTACTTTTCTGACTTTTCCCATAGAACTCTTGAAATAATCTAGATCTGAATTTCTAGTAAAGAAACTAGTATAGCGGTCTTATTTGATAGAAAATATACAGTATGACCCCACCCTTATCCGTTACAAGATCTCTCCCAATGGATTCCTGAATCCATGAACCCTATATTTTGACAATTTTATAATTGACCAGCAACATGTCATGAAATAGCACTGAATGATCTAGAGCAGTGTTTCTCCCACTTTGCACCTTTGAGGTTTTTGGACTTCAGCTCCCAGAAATCCCAACCAGTTTACCAGCAGAATTTGAGAAACACTAATCTAGAGCAAAGCTTTCCAAACATTTCACGTTGGTGACACACCATATTAAGCATGCATAATTTTACAACACATTCATTCAGTTTTACTATGAAACCAGAGATTAACCCAACCCCTTATAAGAGATACAGACACATACTGGTACATAAATTGCAATAATTCAATGTATGGGGACACAACATTTTTCAAAATACATGATTTATTGTTTATTTCAAATAACATCAGATGTCCTTTCTCCCACCCTGGACCTTATATAAAACCCTCTGGACTAGTTTCCAACAGACCTCACAACCACTGAGGATGCCTGCCATAGATGTGGGCGAAAAATCAGGAGACAATGCTTCTGAAACATGATCATACAGCCCAGAAAACCCATAGCAACCTAATTTCTAATTATGTTTGTGTGGCATACCTACACACTGCAGCTGACACATTGATGACACACAGTCTGACCTAGAGAGACCCACAAACACTTCTGGGAGGGAATAGTTTTGGAGTATAAATGAAACCATGGATTTTAAGTCTGCAGATAAGAGGTTTCCACTACCATTTAAATATATGTTTAGATATGTATTCAAAAGTAAGTTATCATTTGCTCCCTTTAACAAATTGTAGATCAGTGAGGATGGGGTGGGTGGAGTTAAGGATGAATTTTGCTAATGTATTAAAGTGACACAATCCAGGGGCATGTCATGTTCCAGGAACAGAGTTTAACAAAAAAAAACACGGTTTGTGTCAAAAACAATTTTACTGAAAGCAATAACTTAAATATATAGTCTCTTTGATGTCCAACTACAACATAAAAATAGTACACCCAGCTGATCATATAAAATGAATTCTTCAGTTCAAGGACTCAAACGACGTTTCCAAAATAACATTCAGTAGTCCAGGCAAAGTAATGTATCTCAATCAAAGGTTCAAACCACTCTACCATTCCAGAAGTTATGCCAAGAAGTCAGTCCAAATACTTATACAAAGTTCCATGGTTCATGGCTAGGTTTCAGGATCAGGACTGGGCATCAATTCCAACACAGGGAACAAACACATCCTAGTACAAAAAAATTACTATTCTCCAAAGAGCAATCTCTTACAGGATTCTTTTATGCTGCCCTTTACAGCTGCATCCTTTTTCAGCAGGTCTCCCAAATGATCACTACAGCCTATGAATAGTTACTTGGAAGGGAAGGTCAACCTGACCTCTTACAAACAGGAGGAAGATTAACCTCTCTCAAGCATTTCTCAGCAGCTGTACTAAAACCACCAAACTGCTAGTCATGACAGGGCAAAAGGATCCGTTCATTCTTAATATTCATAAGGCTAACTTTACATACATTTGAATGAATTTTGAATTCACAGAAAATGGCCATTCCTGGATATTTAAGTCTTTCTTAATTTCCCTGGGAACTAGCAGATGACCTGATGGATTTCTCCCCTGTATTTAATTATAGAGTAATTGGGGAGTGAGGATCTCAATGATCTTAATGAAGGGGAATTCTGAGACTGTTTTGGGAGGAGGGACTCACCAATAGTAGTAACACTAGGATGATTTCTTCCCTCCTAAATGTCCCCCATTCACACCACCTGTTTTAGCAGTCCAATCACTCTGCTTTGCGTAATGCACACATTCCTTTTCTGAAATGTTTTAGAAAAGGTTGCAGCTAGTAAGATAAAAGGGATAAAAATCATCTCAGAGACTTTCTTGGAAAAAATGGTTTCTGAAAAATGCTGGCTTAGAAATATAAGAATGTCAAAAACTGAAAACAGGCTGATCCATCCTTCCCCTTCGTCAGGCATTTCCTTGGAGACATCATTAAGCTATGTTTCTTCCATCCTTCCCTGCTGCTTGCATCCTCTATTTATTGAAGAAAATAATGCAATAATATTAAGAAACAAGTTTTGAGGCAATACTATGCAAAATAAATAACTGCACACTCAGAGGAGAGGCTTTCGGTCTCACAAACTCAGAGAGGGAGGTACAGAAAAAGGAGAGCTTTACAATTACCTCTACATTCTGAACAGGTGTCCTATTTTTTGTTTGATCTAAAAATAAGCACTCCATCATAAGAACTCCACAGGACATCCTCTGTCTAATCCATTTGTTCTGAGAAAAACGAAAAGAGCAAGAAGAAACTTATCTTCCCAAGCACAGGTAATGGTGGTTATTCTTAAATTAACACAGATATTATCTGGACATGCCCTTTGAAACAGTATAGAATGAAAAGTTCAATGCATTACGAATGTACTAGAAAAGTTTCATATCTGCTTCACAGGTGCAACAAGTATAAAACCAGTGAAAGTGTTCCTATGGAAACTGCCAGATATCAACATGTTGGCCAGTATAATTAGATTTAGACAAGTCTTCAGTTTTTAGTTCTAATTGAGGGGGACACTGACCTCAGGAAGAAACAGAGCAGGAACAGCCGTCATCCTTAGATGATCAGCATAAGTACTCCAACAAATACATTTGCTCATGGATTTAATGAAAACATTCTCTGTAAGAATCCTTTGGTCCTCTGATATGAATCTATGACAAACTTCAGTCTTGCTGGAGGCCCTAGAGATTTCTCAAATGAACCTCTAAGTCATTCAATGTGATTTTATAGTCAGCTTCCAAGGGACCATAAAATTATGCTGAAAGATCTAGAAATTCCTAGAGGTGGTCTTTTGGGTTAAAACTACCAATTCCTTTATTCATGGCTTTTTTATTTTCACAGTGACCCAATGCACCTAACCCCAGCAAATGTGGAGGGCTGTCTGTACTCCTTATCTGCCAACCTTTACATTTGATCTCAGCCCACAAAGTTAGTTCCAAATAAATTGTATCTGCTAGTTAGTTCCTAATAAATTGCATTTTAGTGTGCCAAGAACTGATAAGTCCTCCACAATCAATTTTATCTTATTGTTGTTGTGTTTCTTCTGTTCTAAGATGCCATTGGTTGTAAGACACAAGTAATGAGGAAATATTACTTTTGACTCCAAATTAATGTCATTGATACCAAAATAGTTAAAAATAACCCCATTATGAAAACAAAACAAACAAATGAAACTTAGTAATTATGTTATATAGGGTGTCCCAAAAATTATCTTTCTTTAACAGTTTATAATTCTAGATTGTATTTCATTTCTGTTATTGTTATTTCAGATATATATATCTTAACAGAATTAAAGTTGTTAATAGCAAAGAAGTGTTGCAAAATTACAGGGGGCATTTTAAGTGAGGTTTGCATCTGTGCTTCAACAATGTGCAGTTCCCGAATGACAATTTGAACACCTTACATAAAATTGGAATTTAAGGTAGAATTTTTTACTCTAATTAAGTCAGCATTTTAACAGTTATTTTTCCATTTAAATGTGTTTATTTAGCCCTCAAATCCTTGAAGTGACTGGGTTGACCTTGAAGGAACTGGGGGCGGTGACAGCCGACAGGGAGCTCTGGTGTGGACTGGTCCATGAGGTCACGAAGAGTCAGAGACGACTAAACGACTGAGCAGCAGCAGCAGCCCTCAAATAATCACAATAGCTACCATAATCTGTCCAAGGGTGTTTACACGTTTACAAGGAACAGCCTGCATTTAATGTATTAGTTCTAGGTTCTGAACCTACTTATATACATCCAGCTATACCATGCCCTATATTTAGTTAAAAACCATTTAATTGTTAAAAAAATGGAAGTATTATATCTTATTTTTTTTCTTATACTACAGTAAAGTCTAATTTATCCAACCTTCGCTTATCCAACATTCTGGATTATCCAATGCAGTCTGCCTCCTGCCCGGATCCACAGCTGTTTTTCTAGGTAGCAAGGACTGAACTTCTTACGGATTTAACTTCTGACAATGTTGTTACTGTAAGTTCATTTTATACAATTATATCTTTATTTGTGGTCAATTTGTTAGTAGCCAATGTATTTATAGTCAATGTTTTCAATATATTGTGATGTTTTGGTGCTAAATTCGTAAAGGCAGTAATTGCTACATGACATTACCATATATTGAACTGCTTTTTCTGGCAATTTGTTGCAAAACATGATGTTTTGGTGCTTAATTTGTAAAATCATAATGTTTTATTTATTTATTTATTTATTTCGTGTCAAAAGCATTGTACAACAAATACATTTCAAATAATGGGAAAAAAAGAAAAAAGAAAAAAAGAAATCACAAGCAACTAAATAGTTTTGGACCAAAAGCGGGCAACAGCAACCGCATTGTCTGTAGCTTTAAACAACTCCTCCTCCGTACATGAGGCAGGGCATTGTGGGCAAGCATACATATGCGGAGTTGTTTGTTCTGCTCCACAGTCACACAAGGTGGAGGATTCCTCCAGGTAGTGCCACCTTGCCAAGTTGTCTTTTGATCTGCCCACTCCACTTCTGAGTCTGTTCAGGGACTTCCAAGTTGCCCATTCTTGGTTTGCCCCTGGAGGAAGACCCTCTTGGGGGGCCATCCAGTTAGAATTGCCAGGTTTAGCTGCCCAGAGGGACACCCTTGCTGTTGCTGGAGGAACATCAAGAAGAGTGGTGATTCTCATGAAGCCCTTCCTTGATTTGAGTCTGGTGGGAGGAGGGTGATAGCCATGCAGTGGGTGGCTTTCACAATGTTCGACCTTATTTCTCTCGCAGTTAGCAGCAACTTCCCGTCGCACGTCAGGAGGGGCAATGCCAGCTAACTTGTAGAGTTTATCAACAGGTGTAGGTTTAAGGCATCCCGTGATGATTCTGCATGTTTCATTCAGTGCTATGTCCACCTGCTTTGCATGGGCAGACTTGTGCCAAACAGGACAGGCATACTCTGCAGTTGAGAAAGACAAGGCCAGGGCTGAGGTTCTTATTACTTGTGGGTTTGCTCCCCATGCGCTGCCAGTCAGTTTCCGCAGGATGTTATTGCATGCAGCTACTTTGTGCTTGGTGTTCATGCAGTGTTTCCTATATGTTAGTGTTCGGTCTAAGGTGACACCAAGGTATTTAGGATGGAAACAGTGTTCGAGCTCTTGGCCTTCCCAAGTAACTTTCAGTTTCCTGTTGGCTTCGCGGTTACGTAGGTGAAAGCACACACTTGTGTCTTGGAAGGATTAGGCTTCAGGTGGTTCTCCTTGTAGTAGCTGGAGAGATCTTTCAAGGCATTGGTGAGTTGCTTTTCAACTGTTTCAAAATCTTTCACTTGTGTTGTAAGGCCAAGGTCATCAGCATATATAAAGCTCTTTGTGAGTGGTGGTTGTGGCTGATCGTTCGTGAAGATATTAAATAAGGTTGGTGCAAGAACGCTGCCTTGGGGTAAACCATTCTTTTGCCTCCTCCATCTGCTTTTCCGGCCCTGAAACTCCACATAGAAGCTGCGGTTTTCTAAGAGGGTCTGGACAGTTTTTGTAAAGTCAAAGTCCCGGGTGATATGGTAGACTTTATGCAGCATTTTTCTATGTTGCACCGTGTCATAGGCTGCCGTAAGGTCCACAAAGACTGTTCCCGTAATGCAGCCTTTCTCATAGCCTTCCTCGATATGCTCAGTCAGATGAAGAATTTGACCTGTACAGTTTTTCCCTGGTCTGAAACCTGCTTGTTGTGCAATAAGCTTGGGTTCGATAACAGGTCCTAGTCGATTTAATAGCATCCTCTCATAGACTTTATATAGATGACATAAGAGGGAGATTGGTCGGTAGTTCCTGGCATTGGAGGCATCTTTACCAGGTTTTAAGATGGCAATGATCTTAGTTTTCCTCCATGCTCTGGGAATCTGTTTGTGTGCCAGGCATTGATTGTAGAATTTCAAAAGCCAGTTTTCAGCTTTGGGCCCCAAGTGTTTGATTTGCTCCATCATCAGGTCATCTAGGCCAGGTGCTTTACCAGTCTTACATTGCTTGATGGCTTCTCTGAGTTCTTTCAGGTTTAGAGGAGAAGACAACTGGTGGGTTTCAAGTTCTGGCACCCTGTTGATTTTCATCTTTATTCTGCTGCAGTTGGTTTTCCCATTCTGAATTAGCTGGTGAGCTATCTGATCTGGTGTCACGTTCGCGTGTCCAGGGTTGACCAGAGGGTCACTATCCAGGCGTCTCGGCAATTGCCAGGCTTTTCGGCTACTCTTGGACATGTCCAGGTTCTCAAGCAGCTCTATCCAACGGTCTTTCTTAGCATTAGCTAAGGCTGTAGATAGTTTTTGGCCTGCTGCTATAGTCCCATCACTGTATGGGTTCTCTTGAAATAATCTGAGATATTCTTGTAGCTGATTTAGTGATTCTTCGTTTAGGCCTGGTAGGTAGCTTGTGCGACAGCCTCTAGGGATTGAGAGCCTTGAGGATCTTTTCACAGCTTCTACGAACAGGTCATAATTTTCTATAGAAGGTTCTATATCAGAAATAGCAGCTTCCAAGGTCTCTGTAAACTTTGTCCAGTTAGCTTTATTGAAGTTATATCTTCTGCGGAATGGGACACTTTTCGGTCTTACAGCTGCATATGCTACGCAGCATATTAGTCTGTGTTGTGTGTTAGGTATTGGGTTTAATACCCTTTTGGTGCATTGGTGGCTTATGCTTTCCTTTACAAAAATCTGATCAGGGTTATAACCACGCTTCCATCGGCCGCTATTAAATGATGGTGGTAATTTGCTGTCATGGAGGAGGCTCATTCTACTATTGTCGGCCCACGTTAGAACTGCTTCGCCATTTCTATCATCTTCGTCATAGCCCCAGACACAGCTGTGGCTATTGAAATCTCCCACAACAAAATGGGCTTCATGATTGTGGCAACTGGTTGGGGGTGTAAAATAGAAATCAGCCCCAGGTGGTTTATAGAGTGATGATATGGTGCAACTATCAAGTTCCACAGATAAGATTTCAATGTTGTTCACTTCTGTGAGGGAAGTTGCAGAGATTGCTACACCAGATCGTACAAAAATGGCACTGCCATATTGTCTGTGAGGTCGTTCCACTGTCAGTTGCATTCCAAGAATTTTTGGTCTTCTCATTGTGATGTCTCTGTGTGTTTCCTGTATACATAGGATGTCACACGAGATGTCCTCAGACATTTTGGCTAATAGTTCTTCCTTAGCAAGTGACAAACCTTCTATATTAATAGACATAATCGTTAGCAATGGTCTTGATAAAGACCTTTGGTATTCATCCATTCATCCAATGCTTTTGGGTTTGGAAAGATCGGCCGCTTACAAGAAACGTTGCCCAGGGGACGCCCGACTGAATTCACTCAATCTTCGGGGAGGCTCTTTCCGTGTCCCCCAATCATAATGTAATTTGACATTTAATAGACTTTTCTTTAATCCCTCCATATTATCCAACATTTTTGCTTATCCATCTGTTTATGTTGGATAAATGGGACTCTACTGTATTTAGTATTTTCTATTCATAGCACATGTTTTTAATACAGCAACTATGTAAATATAAAACCCACATTCTGCACAGGAGGATGCTAAATTTGCATACCTTAGATGAGAAACAGTTGACACCAACTAAGGAGAAATAAATGCAAATAAAAAGCAGGCTTCTTATTTTACTTTATGTAGCTTTCTGATTGATTTTGTGATCTCTGGGCATGCTCTAAAGCAAAACATCTGTTATATGGTTCAATTAGCATTATCTGTTTCCTGGTCTGAACTTGGGGAGGGGGTGGTGGATGCCATGCTGGTTCCCTCCTCCTGATCCCAAATTCTTTATCCATGAAGAGGGAGAAAGTTGAACACCCCCATCTAAACCACATTTATTTAGAAATCAATCCTAAATAAATAAGTACATCTTGCATGCATTGAATATTTATATTCACAGGAGGTGCTGAGGATTGCCTCTGCACCACAGTTCACTTCATTCAGTAGGGCCCTTTGGGTAGTATTTCTGTTCAAGCATGACTCACATTCAATTTTTGAACTGAGGTGAGACCTCAAGCCCTTCATGTTAAGCCACTTGTGTCTCAGTTTTGGAATATAAATCAAAGAACAGCAACAATGCTACCAGAAATAATGGTGAAAGATCTTTTCACTTTGTTCTGCTGAGGTTTTGTTGAATAAGTTCAACTTGTTCTTGTGATTTTCAGCCTGGGCCAAAACTGATAGAAGACTTACCACTCCACAGGGTGCATCTATATAAATTAGATACCACTTTAACTATCCTTGTCCAATGATATGTAATAAAGGTAAGGTAAAGGTTTCCCCTGACGTTAAGTCCAGTCATGTCTGACTCTGGGGGTTGGTGCTCATCTCCATTTCTAAGCTGAAGAGCCGCCGTTGTCCGTAGACACCTCCAAGGTCATGTGGTCAGCATGACTACATGGAACGCCGTTATCTAATAACGCCAATATGCAATAAGGAGGGTTGTAATTTTACAACTTTTTGGCTTTCTCTGCCAAAGAGTGCTTGTACCTCATGAAATTATACATCCATTCCATAGTATTGAGATATTGCAAATAAAATGGCATCAAGCTGCATGAATTCCAACATGTAGAGGCAGCCTTAATTATTTGCCATATAACTGCAGCCTCAGAGACCTGCATTTCCTTGTAGGCTTTTGCAGATAATATTTTGTTATATGTGAGAGTACTTTCTTATCCGAAACCTAAACAAAGAGATAAGCAAATAAACCATGATGTCTTAGTATATCTTAGTTCAGATGAGAAATGTCAATATTTTGAAACACGTGTGGTTTTGACTTTCACAATGCTGTAGTTCTTAAGTAATGCATAGTGACGAGAGAACAATTAGTATCAGTAGTAGTTAGTCAGTCATCACTTATTCTTTTTATATTGCATAATTTATGGAAAGAAAGTACAGAGGTGCTTTTTGAATTATTATTCACAGCTGGGATTTCAAGGAAGTTCTAGGAGGATTGTTTTACTTGTGTCTACCCCACTTGGTGCATAAGGGAATAAAACGGATTCCTAAATTGTCTTTCATTACTATGGAACACTTTAAAAAGAAATATTTACTAGGGATGTGCAAAGCTTCGGAGCTCTGCTTTGTAATTCGGAGATTCGGAAATGCAAACCTCCGAATTACTAATTGGAAAGTACCCCTCTGAATAATTTATGAATCAAAACACAAGCCTCTAAAACTTTAGAGAGATTTGTAAAATATTTTTTGATTTGGAGGGAGGGAGTCCTAGAAGCCCCTTCCTCCTCACTGTAATCCCCCTCCGTGTTTGCGTATCATATCCCAAACTTAAAATCTCCAAATTCCCATTCCCTCCCCAAACTTTACAGCCTTTACTTCCTCTCAGCCCTGTTCTTCTGTCATGAGCAGAATTCTGGGGAATATAGTTTAGGAAGACTAGGATATCTGTAGCAGAGTATTCAAAAGGCCTCACTCTAAACTACATTTCCCAGAATTCTGCTTGCACCAGAAGAATGAGGCTGCCCATGATAAAACCACAGTGTAGGTTAATCACATGTGTTTAAATTGAAAATGATGGAGAAACGAGCCTCACAATTTTCCCCATTGCCACTAATGGAATGAATTGTAACAAAGCAATTACAAAGCTTCAGAGATTCAGATTATGAATCGGAACAGGACCCCTCCAAATCTGTACTAATCGAAGCGGGGGCCAACTGAATCTCCCAAACAAATTAATTGGAATTCAGCCATTTTGCACACCTCTAGCACTTACTTCCTGTGGTAGTAATAGTTGTATATTTTTTTAGCCAAGACTGAAGGCACATTTTATTTCTTATTTTGCAAGTCATTAAATTAGCACAAAGTACTGTGGTTTGGAGCACTGGTTTATACACTGTGGGGTTAATTACATTTGATACCACTTTATCTGCCATGTCTCACTACTATGGAATTTTGACAGAAAAGGCTACAGGTCTTTTAAAGCTACTTCTATGATTTCATAGCATTGAGCCATGGCAGTTAAGGTGGTGTCAAACTCCATTAATTTTACAGTGTAGATACACCCTTGGTTATGTCCGTGGGGCCAAAGAGAGAAAAATGCAGCATTTATTTAAAAGGTTATTTTTTATTTGACAATTAATTTTTCTTCTTAAATAGATTCTGTCCCATTGATGTCAGCAGATGGGAAATGAACTACAACTTTACACTTTCCCCCAGTTTTGAGTGTGTCTTAAATTGTTAAACATGCAAAAATTATCCATGTGTTATTTGGAATTAGGTCCCCCCATCTCGGTTTCTTCTTGTCACTCCCATGCTCATTTTCCTATCTGCTTTTCCCTCCTTAAGGGAAGGGGGGGGGGGGGAATGTAGAATTGTTAAATGCTCTATTATATCAATAGATTTCTCATCTGCTGTGTACTCATCTACAATGTGATAGTCCTTTTTTCAGAAAGGATTTCTTTTTGACCATGGGGCACACCACAATCCAAACTAATAAATGCCTGTGATATTTTCTCCACCCATTTAGCTATCCCAACGCTCCCATCTCTAGACAGCGTAGTTGTTGTTCTGTATATATTGACTGTGGCAAGAACTTCATGAGACAGGCAGTCTGGGTACAGTAATTTATCCAATACAAAACGTGTTTTGTATTTTCTCTTCTGTGAGATTTACGGAGAAAAAGAGAGAAGCAGCAAAGGGGAGGAAAAGAGTGGGGAAAGCAGAAAAGCAGAGACTTTGTATACTTGCAAACCATAAATCTATGAAACGTCTCATCATCCCAAAGCATAACTGTTCTGGTTTCTTCTCTCTCATTGCTAAAATGTGTTGCATAGAGCTTAAAAGTAAAGTTTGTTGTTGTTGCAATGAACAACTATAGTTTTAAGTATGTTTTAGAGTTGCATTGTTCTATATAACCTAACCACTATATGTGCATTTGTGGCACTGCTTTTCAGTAATTAAAATCAACTGTATTAGTTACTTTGAAAGATGAAGAAGAGAGTATAGTTATTTGGAAATGCATCTACAACACCCACTACTCTTTGGGCCTCAAGGCTGTTTAAAAGTAACTTTCTAAATTCTCAACAAATAATGCTGCATTCATATTGTTTAGATCTTATAGAAAATCAGCAACGTTTTTTGTCCCTAAGTTTTATCCAATGGCACCTTTTCCTCAGAAGAAAATGTTTCCGATTGAAATTGCTTTCACTTATCCTTCTTAACAGAAGTAGACCCATTTAGAAGAGGTTCAATATGTTGGATTGAACAAAAATCTCCAATGGAAAAATGGAAGCAGATCTCCAGACTGGTATGAAGTTATCCATCCAGTAGAATCAATTGTTCCCTAGAAATTACATGGAGCCATCTTAATGCAAAATAATTTATGAAGGAAATTCTTGTGACCCTCCAAATGTTACATGATAGCTTGTGTAGGATAGCCACTCAATGGCTTGTTCTTTGAAATCAATGAAACTAAATGTGAGACTAATTGAAATCAACAAGCCTAATTTGTCAAATTACTGGAAGGCATTAGGAAATGACACTTGCCCTGCTGTGTGACAGCCACATATATCTTACGTAACTGATCTATGTGCTATGACTAGTATGAGGAAATAAAGAATTGCCACTCAGCTATCCTCTATTTGTCATGCATCCATAATAATGCAAACGGTGTTTATCTGAAAACAATTAGGTTATGGGAGCAGCAAAGCATCCGACCTGCTTTGAAATGTTTTTTTTTTCTGACAAAACCTGCTATCATCACCTTAACCTGTACTGTGGAACTGGGATACATATTTTCAGAGATAAAATGCAATGAGCCATCTTTACTTTCTTTCTCCTTTTTCAATAATACATCATTGAGAATAATGAATGACTCTCGGGAGAAGAATTTGCACATACCCAAAGGCAAATAATTTTAAATACGCTATCTAATGTGAGAACTGCAATTTGTCTGTCGTAGTACAAAATCGTGCTATGGAGTTCCAGTTATTTAAGGTATTATAAATGAATGCAGTTTATTGTAGTAGTTTGAGTGTTGAGACCAGGGTTCAAATCTCCACTCGGAAGTGAGAATCCACTGAGAGACTTTGGGCAAATCGTACTCTCAGACTCACAGGAAGGTAAAAATAAGTCCCCTCTTAACAAATCTTCTCAGGAAAAACCTGTGAAAGGTTTGCTTTAAAGTTGTCATAACTGGAAATGACTTGAAAGGCACACAACAACAAATGGACAAATAAATATTTTAGAGGCTAAATTTAACTGTGCTGTTTAAATTATTGCAAACTGTGTAAAATACAGAGATGCACCTGAAATTTGATCATCCAGGTTTTTCGCAAGATGCAGT
Organism: Anolis carolinensis; assembly: GCF_035594765.1. Taxonomy (NCBI): domain Eukaryota; kingdom Metazoa; phylum Chordata; class Lepidosauria; order Squamata; family Anolidae; genus Anolis; species Anolis carolinensis. The sequence goes on from NC_085843.1 coordinate 132,284,395, forward strand.
TGACCTGCCCTTGTTTCTGAAATGCAACCAGATTGTCAAGAGTTGTATTCAATTTTCCATTTGAAAAAAATCCAAATTCTATATAGAATATTGTATATATGCACATGTCTGTGTTTTAGGATGCGTCTACACTATGAAATTAATGCAGTTTGACATAGTTTTAATTCCCATGTATCAATGATATGGAATCATGGGAGTTGTGTTATAAAGTCTTTAGCCTTCTTTGCCAACTAAAAACCTGAGGACTCCATAGTGTTGAACCATGGCAATCAAAGTGGTTTGAGACTGCATTATTTGTACACTTTAGATTCACCCTTTGTTTTAATTTTACTCTGCAGCTGTATTTAAACTGCCACATAATGCAATTTCAGAATGCAGATTAACTGGATTGGACTGGATTATATGAGTCTACATTCCCATATAATCCAGCTCAATGCAGAATCTTCATTGGGAAACTTGATTATATGGCAGTGTAATTCCAGCCTATGTGCCCGACAGAGATTTAATTTGAAATTTTCATTAGCAGATTCACACATGTCTTTTTTTGCTCTTTGTTTTTATTATTAATTTATTTTTCAGATCATTTATTCACCATTTATTGTTTTTCAAGAAATCCCAAACCAGTTCACAATATAAATAAGTCACAGTCAAACTAAAATAGAAAAGCAATCGATAGAACAACTAATGCATTAATATCCATTAAAGCATGTATTACAAACCAGGACTAACTGATAGAGGTAATAACAATCAGGCAAATGATCATGAATGACCATAAAACACATCCTAAGTAGAAATATACCTCCAGTTTCAATGCTATTCATTTTTTAAGCTTCACCAATACATACATGTTTTGTTATGACAAAACATCATTGCTTTGGGCAGCATTATGGTGTAGAGGAGAAATGATATATGAAGGCAAGAAGTGCCTGAATCATGCTTTGTGAGATCTACTTCAGGGACAGAAAATAAATAATAAACAATCTTAGTCTAGCATTGTACTAATGCTCAAGAACAAGGAACACAGGAGTTTTAAATAATACAGTTATACTGGAAGAGCAGGATGGGGGTGTTTACCATAGATTAGATATCTCATGCACAAAAGTAATCCCCAATACAGTTATGTTTTGTTTGTTTGGTTTTTTTCACAGCAAAATGAAGTATCTGTCAAAAAATCTTATTTCAGAAGAAAAACCTCACTGGGGTATATTTGTAAGATGTGTTTAATAAACTTCTTTATATGAAGGGAGATTAAATTAAATGTGCCATGATCAGTATTATAATAGTAGGGTAAAGATAACCTCATTAGCAGCTAATGAGAGAACACCACTATTGAATTCCTAGTGCAATGCCTGAACACAGCAAGAGTAGTTAGACCATATGTGGTAGACCAGGCATCCTCCATGCATCTTTATGTTGTTTACTATAATGAGGTGTATAGGGGATATCTATCCATCTAGGAATGAGCATTGGGTTCTGGTGCTACATTTGCCCTACTGAATGCAAAACTGGTTCTTTTTTTCTGTTGGAAGAAGATCAAAGATAACATTTTCTCTTCTTCTGCACTGGGGTACTTAGGTAAGTCATTTCTATCACTGCAGTACTTGGCTTTATTCTAACCGAATGCACTGGGTCTCCACTGTCTGAGGTCTCTTCTACACTGCCAAATAAAGTCCAGATTATCTGCTTTGAACTGGATTATATGGTAGTGTAGACTCATATAGACCAATTTAATACAGATAATGAGAATTATCTAATTTGATAATCTGGATTTTATGACAATGTAGAAGGGGCATGAGACAAAGATCCCATCATTGATTACCCAAGGTCCTTCAAGATGTAAGGAATTCAGCTTGAGTAATTCAAATTTCACCTGGGGAACCTGAGGAGGAGGGAGAGATAGATGGACAGTCTAATTAGTAACAGTCTAATTTGCATTCTCTTGCATTTCACTGTTAAGACAGGAGTCCTACTATAACATCAGCAAAGCTGATGGATCCAAGACCAGTTTCTTTAAGCATTTAAATCCCTACACCTGGATAAATACATCTGTTAGGTTTCATTTCTCCCACAACATTTGATAATGTTTGTAAATTCTTAGCAACGCCTAGTCGACACTAGGAGGATGTTACTGCACCCATCACATGTTTGAAATAAGGAAAACTTTCACCTAAAAGCATACATAAAATTATAAGAATTACAACACATTCAAAATCTTATCAGATGCTTTTGCTTTCATCTCAGGACTCTCAAATTCATGACAGGAAGTTCCATTCACCATTTTTGGAGAGACTGTTAACAAAAACAGAGGTATTGGGGCTTGCAGTGTGCATGTGTGAGGTGCAGCAAATGAAGGGTATAATAGGAAATTGTTCTGGATTCCATTCAGTTACTCATTCCTGATCTATAACATATTACAAAATATTAGATATTTTGCAAGTCAACTATCAAATACTAAGATCAGATATTAAATACTAAAACCTGACATCTAGTACCAGATCCCGAATGTTCATCAAACCGAGCATTCAGAAGAAAATAGTCAAATCGGCATTCTCTGAGGAAATGTTTTAAGAGAATATTGAGGAAACAAGTTTGTTGCAAGTATACTCTTAGCAAAGTTTGGTGTGATGACTTTTCTTCATTTCCATAGGAATCATATAGAAACTCTTTTGCTGTTGACAAGGGAAATACAAGTGGATGGAACAACAAATATTCAGGGAGGAGGATAACTTGATTGAGTGATGTTTTGATCGAATGATACCCTTAGTATGGATAAAGTAATTCTGTAAAAGTACCTGTCCTTTTTCCATGGTCCGTCAAACAAGATCTGATGCCATGACCTCATAGGTTACCTAAACGCCTGGCACACAGAATGTTTTCTATTTCAGAAGGTGATTAGATTCAGCGAAGCATTTTATAGAATTCCACTGTGTACTGAATTATATTACAGAAGTAATAGCTTCCTCCTCTTTGTCTTGCTTTTGCAACACAAAACAGACTCCCATTCCATTTGCTTCTAATTTAGAGTGGGAGCTAATAATTTCAAAAACGATAATGTAAAAAACATTCAGATTTGGATAACTTGTATGCATGTTAATAATCAAGAAGAGCATTCAACTTCCTGTAGTATTACAGTGAAGTAATAAATGTTATTCCTCATGCAAGGTAACTCTGAAACACTAATTGTAGATGTTAATGGGATTTCTTCCTAATTCTGTTTTTCACTATAGAAGGTAATTTTTAAGCATCTGTATTTAGTGCAGTCTTAGTAGCACTAATTCTAGTGGTGGTACTGAAGTTCCTGTGATATGTCATGACTAAATAGGACTGATGTGAGTCAACAAGATCTGGATGTCAACAGGTTGTTCATTCCTGTGCTACAGTATTTATTGCTTGAAGGTGACGATTGATATATTAGTCTTCTTTCAGACCAAGATTTAGGATAGACACTAAGGAGCCCCCAGTGGAGTAGTGGGTTAAAGCCTTGTGACTTGAAGGTTGGGCTGCTGATCTGCAAGCTGCCAGGTTTGAATCCCACCGGGAAGAGCGCAGATGAGCTCCCTCTATCAGCTCCAGCTCCATGCGGGGACATGAGAGAAGCCTCCCACAAGGATGGTGAAACATCAAAAACATCCAGGCGTCCTCTGGGCAACGTCCTTGCAGACGGCCAATTCTCTCACTCCAGAAGCGACTTGCAGTTTATTATTTATTTATTTATTTATTTACAGTATTTATATTCCGCCCTTCTCACCCTGAAGGGGACTCAGGGCGGATCACATTATATACATACAGGGCAAACATTCAATGCCCATATACACATAAAACCGAGACAGACACAAACGCAGAGGCAATTTAACCTTCGCCTGAGGGGATGTTCTGTTCTGGCCACAGGGGGGAGCAGCTGCTTCATCATCCACTGTGACGGTACTTCCTCATTCCATGTTGTAAATTAGTTAAATTTGCCTCCCCACTTTATAAGTGGTACCTTATTTCCTACTTGATAGATGCAACTATCTTTCGGGTTGCTAGGTCAGCAACGAGCAGGGGCTATTTTTTTTTTAATTGATGGGTGCTCACCCCGCCATGGGCTGGCTTCGAACTCATGACCTCATGGTCAGAGTGATTTATTGCAGCAGGCTGCTCACCAGCCTGCACCACAGCCTGGCCCCTTCTCAAGTTGCTCCTGACAAGAAAAAAAAGGATAGACACTACATTGAATTCTCTATAGATAACACTGGGATGATTTTCATGATGTTAATTCCATTTTATCATTGAATTTCAGTTACTATGGTATGATGAATTTTAGTTACTATGGGTTGCAGACATGGGCAGAGCCCTTGAATTTAATCTTGGAGATTGGTATAGAGTTTTTAATACATTTTAATATTTGATTCCTAGATCATATGTTGTGTACTCTATGCCCAAACTATTCAATGGCATACCCTAAAAAAAAACTACATATTTTAAAAACACATATCAAAAACCCACTAATTTTTTAAGTCTGCAAAATCTAAATCTAAAAGTAATATTTATTTCATTATCAATCAGATAAATAAACAAAAGGAACAAGTCAACATGACTCGTTTGTCATTTTGCTAATTATGTTGAAAATTATCTTTTTCTGCTCCTCTCACTCTACCTCCCTCGGCCCTTCTCTATACATATCATACTCTGCTATTTATGCTTGTTGTGCTGCAAGAGTCTTCCAGAATTATAGTTGAACACATTTGGAGTTGGAAAAAAAAATCAATGTATCAGTTTAGTATTCATAGGTCATTACACAAGGTTCATTTTGACACCTTTGATAATACTCCCATCTTATTTGTTCATTAATATGCAAGTGGAGAAGCCAAGTAGATCCACACATTTTCCTTAGGGATAGGATTGTTTTCTAAATAAGAACCTTGCTGGCAGCTTTGTTAGATCTGATAGTCTTGCATTATTGAGATGGAGACAGCAGGTAACTGGGCCATTCACGATCATTTACAATAGGACTGGGTTGCAAAGTGGCATAATCTATCCCAGCATCTTGGGAATGGTGCTGAACCTTTATTTTAATGCAGGACACTTAACTATGAGACCTCATTCTATGTGCTAATGATAAAATGGAATTTTCATCATGTCCAGTATAAGTATTTCCAAGTGAGAAGTGATAGTTTTTTTCTGTTGTTTAAATAAGTGAGAAACTTTAAAATGTTACAAATTTTGGAAAACCAACTCAAATAGAATAGGAATAACACTGAAGGAGTCACTGTTTTTATGGCCTATATGAGAAAGTCAGGACCAAAGACTGATGGCAGAATTAACATAACACAGGCATTGGGACTCTCCAGATATTGTTGATTACAATGCATTTTAGCGCTGGCCACTAGCCATACTTACAAAAAAATGTAATTTAAAACAGAATTTGTGATTCTGATTGAGTCATTATTATAACATTGATTTTTCAATACAAATATATTTATTTATTTAGACTTCTAATAGTCATGTGTACTATATTTCTTCAATTGTAAGACACCATCAATGGTAAGACACACCCTAATTTCAGTACCACAACCAAAAATACATAAGATACACTTGTGATTCTAAGACACACCCAATTTTTATTTATGTTTATATAGGAAATAAAGTAAGTCTTAGAATTGAAGAAACAGAGTAGCTACGAGGGTGGGTCAAAAGGTTTGCCTCCTGTGTCATAAGAACGTTATGAATGAACATTTAACAGCAGAAGTTGTTACAGATCACAGCTTGAACTGTCCAAGTAGGTTGTCTTTTTGGACCTCAGATTCAATTACTTGAATGACATTAAAATAGCTTTAAAATCATGGGTCATGAAGTAAAACCCTGAATTTTTTCAAAATGGTTTTGACGATGGTGCAAATGTGTACAAATTGACTATGACTATGTTGAATGGTAGTTTTGTGTAGACAACAGTTCAAGCTATGATCTGTAGCAACTTCTGTTATATGTTAATTCATAACGTTTTTATGACACAGAAGGCAAAACCTTTTGACCCTCCCCTGTATATCTATCAACTATCTATCCCACTATCTAATTATATACTTTTTATCTATTAAAGAGTGCATAAATTTTTGTGACACAGTGTGTGAGTATGTGTGCCTTTAACAGGAATAGCAACTATTTATGATACTAGAGCAGGTAAGCTGGAGAACAGAACACTGTGTGTCATGCGTTGGAAGGAGATCATTGAGCTGTACTGTCACTTTCATTTAGTTTTAGCTGCAATGTATACATGTTCATACTTGCACAATGGTGTGTATGCATACAGATAAACAACACATACAGCTTTGTCTTATTTAAAAAATATGTCTAGTAAAAATTAGAAACCCGATTAAGTATGACTGAAAATTTTTGTTTTCTTCATCTTTCCCCCAAACGATTCATACATCCAAAAGAAAGCAATTGAAAATCTGTGGAAAAATAAAACAAAGTTTCAACTATCCAGTCAGGAGGCCTTGAATTTAAGATTGCCACTTTTTTTTTTCTGACAGGGTGCCCACCCGGAACAACTGATGTGACAATTCTCATAAACTTCCTGTCAAAAGCCTCCAGTCAGATTCTAGTCTTTGACTATAACTATAACAATAACAGCAAAGATTTTTTTAATAAATAAATAAATAAATACATAAACCTATCTTCTTACCCTAATAGCTCTATAGGACTTTTTTTTTAATCTCCCGGCCTTGTGACATAATGAAGATTCAAAACAGGGTGAAGCAACCTTGTTTTTTTCTTGTCAGGAGCAACTTGAGAAATTTCAAGTCACTTTTGGTGTGAGAGAATTGGACATCTGGAAGGATGTTGCCCAGGGAATGCCCTGATGTTTTTGATGTTTTACTATCCTTGCGGGAAGCTTCTCTCATGTTCCTGCATAGAGCTAGTGCTGACAGAGGGAGCTCATCCGTGCCCTCCCCGGGTTGGATTCAGGTCGGCAACCCAACCTTCAAGTCAGCAGTCTTGCCGGCACAAGGCTTTGATCCATTGAACTATGAGGGGCTCCAAGGAAACCAATGATCCTTCCACATTCCTTCCTATGCAGGTTGGAGCTGTTTGCAGTAGTATATGAGAGATAGGGGCCAATTATTTAATATAATGATGTGTGGTGAAGCATGGTCATTAGGGCCATGCAAAATTTTGTTTTTAATTTGTTTTTCGGATATATTTTTTTAGATTTGCACATATGTAACGATATTAAGAAACACAAGGGGCTCCCATGCAAAAACACTTACCTATGACTTTTGGATGAGTTTGTTAATCTTGTAAATGGCTTCTGGTCTCTGCTGCGGGCACCACTTCTCCACAGAAAGGCTGGGTTTGGTTCCCCAAAAGGCTCTGGGGAGAATGGCAAGGCTGGAATGGAAGAAGCTCTGCTTTTTCCCCAAAGTGGGCAGCGAGGGGGGGGGGGGAGGGATGCCTAGCTGGATGGAAGAAGCCCATCTGGCACATGGCTGGCCCAGAGAGAGAGTCAGAGACCACACTCATATTGAGGCTTTAATGCAGAAAGTGAGCCGAATTCTGGTAAATGTAGTTTAGGGCAGGGCCTTTTGAATTCTCTAATGCTGCTGACCTGGAAACAATGCAGCACCTCCATTTTACAAGAAACATTTCCAACTTGGAAAGGGAAATCCCAAGCGTTTTAATGCAGGAAGCAAGCAAAATTCTGGTAAATGTAGTTTAGGGTGTGGCCTTTTGAATTCTCTGTCACAGGGGTCCTTGCCTGTCCAAACTTCATTTCCCAGAATTCTGCTTGCCACCTTGTGCTTCCTCCTCTTCCTCTGTGTTCATTCTCTAAAGGGATTTTGAGATAAAAGAAGGAGATTCTTGGAAGCTGAATCAACTCTGCGAAGCAGGCAAAATTGAGATGCAGTAACTTGAAAGTTTGCCTAGTAGATTTCCTATTATTGCTGTTGTTATTATTTTAAAGGCTGTGTGGACATCTGTTGGGGGTGGTTTGACTGTGCTTTTCCTGCCTGGCAGAATAAAGGGGGTTGGACTCCCCTCCCCTTGAAGAATTACTTAATGAAAAGTAACCAAGAATTATTTATATCATTAAAAAGGTAAAGGTAAAGGTTTCCCCTGACATTAAGTCCAGTCGTGTCCGACTCTGGGGGTTGGTGCTCATTTCCATTTCTAAGCCGAAGAGCCGGCATTGCCCATAGACACCTCCAAGGTCATGTGGCCGGCATGACTGCATGGAACGTCGTTACCTTCCCACTGCAGCGGTACCTATTGATCTACTCACATTTGCATGTTTTTGAACTGCTAGGTTGGTAGGAGCTGGAGCTAACAGTGGGCACTCACTCTGTTCTCACACTGAGCCATCAGAGGCTCCATTTATATCATTACAGTTATGATAAAGACCCCTAATGATGTTTTAGAAACACTTTAGAAATGATTCTCTATGTCCCCTAATTTAGAAATGAGCGCTGAAACATTTTTATTGATTGCACAGGCCTAATGGCCATATATCTATTCTTACTATCTGACCATATTGAATGGTTCTGGCCTGTGGTGTCAAAGTTAGGGAGAAAAATCTCCTATCTTACATACTACAGACAAACATTTGTAAAAACAGCTTCAGTCAGAATCAAGTTCAAATGATAGTTATGTCTAAGCTTGTTCTTAATTTGGAAAGCTGGGTTCCCTAATTAAGACATAATGGGAAAATGTAATTAAATGAAGAATTTCTGAACTATCACAGCGCAGCAAGAATAGACAAAGGATGGGGGAGGTATGCCATGGAGTGCGGTGGGAAAGTCTTATGAATCATTTGGTTTATTGAGCCAAGATATCCTCTACTGAATGTATTTAGTCTGTGCACATAATATTTTAGTGACTCAATTGCTCTGTTCCAAAAATTGTTCTGAAATATCAGCACAGCTCCTCGGGCATATCTTTCAAATGCATTCATATTTACATTCTCTGTACAACATGCCCCTTGAGTAGAGAGTTTGGTGCAGTTATAATGGTGCTCTCCTCATCTGCATGATTAAGAAAAGGAGTGCAGGTTGATGACAGATATATTGCAGAGACGGTTGTGCAAGATGTAATTCCGTCTTCTGAAGGCAAATTTTCAGATCCTCAGTTTGTAAACAAGTCTTGGGAAATCACGATGAAAGGAAATTCCCTTCCTATGATATTTACATTATAATCATTAACCCTGACAGTCTTTACCAAAGACACTTTGATGCTTAGTTCCTCTTATGAAGTGCAGTAAGAAGGTATTCATATTGATCCTTGAGAAAAGTGGTCTGCAGTTATTGTCAATAGATTCCTCTGTACATGGGTCTTCTCTGAACACAATAGAGCAACTACGTCTGTCAGCTCTGATTTGTGTGATGTGGAACAAGGTGTCTTGGTTCTTGGTGCTCCTAGAAGTATATTCTTGAACAATGGTGATGGACAGAAGCTGTAGTTCCACATGTAGATAAAAATAAATGGTTTGCAAACATAATGGTGAGATAAAGAAGGATCATGCACATTATATTCTCTTTCATGTTTTATTCATATGAATAATACAGAAATGGTGGTGTCCTGTAACCCAGATACATATGGCATTTGTTCTGCTGCCAGTTGCTTGATTTGGCATAACATTTGATAAGCTTGTGCTCATGGAAATTTCTAACACAGTTTAGAGCCCTAATTATGCTGAACTTCAGAGTAGATCTAATGAATTTACTCAGTGATCATAAGTGATGACCTGTTGAATCAATGAATCGAGTCTACCTGGAACTGGTAATCTGATGTAGACTAGAGATTTTCTAGTGCAGATGCTGTGAAGACCTTGGTGATAATATGTATGAGTTAACTTGAATTTATGAGTGAGACATGATGAGTACAAAAGAATTTTGTACATGTCCTGTTTTTAATTCTTCTCTGTCAGTGCAGACATATACACAGATATACACAGATGTCTTGGTATGGGGAAAATAGGAAATTTGCAAGAACAAATATAGTCTGATTCAAAATCTGATTAATTTTTACTCTTTTAAAGTCAATTTATTTCAAACTGATGTATTCACAGGCAAAACCACACAGAATAACTTTGTACAGATTCATGTGAGGGCAAATTCAATGCTTGCTTTTGAGTTAACATGTTCAAGGAATAAACTGGATAGAAAAAAATTTTGAGTGTGGGAAACAAAGCAAAGTCAAAATACAGTAGAGTCTCACTTATCCAAGCCTCGCTTATCCAAGCATCTAGATTATCCAAGCCATTTTTGTAGTCAATGTTTTCAATATATCGTAATATTTTGGTGCTAAATTTATAAATACAGTAAATACAACATAACATTACTGTGTATTGAACTACTTTTTCTGTCAAATTTGTTGTATAACATGATGTTTTGATGCTCAATTTGTAAAATCATGACCTAATTTGATGTTTAATAGGCTTTTCCTTAATCCCTCCTTATTATCCAAGATATTCGCTTATCCAGGCTTCTGCCGGCCCATTTAGCTTGGATAAGTGAGACTCTACTGTACAAACAAATGAGAAAAATAGAAAGAATTTTTGAAATTACATTTTAAAAATAGTTGTAAAATCTGGTTCTCGGGTTTCATGAAACCCTGACTAAGAAAACTTTTGACTGATATTATTTGCATATGCTATTTCCTGCACAGAAAGCACATTTTCTAGCTGGAAAATAAAATGCTGATCTTTGTAAAGAAAATCCTGTTTTATGTGCAAAAAACACAATTTTGCCTAAAATAGGTTCCAGCTCTGGATAGTCTTCATGGGAGGGAATGGGAGCACCAGCCAGTTGCCTACCTAATAACAAGGGAATAGGCTTCCCAGCAATCACAGCAGCTGCTTCATTGGTAAAGAGGGATTGAGAGGCAACACTAGGATTCACTATACATGTACGTAACTACTATGGTTATGTAGCAATGTAGTGCAGTAAGGAATCCGGCCAATGTTGTTTTTCCCAGATGTGACTTCTAATGGGTTTTTTCCTATGGGTTGATTCCACAATGTCAGACTGTTCAAAATGTTGCACAGATGATAGGGACAGAACCTTCAGAACTGATGCATTGATAGGGAATACTTCCTACACTTTGCATAAGCACCTTGAAATTTACTTTCTCCAAAGAACCTATTATCTTCTTTTAATTACAAAACTTGACACAAATGATTGCAAATTCACGTTATTGTGCATCATCGGACCCTAAAGAATTCATCTGAACATTTTAAAATAGTGGCCCCTCCAATAAAGTATCAAATGAAGTGCAGTAGCCCATATGACTTTGATACAGAACCTCTGCAAAAATCAGATGTATTTTAAAGGTTTTGCTTGAGGTGGCTTTTTAAAAGCTTTAAGAATCTTTCCATATACAGGCAGGCATACTTTCCAATGATAGCCTTATTTCTCTGAAGTCAGAGTTTCAAAGTACCTTTAAATGTATAGAGATTATAAAAAATAAATCCCAAAGTTTATATAGTTGTTATACTTTGTTACTTTATTTGTGGAGTGACTGGAGCTGTCTATCAAGCAGAAAACTGAAGTATTGGCCTTATTAGTTTTTGCCTTAGATCTTTTGGTATCACTTTAATGAAACCAGAATTGATGATGGAGTTTGATGACTTCTAGCTCAGGATTTTGTGGTTGTAGAATTGGAAAGCTTTTAGTTAATTAATACGTATTCTAACAGATCCCTTTGTTAAAGACAAAGAGTTTTCTGAAGTCTAGTATTTCTTTGTCCAGTTAGCTTTTCATTAGTTTCACATTTCAGCAATCCTTTTGTGCCTTCAACATCAGAGGAACTAAAGCATATGGCAACCATGACTCCTGGAAATGATGTCGAGTTCTTCAGATGAAGCATATGTATTACAAATGGTATAGAATATCTCTTTCATGTTTCATGAAAAAATTTTCTGCTCTGAGTTGGAGGGACAAGGGGGATATTCAGTATGTTTATAGTATTAGGATCCTGGCATGAACCAGATTACTTACAGCAGAATTTGAGGCATCTGTTATCTCCTCAATCCTAATTTTTTTTTAAAGAAAATAAATAAACCAAAATCTGCAAGGCAGTATGAGAAAGATATTTAGGATTCCTCTTTCCAGAGGACTTCATCATGTGAACTTTCTTCAGTTTTGAACTCCTGACCCCAAAGAGCAGATGTAGTCTTGACTTCTGATCTCCAGCAGTAATCAATAGAACAATGAATATATTTATATAAATATTTACATTATTTGAAAGACTTAGCTTTTGCTATGAAAGATAAAATCTATCTCAGCATATATATCAGAATAGATTTACAAAAAACAACATCTAACACCCCCCCCCCCCAACCCATACACACATATTTTAAAAAATGTAAAATGAGGTTCAGGTTTTCAAAGTCAAGTTAAATATAGGCATTAGGGCTGTGCATTTCGGTTAAACCTCATTCCATTTTTGTTGTTTGGCTTTTGGGTGCCCAGTTGTATTTTTCTGGGAGCTGCCTGAATTCGGGAAAGCAAAATGGCCTCTTTTGATCTGGAAGCCCGAGAATCTGTTTTTGTTCTAGGAAGATTTGGCCCATTGGGAGCAATGGGGAAAACTCCCAGGCTCTCCTTTTCATTAATTTTTTGGGCTATTGGGATGAAAATGGCCATACTTGGAGGATACATTTACCACCAAGTTTCAGAATGTTTGAGTCATGTTTGAGTCATCCACCGATTTTTAGGAAATTCTTAAGGTTTCTAGAAATAAAATCCCATTAAAAAACCCAAAAAGGTATCCTGTGGGAGGATCTGATTAAGATTCAATAGGACCTTTCCCTCTGACTTTCATTCCCCTAAAAGCCTGGCCACTTGACCCAGAAGCATCCACACCACAACCACACACCCTCCCCCCCTCCCTCCCCCCTCTCTCTCTATATATATAGAGAGGGGGGGAATAGGCTCAGGCTTCTTATGTGACAGAAGGAGCGCGCACACACAGAAACCACAACAACAAATAACTTACAGGGGCTCAAGGAAGTTAGGCTATCTCTTCCCTTCATTGAACCACCCCGATATTTAAAACAAACACCCTCCCAAAATCAACTTTTCACAGCCCCTCAACATACGTCCACTCTCACTACCCTATAGCAAAATATTTTTTAAAAGGACTGGAATATATTAAACTAAGAAAATTTAATTAAATTGTCAAAGAAAAATAATTGAGGCAAAAAGCAATCCAAAGCAAAGATGGCACTGAGAGATACAACAAACAAAGCTAGTAGCTAGCACACAATCTCTCTCAACAGCCAGAATGCATAGGAAAATGGAGGCACTTGCATAGACCAGCTTGGCTAAAAGACATGTGATTGGCTTTCTTCTTCTGATTGACTCAGGCAGCAGGGCTCACAGGGAAACTGGTGTGCATGTGGCTGCTGCTACTCCACACTCCACGTTTAGCTAAAAGAAACTGAAGGGAACAGTTTTAGGCTGCCGTGTGTTTTGTTGCAGCCGAAAAAATCATGGCTGTGCCGCCCATGGCATTATCAGTGATCTGTCACCTGAAAATGCTGAGGATAAGAGAGATTCTCTAACCACTGCAGGAGTCTATCATATACCATGCAGCTGTAGACAAGACTCCATAGGGACCACCAATTGCAGTGCCCAGACACAAATAAAAAAAAATCATTAAAGGCACTGCAGACTAATTCAACCAGAGAAGTCAGCTATAGCAGAGCACTTGAACCAATCTGGACACAGAATGTTATTTGAGAACACAAAAATGCTGGACCACTATAACAACTATCATGTCAGACTGTACACAGAGAAGCCATTGAAATCCAAAAGCACAAGGATAATTTCAACGGAAAGGAGAAAACCATGACAATGAACAAAATCTGGCTACCAGTATTTAAAAAACACTAGAATCAAGACAGTAAATAAGGAAAACCACTCAGAAACAGGGGAACTACAGAGAGCAAACAATCAAGTGCCAGTTAACACCTCCCAAACAGAGGATGCCTCCAGGCAACAGGGGCCAGGCTATCTCTACACAGATACCCTCACTGATTGCCTTTGCAGCTTCATGGCTACTCATGCTATTCAAGCTTGCTAATTGCAACATTCACACTTGCTTTGCATAAACAAGGGTTCTTTCTCCCACCCAGGACTTTCCACAGATAGAACCTCTGCAGCTGCCAGCCACAGGTGTAGGCAAAACGTCAGGAGAGAATGCTACTGGAACATGGCCAAACAGCCCAAAAAACAGCAACCCAGTGGTTTTGGCCATGAAAGCCTTTGACAATATATTTCAAGTGGTTTTCCAGTATTGGGAAACACACATTCTTTCTCTCTCTCTTTTTATTTCTTTTGGATACATTTTTGAGGTAGCCCTGTTTAACTGATAACTTACCAAGATATAGCCTACTAAAAATGTATATGGGTTTTCATGTGCATATTACACCATATTTCATCGCATAATAGTTGCCACTGCACAATAGTTCCCCCCCCCCCCATTTTTGAGTGTCAAAAATGGGATTTTATTTTCCTCGCATAACAGTCACATAAATATTTGGGTCTGGTTTTTCCTTTCCTCCATATTTCTCTTAAGGCAAGGCAGTTTAAAAACTACAAAATGGAGTTGTCTTAAGTGCCACTCCTCTCCCTCCTCCTTCTGAGGCTAAGCAGTTTACAAAACCTGGAATTGAGTTATTTGGATAAAGGATGAAGGATCCGAGTTCCAAAGACCTCAATTTCAGGTTTTTAAAACTATCTTGCCTCAGAGGAAGGGGAGAGAAGAGTGGAGCATCAATGATCTCCATTTTATAATTTTTTTATACTGTCTTGCCTTCAGAAAAAGAAAGAAGGAAGAGAAAATCAGCTTCATGTAGCTCTGCAGTTTTAAAAACTGTTTGTTTGAGGCTGGATCATCCTCATCCTCCTTCATAGGTAAAAAAAACCCGGAGAATCAAATGCAAATTTTTCCCTTCCACAATTGCCATACCTTCCTTTTTTGGAAAAAGGGGGCAAGTGCAACTATTATACAATGAAATACGGTATTTTATATCTCTAGGTTTTGTTTTGGTTTTAACATCAATGTTTCTCATGAACTGTCACACATTTCTATGAACTTTTGCTATTACTAATGGTGATTTAGTTATCTTTTCTTCACTCCTAAATTGCAGCTATAGCTGCTTTGAATTACCTCTATGAATAATGATCACAGAGGTTATGATTGTGAGTTCACAAATATTGCATGATCATTTGAATATGGGATTATCATTTCAGAACAGATATCTTCAATGAACTACATGTGGCAGTGATCATAAAGGCTCACTGAAAATGAAAGAATGGCATACAAAGAACAGCTGTTAACCATTCAAAATTAGCTAGGAAAAATATCTTCTGACATTTTCAAGTTCTATACCATTGGGTGTTGGGGGAGTCAGATCTACCACAACTATTTCTGTAAAATATCTACTGCTGTCAGTGAATTATGAGTTGTTAATATTGTAGGCTTGTCTGCATCTCTGTCTTGATCCCATAACATATCATTTCCTACTTTTTCATTTATAAATATCAGGTTTTTCAGATGGTTGTTTCTTTTTTCCCTCTTTTTTTTGGGATAAATGTTAATGTTAATCCTATATAACTGATAATGGATAGTTTTGATTCACTTTCAAACTATAATACTTTCTGTCCAGTGGTTAATAATGAAGGTGACATTGCAATTTGAGTCTCACTGAAATATTGTTTGTAAGATGAAGAATCACCACAAACTTTTTCTGTGACAAATAATATGTTTTACCTATGGAAGGTTCCATTTTCTAATTAGAGGATTTTCCATTAGTTTTGGAAAAAGAAATATTTGAATAATTCTAAATACTATTGATTTAAATGCACATTTCTTGGAACTGCGGCACTTTTTGCCTACGGAATTATAGAAGGTTGAATGAAAAGTAATGCCTCCACCTTCATTACTTGGGTTTGGATGGGAATATTTTAATAAATCAAACACATAAACAATCCTTAGAATGTGCTCTTTAACTACCACTATTCACTTTCCCACATAATCACCAGACAATTGGATATATTTCTGCCAATGATGAGCAAGTTTTCTGAAGCCGTCACGGAAAAAGTTGACACTTTGTTTCCACAACCATCTTTATCAAAAGCATAACGATGTCCCCGCAGATTTTCTTTCATTATTGGGAACAGATGAAAGTCAGACGGTGCTAAATCTGGACTGTATGGAGGATGCCGTACGGTGGTGAGATCCAGTCTCTGAAGTTCTGCTGTGGTGGCATGTGAAGTGTGTGGTCATGCTGCAGGAAAACATTTCCCTTTTCCTTTTGGACCCTTGTTAGCCATCATTTCAAAGTTTGCAGTGTTGTGATGTAACACTCTGAATTTATTGTTGTTCCACGTTCAAGGAAATCAACATGAATAACACCATCTGCATCCCAGAACTGTGTTGCCATGATTTTTCTATCTGAGGGCTGTGTCTTGAATTTCTTTTTCTGGGGCAGGTCTTTGTGTCGATATTCCATAGACTGATGCTTCATCTCCGAGTTGTAATGATGTACCCACATTTTGTCTCCTGACACAATTGAATGGAGAAAGGCATCACGAGAGGAGTTCCTGGCAAATTTCAAGTCTGTGCACTTTCATTTCAGGTGTCAGCATCCTGGCTACCCATCATGCACAGATCTTCCGATAGCCAAGCAAAGCAATAAGGTGACCAACACGTTCTTGTGAAAGGCCCATTATGCTTGAAATTTCTCTCTGAGTGATACGATGATCATCCTGAATCAATCTGTCAACCTTTTGCTTGTGAAACTCGGTGGTTGCTGTCACAGGATGTCCAACTTTTTGTTTGTCAAGCAAGTCAGATGTTCCCACCTCAACATCTTTAAGCTTACTCACCCAATGACACACAGTACTCACATCAACACAATCACCACAAACAGCTTGCATTCTCTGATGAATCTCCTTTGGGGTGAAACCTTCTGCTGTCAAGAATTCAATAATTGCATGTTGCTTAAGTCACATTGACCGACCGTTTGCACAGGGTTCCGTACTTCGCATTTTAACAATGCAACTGTTCAATGCTAAGGCTTCCTGCCAAATGGAACTATAGAGGAGAGTCTACTGAACAAGCCAGTACCTGCCGCATACCAGTACTGCCATCTGTTGAGGAGTTACGAAGGTGGAGGCATTACTTTTCATTCAACCCTTGTAGTTTTGTGCATTCTGGTTGAAGATCCCAGGATTCTAGAGGCTGGAACCATGACAGTTACAGTAGAATAAGCATGCTATAATTGTGCAATGTGAAAAGGGCCCTGGAAAGCTCAACCACAATCAGCCATTCACTGATAAGCTCCTCATTTGAATCTCTAGGGAAATTCAATCACAGTGAATTATTCACTGATAATCTCCTAGTTTGAATACTTTAATGCTTTAGATGTAAGCCTATCTTTAAAGATGACATGAAAGTTTCATGAAATACTAAGTGGAGTTGCCAGAATTCTAACTGATACAAACAGATTAAAAAATCTAAAAGGAATTGCATTGGTTGGCTATTCCCTTCCCAATGCAATTAAAGTTGATGGTTTAACTTTATACTGCAAACTTTTAAAGTCTGAAATCAAGGTTCCACCAGGTGTTTGCTGGGACAATGGGAATCTAAAAGGAATTGCATTGGGAATACACGTGTAGAAACAACAAGACACATACACTGATATATGGCAAAAGGGGATAGTACATAAAATTGCATCCCTAGGACTATTCCCAGAACTACTAACCAGCATGGGATATGACCAGGCCAAATCCCAGATCAAACAACACATAACCGACATTGAACACCAAATGGATCTGTCCAGCACCCCCTCCTTTATCACCAATGGAAATAGCAAGGGCTATATCTCCCCTATGGAATATCTTACTACGTGTCACAACCCAGGCTGCAGAGCACCAATAACCATACACAGAGGCCAGAATCTATCTAATATCTTTATTGAAGGAATATATAAAGTTAATAAAAGCAAGTGTATGAAATAGTCCAGAATTAGTCCTTTCAGGAAAGGTCAAAATTAGTCCCAAGAAACAATGTCCAATATGAAATATTAAGGTCCAAAGTTGTAATCCAATAACCGAAACACTCACTTTGCCAAGCGGCTGGGGATTGAGAGGGTCTAATAAACCCCTTGCGGAGGTTTGTCTCTAAGAACTCCCTGAGAGCTTCTTGTTCTGGTTCAGTCAGGGAGTAGAGGTGTCCTCGCGGGATCGGGGCCCCCTCCACCAAGTCAATGGCACAGTCATAAGGTCTATGAGGGGGTAGTCTCTCGGCTTCCTTTTCATTGAATACATCCCAATATTCTGAGTACTTCTTGGGCAAGGTGATGATGGGTTCAGCGTCTGTGGCATGGCAGACCTTGGCTACAAGGCAATGGTTTTGGCAATATTTTGAAGCAAACTGCAGTTCTCTGTTGGACCAGGAGATGCTTGGGTCGTGGAGTGTCAGCCATGGAATTCCCAAAATCACAGGGAAGTGGGGTACCTCGGTAACAAAGAAGGAAATCTCTTCCATGTGTTCCCTTATCCACATTCTGGTGGGTTCCGACCACTGGCTTACTGGACCTGTCTTGAGGGGGCGGCCATCGATGGCTTGCACCACACGGGCGTTCTTGAAATCATGATATTGTAATCCCAGAGAGTCGGCATACTCTCTATCAATGAAATTGTTTGTGGCTCCTGAGTCTATCATGGCATGGACCATGACGGGTCCTTTTTTCACCGACCACAAGGTGACCACTAAGAGAAATAGGACCCCGGTTGGCGGCTCTTGAGTGGGGTTTTTGACCGGGTTGGCGAGCCTCTCTACGCCCGGTCGCTGGCTTCCCCCGCCGGCTGCGCGCCAGCCGCCTCAGATGTCTTCGTCTCCGTGGAGGACGCCGCCGCCAGACGGGCGGCGGGCTTCCCTTTGGCTGGACACTCTCTGGCAAAGTGGCCCCCGTTTCCGCAGTACCAACAGAGATTTAGGCGTTGGCGGCGGGCCTTCTCGGCGGCATCTAGTCTGGGACGCACGTTGCCCAACTGCATTGGCACCTCCTCGCTTCCTCTGGGGTATGGGGCTGGTGGCGGGGGTCTCCACACAGGACGCGGCTGGACGCCGGTGGGGGCGGGAGGTTTCGCTCCAGCCCTACCGCTCTGGCCTCGGATCCATTGCTTTCTGTTGGCAAGCATGACTTCAGCTCGTAAACATTGATCAATGAGTGCTTCAAGAGAGTGTGGAGGATCCACCTTGGAGATTTCTTCCAGCATCTCAATGTTGAGACCCTCCCGAAATTGTCCTCTGAGGGCTATATCGTTCCAGCCGGTGTTATGGGCCAGCACTCGGAACTCGGCTATGTACTGGGACAAGGGTCTGTCTCCTTGGGAGAGGCGCCGGAGTTTGTGGCCGGCTGCCTCCAAATTGTCCTCGATCCCCCAAGTCGCCTTAAGGTGGTCCAAGAAGTGTTGCGCTGATCTTAGATGTGGGGAGGCTTGGTCGAACAGCGCCGTCGCCCAGTTGGCCGCTGTCCCGTCTAGGAGACTGTAAATCCACGCCACCTTGATGTCTTCTTGGGGAAACTCGGCAGCACGGGCCTCTAGATAAGCCTGGCATTGGCGACGGAAAACATGAACCTTAGAAGCTTCTCCAGAAAACTTGGTTGGCAACGCCATGGCCGGGAGACGGATTCCGCGCTCCTTCAAACCCCTTATTTCCCCATCCTGCGCATTGAGCTTGTCACGGATGTGGTCCACTTCTTCCTTGTCGATGGTGTAGCTGAGTGGCTGGCCACCCGGCACGGTTCCGGTAGACATTCTGGCCTAGGTTAATTGGTGCTTAGGGTGGCAGAGTCAAACTGTCACAACCTAGGCTGCAGAGCACCAATAACCATACACAGAGGCCAGAATCTATCTAATATCTTTATTGAAGGAATATATAAAGTTAATAAAAGCAAGTGTATGAAATAGTCCAGAATTAGTCCTTTCAGGAAAGGTCAAAATTAGTCCCAAGAAACAATGTCCAATATGAAATATTAAGGTCCAAAGTTGTAATCCAATAACCGAAACACTCACTTTGCCAAGCAAAGTGAGGGGAGATGACAAGGTCCTTTAGTCCATGAACTTGAGCAAGGCTAGAAGGTAACTTGATTCCTGGAACACAAAGCTTGATTCAAGGCAACAAGGAAACGAGGAGCAAGAACAAGATCCGTGGTAATTACTTGGCGAGGTCCGGGAAACAAGGCAAGATCCGGGGAGAAAAACAAGGCTGGGAACGAAGGCTTGGAACAGGAACAAAGGCTTGAGAGCAGGAGTAGCTGTCCACACACGCTGCTCCGGTAGCTGACGAATTGACTCCGCAAGATTCCTTCGGGAGCAAGGAACCTAAATAGGCCTCGTTTTCCCACCAGAGAACACTTCTCTGGGGAATCAGAAACGAAAGTCAATCTCTGTGTCCAGATGTATGACTCCCTAAAATTTCTCACGGAAGCAGGCTTAATCATCTGAATGCTTTGCTGCAATTCTCAAGCTCCTGCGATTAGCCTGCTGCACTCCTTTTTGCTGGAGATAATAATTACGGCGAGAAAAAGGGGGAGATTTTGACTCAGGGCTTGTTTGGCAGATTTCTGGAAGACAAACCTGCAGGTGCAAGGGCTCCATTTCTGGCTGGGAAAGTTCCTTTTCTGGCTGAAATGGTGGGAAACCCAAGTTTTCCTCTTCATCTGTCACAACAGCACTAGGAACAGGACTACATGGCCCATGAGTCATCACACTACGTTGGAGGTAGTCAACCATCGGAGAGCCTTCACCTTAGCACGATGTCATGTACTTCCATCCACAGTACTGGAAGGTCATTACCAGAAGACCACATACTCTGAGAGGCTATGTCCCTGTGACTCAGGTGACATAGAAACAATGGAGCATGTGCTTCTGCAGTGCCTGTTTTATAGAGACATTCGAACATGTTTCTTCATGCCATAGACAACTAAATACCCAGGTTGTTCTGGACAATTTTACGTAGCCTTACTGCTCTCAGATACCATCTCAGCTGTGATGTACAATGTCACCAAGTTCTGCATGGCTGCGATTAAAATCTGGCAGATGATGATTGAGAGCCAAAAGAACTAAGTATCACCTATAGAGTATTGATAGGAAAGCAAATACAGACTTATATTTATAGTTATAGTTTTAGATTGTTATTTACAGTTATGGATTCCCTCCCCCCAGAGCTATCCTCACATCCTCCCCTTGATCCTGTGGGCTGAGTTGGGTCTTGATAATACTTGTATGTAGTCTCCAGCCTAGATTTTAAATTTTGTCAATTATTCAATTTTGTAATAGGTTATATACGTCAAACTTCCATAATAATAATAAAAAAACTATCAGGTTATATATGGATGTATGGAGCTGGGTACCCTTGATATGAGCTGGTCATTGACCGTAATAAAAGCTTACTTACTATATACAGTGATATATACATTTCAACCAAACCCTAATCCTAACCTCAACCCCTGCTATCTCGAACCTCATCACCTTTATTATGGTTTAAAATCCAGAACAGATTTACCTCTCCACTAACATAAGATTTATCAGTTTAAACTGTACATCCATACACCCTCCTCACAGTTAGGACACACCCCGGGATGAGAAAAGTGGTATGTAAATGAAGTAAATAAATAAAGACTTAATTTTAAATGTTAAATTCTCTAACTATCTCACCACATTGACTTCTGGCTCCATCCTACGACACTTTTGGGATGGAGCCAGGACAGAGCCCACCAGAGCCCGTCACATGACGCAGGGCAACTTCTGTCAGGGTTCCATCCTAGAAGCACCCCAGGACGAAGCCCTGAGAACACGGGTGGCTACCTGTGTTCTCATAGCCCACAATGGGACCAGTGCAGAGAGAAGCCAGGCAGCAATGCTTTCCCTTGTGTAATGGGGAAGGCAGTGATGTGGGGTGTGAGACAATGGTTTCCTCCGCTGCCCCACAGATTTGTCATGCTGTCACTTGTGTTAGGGACCTCAATGTGATGAGGTCCTTAGTCCTTTCCTTTGATCTGCTGTTCTTTCATTATTCATTGCCATTTGGTAATTTAAACAAATGTAACATATTTAATTCTTTTCCTTCATTTCACCTGGGGCTGATCTTCCACCACAAAAAAGTGAGGCAACTTAAATTAATGCTTGTAATTCCCCACTTTAAACCTTCAGCCCAAACCTCTCCACTTCACTTTTTAAGCACTTTAAATTCATTTTGGTTCTCTTTACAATTTAATTCAAACAGCAATAGGGTCCTTTGAGAGTCAGTGTTAGAGCATCTTCAAGGATTTGGCTGAACAACTTCAATGAATCTTGGGGCCAATTTTGTCTCATAAGAACCACAGCAAAATGTGGCAGCAAATAATATTCCTGAATTTTAGGGTCAGGTGTGGCAGTGCGAATCATTTTATCTATATTTTAAATGTGATTTTCCTTATCTTGTGCCACAATTGGGTGGCAAGCCTTTACAAGCCATTTAAAGCTAAAGAAAAAAAAAAACTTCAAATGAGTTTTTTCTTTGTTTCCCCAGCCCCTTCTATACTGCCATATAATCCAGATTATCAAAGCAGGTAATCCACATTATCTGCATTGAACTAGGTTATATGAGTCTACACTGCCAGACAATCCAGTTCAAAACAGATAAAATGGACTTTATATGGCAGTGTAGAAGGGGCCTCAAACACCCAAATTTGGTAGCATAGTTCTGAGGATGCATTGGAATCATAAAAACAGTTATTAACTTCATAGGACTTACAGGTCTCAATTTATCTGGATCAGTTCTGGTTATTGAGGGAGTTCTTAGGACCCATCCACACTGATCATACATTCTGAATGCAGATTATCTACTTTAAACTGGATTTTGTGAGTCTACACTGCCATGCAATCCAGTTTAAAGCTGATAATCTGAATTTAGAAACTGGATTATATGGGACCTTATAGTTGCTGCTCTCCAAATGCAGCTCAAAGACCACACTATGGCTTTCTTTTTGTATCCCTTAATACATCTGGTCTCCCTCAATTTTTCTCCTCAAGTAAACAATAAACAACACTTTCCTAGAACAGGCAATTCACTTTTTAAATATATTGTAGGCCCCAGCCTTTCTGGTTAGCATCGAAGACTACTTTTTGCTCTCTCTCTCAAAAAAAAAAAACAGTGGTGAGTGAACATCAAACAACTTTTGGATTGTTTTGTTTCTGTTTTTAACGTTTTTGAGAGTTTACACAGCCCCCAAAGCAGTTGTGAACAGTTGCTCACAAACCCACCACAGTTGCTCACTCCTGTCCTAGACATTCTCAAACAATGTTTGATTCAGAATAACATCTCTAAAGCTTTGAAAGCACCAATGTGGCTTCTGATCTGGAGAAATAATAAAACAACATAATAATATAAAAGAATGCATGCATGCATGCATGCATTTACATTGCAGTAAATTCATAACCCTGTCAATGTTTGCAATAGTTAAAACATAATTCTACCATAAAAAGTAGATAAACAATGATAACGCTTCAAGTGCGCACACACGGACATGGTCAAATAGAAAAAGATCTTTTTAAGGGAACGAAAATTATCAGATTAAAACTGTTTGGGAATATACAACAATTGGATTCAATATGAAACATAGAAAATATAATTTAACAGGATCCAACATGGAAGCTAGCATGGTGCCGTGGTTTGAGCATTGGATTGTAACTCTTGAAACCAGGGTCCCAATCCTTGTTTAATCATGGAAAGTCGCTTCTGGCCTTCTCAGAAGGTAAAGACAATATGTCCTTCGAAGAAATCTTTTCAAGAAAACCCTGTAATGGGTTTGTCTTAGGACTATCATAAATTGGAAATGACTTGAAGGCACATAGTACCAATAGGAAATGTTTCTGCCTGCTTACCTGCCTGCCTATCTGCCTTTAAGCCTGCTTCATGATCAAGAACAACATTTATTAATAATGTGATTAAAAGCCATAAGAACTCCATGCAACTGTAAATATGAATTCCACTCTCCAAATGAATCTTCCCACCTATTATGATGATCTGTGTGGGTGAGCTGAGGATGGAGAACCTGCCTTCCATCTGTTAAACTAATGACTATATAAAGTTGAATTCATAGTAGACATACCTAAATGAACTAAACCTTGACAGCTGTGAAAGCTAGAATACAAATATCTCAAAAGCTATGAATGCCTTTTATAACATAAAAGGATTAGGATATGAAAACCAATTATTAATGACTATAGTGCATTATTTCAATATTTTGAGATATTATGCATTTTTAATGCTTATCATTTTCTTTTTTTATTTAGCACTGTGAATTTACATTATGTGTTATGCTTCCTTGTTATCCTAGTTTAGTGTTTAATCAGTTATTTTCATCCCCTCCCCCCCGCCCTCACTCCCCCTCTTCCCATTTTTTCTCCAGTGGAATGTTTACTCATCAGTTTCTCTGCCAAAAAAAAAATCTGTTCAACCTGCAAGACATCCTTGTACAATGTAGAAAATCCTTTTCAGTATTTCAAGAGAAACACAAAGGGCTCATCTAATTGATCGCTTAAGTTGGTTCAATAGTGATTTAGCACAGAGCAGTTTCAATGTGTGGATAATTATATTGTCATTTCTGGAAAAGGTTTCAGGCCAGGATGGTGATCACATTAATGATTAAAGGTGGTCATCATTTCATTTCTGCTTCAAAATAATATCTTTCCTGTTTTTGTGTTGAAATTAGTGGAAATTAGTTTGTGGTCCCAGACCTTTTGTTGTTCTCCTTCAAATAGACCTACCTATGCCCAGTAACACAGAAAAGCTTGTCACAATTGTTCGAAATATTTATAATGAAAGTGCAAGATGCTAATGGTTGTGGTAATATTTCAATAAACCCAGCACCAAAATATCATTTTTCGTGGATATAGTAAGTTAGAAGAGATCCAGTGAAAGCAATAGGTTCTAAATTATTCAGTCTATCGATTCTAATTGCAACTAGGCCTGGCTCCAGCCTATTAAATGAATGTTCTCTGAATGATAACAAACTAAATAATTGTATTACAGTAGAGTCTCACTTATCCAAGCTTCACTTATCCAAGGCAGTCTACCTTTTAATAGTCATTGTTTTTGTAGTAAATGTTGCAATGTTTAGGTGCTAAATTCATAAATACAATAATTACTACATAACATTACTGTGCATTGAACTGCGTTTTCTGTCAATTTCTTGTAAAACATGATGTTTTGGTACTTAATTTGTAAAATCATAATGTAATTTTATGTTAAATAGGCTTTTTTCTTAATCCCTCCTTATTATCCAAGATTTTTGGTTATCCAATGTTCTGCTGGCCTATCTGCCTTATCTTGGATAAGTGAGACTCTACTGTATTTCTCATAAATCTGAATGCAAAAATGTTGTTTGTTGATCAACACCTGTTGAGTTCCTTCTAGAGAAAGATGAAGTCACATGTTCAGTCAAATTCAGCACAAAATTAGTATGTTATGTATGCATTATCCTTTCTTTTCCGGTTTTCACATGTAATTGTTTTTTTAAAAAAAAGTTGGACATATGTCTGTTAGATTATGTAATATGGGTCACAGCTCTGGGAAATCCACGTGGAAAAGACTGCCATATTGAATTTTATTGTAAGCAACAAGGTCAAGTTGAGGAAGAAAGAGAGGAACTGCAGCCCCTTCTACACTGCCATATAATCCATATTATCAAATCAGATAATCCAGATTATCAAATTATCTGCTTTGAACTGTATTATGTGAGGTCTACACTGTCAGATAATCCAGCTCAAAGCAGATAAACTGGATTTTATATAGCAGTGCAGGTGGGGCCTGAGTTTCTGCTACATAAAACTGAATTATAAAGAAAGATGTTGGAATGATTGTGTTAAAGCAGAATTAATGATGCATGCAATGGTAAAGAATACCCATTGTTTGTTAATGTCCTCAAACATCAAATATTATACAGAGAGATGAGGGGATGTGAATAGAGGAAGGGAGAGAAGGAGTTTCATATGTTATGTAGAATGTACCATCAAAGTATGCAACTTCTGAATAGCAGAATCTTTCACAATATTAGTTCTTTGGAATAATTTTTTTTGAAGAGAACATTAAAGACAGGAAAGGGGGATTTAGGACTAGTTTATGTCTTTCTCATGTGCTATTGAGTTAGAAGCATAAAAGCAAGAAGAAACTGACCCCATTCAACCAGCTATTCAGTGGTACCACATTAGTCAATCTAATTGATTCAGTGAGTTTTGTTTAGTTTGTACTAATATTAGGATTTATACCATTTCCCACTCTGTATTATGTTTGGATGAAGTATGTAAAGAGTTTTATGTATGCAATTATATGAATTTCAACCAAATGTCTTCATTTAAAGGAGGGGCTATTATACTGTTGTCTTAATATATGTAAGGCTGGCATAACATGTGAAATGTATAGTGACAACATAGTATTCCATGCCACACAGCCTCTGAGGATGCCTGCCATAGATGTGGGCGAAACGTCAGGAGAGAATACTTCTGGAACATGGCCACACAGCCTGAAAGACATACAACAACATAGTATTGGTTTGTGGAAATGTTTTAGTTGAATTGTTCCTATGTATAGCCTCATCCTGAGATGCAGAAAAATAAACTGAGCAGTACTAATTCACAACGATTCTTATGATGGGGTTAGGCAAGGGATTATGCTAGTGCCCGATACACCCAGATGCTTTCCCATTTGGATATACAGTCGATGACAAATTTGAACCAAAACTAGCACACAGACTCAACATGGCCAACTTTGAATACTGGCGGCAGTTAGTATTGACCCATGATTTTTGGGAATTGTAGTTCACCCACATCCTTATGCATTTTCTAATGGGAGCATTCATAAAAAACAAAAGGAAAGATTGACTTTTTTTCTAATATATAGTGTTACAAATTACCAAATTGATATTACTTAACATCCAATAACAAACAGTGCCTTTTT
This sequence comes from Anolis carolinensis, assembly GCF_035594765.1. NCBI lineage: Eukaryota > Metazoa > Chordata > Lepidosauria > Squamata > Anolidae > Anolis > Anolis carolinensis. Next base: position 132,311,389 of record NC_085843.1, read on the forward strand.
CAAATAACCCAGGCATTATTATATACCCAAGCTAGTTAATAATAAATTGAACCTGCACTGCAGCACATTCAGGGGCTTAACTTAGAGTCTATCGTTCAACTGTGTGTTATCTAGCTAGCTTCAAACTAATCAGTGTAGATGAGCCCTGATTCTCATTCCAGTATGAGCAAACAAAATTGAAACTTCTTGAAATAATTTATGAAACAAAACACAATTACCTTTTAGTTTTCACACTTCTTAGAATGTTATGATGAAGTTGTCTACTCCAAAACAACAACAGCAACATATAACAAAAATTCATAGGTTGAAGCACACCGGATATGAAAATTTGGCATTTTCAGAAAATAGCACAAAATGCAGGCATTGGAGATACACAATATATACAACTTTTTGTCTCAGTTTGTAATCAAACATTCACAAAGTGGAGGAGAAAAAAATTCAAAAAGAACTTCCACTTGAAAACAAACACACAATAAACGTGTGAACATTATTGAAAGCCAAAGAATAATCCATTCTTGGGAATGAGTGATTTTAAATACTAGTTAACTGTAAATTACTAATATTATGTTGCAATTGTCTGTATTTGAAAACAAAAATAAACATTTCCTTCCTTTGTTGGCATATAAAAGATAAAATACGTGAGTAGGTTGTGATTTTTGCCTAAATTGAAACTGTTGAATTCTTTTCTTTTCAAAACATTCATTAGTTTGGTTTTTACAATAGACAATTTATTGGGTCAATAAACCAACTGAATAAGAACAGCCAATAACAGAATAATCCTTAGAAAAAAAGAAAAGGAACATTCCTTTCAAATATATGGACTCTTTTATGCAAGAAGTGTCTCTGGTCCTAATTATCCTTCTCTTGTGCTTTTTTTTCTTTCCCCTCCCCTTTTTGGCCCTTCTCTTTAAAATCTGTCATTGTTATTTTGCATTATTACAAATACATATAAAGCAGTAAATGCAATTATTGGATGTAAGTTAGGCTGCAATCAGTAGATTCGTACAAGGGTATCTCAACAGCAACAAATAAAAGTCCATGGCTATAGAAAGAAATCCAGACTTTGCATTGTAGCTATGGTGAATTTCACCAGACCCAAAGTCCTCCTGTTCCCACTATCTGCTATTTCTTTGGAGTGCCCCAGAAGGTGGTAGTAAACAAGCCATGAAATTAATAATAATAATAATAATAATAATAATAATAATAATAATAATAACAACAACAACAACAACAATAATAATAATAACTCAACTTACCCTCTAGTAGAATAATAATAATAATAATAATAATTATTATTATTATTATTATTATTATTATTATTATTATTATTATTTACAGGAAGGGAGAAAGGAAGGAAGGGAGAGAGGAGGAGGCGATCATCATCATAAGCATCATCATCATTGCGAAATGCTTTATATTCTATCATTTTTATGTTTTCAGACAATCAGTATTGGTATTGCTTATATAATTCAAATGACACCACTCATGTGCAAGTGGGAGTACTGTAGAGATGAAAATTGTCTTTTTCTATAGCTCTTCTAACTATGGACTATATTGATTTTCTAGAATCCTTATCTCACAATCTATCCCATTCTCTGATAGCAGGGTGTCTGTTAAACTGAGAACTACCATCATTTTGTTCCTAAAACCAGATAGTCTCAGTTCCCCCTCCCCTTTTTTAATGCTATCTCATCATTCCACAGTATTTTGAAGGTGTTTATATCATGCCTAGTACAGAAAGTGTTTTATTATTGTGACAACTGTATATGAAAAACATAGGTGGTTAATATATATATTTGAAAAGCACATTGTCAGACACGATTTTCCATTGTGAGTAGGCATTCACAGAGTGCAAAAATCATAGGTTTTTTTAGTTTGGTAGTATTTCAGTACTGTGGATTGCAGACTGCTTGTTGTGAAATCTGATTTACTTGTCAACATAAACTACATCGAGAAATAAGACAATTTCTGACTTTCTGGTTATGCATTATCATTACAAAATCAATTGGTTTACTGCAGCTCTCTCTTAAATCAGACTATGGAATCTGGATATATCTTTCAGGACTTAAACACTGTTGTAGAGTGCAAGCAAAATGACAGAACATATCTATGCAGCTGGGATGATTGTGTGCTAAAACCTAGCTTGGATTGTTACAATTCAAGCATATTATTCAAGCATGACCTGCATCTACATATTTTGCCTTTTTCCTAAACGTGTTTATTCACCAAATAACTGTCATTGCAGTGGTGCTTTCCCCCTTCCCAAAAGGCTTACAGATTGGGGTTCTTAATGCTCAAGGAAGATAGGGAGAATAATTTCCTCCTCAGCTCCCTAACATGTCTGAACACGCCTCTCCCCCCCCTTATCATGTACACACAAACACCAGCAACAATTAGGCATTTCTACCAATGCCTATTGTAATTGTTAAACAAATAGCAGCTCTGAGTCCTTTTGAGAAGCAGGGGCGGGATATAAATAGAGATTATTATTATTACTAAATAAACTTCAACTTCTGGTGATCCTATGAATTAAAGCCTCTCCCTCTCCTGACATTTCAGGTCCATTCACTTTCTCAAAGGTTCTGGTTCAGAAGAAACATAATGGGATTTAGAGTTTTTTTGCAAAATTCTTCTCATTCCAACATTAACTTCAACATCTAAGTTGTACTGAGAAATAGCATTATGGTACCAATGGTAAGGGAACAGTTATATATGAAATTTGTTCCACTGGATGTACCTAGAGGTGGAAATAATATTGAACGTATTCAAAAATAGTTTAAAAGCATGTTTCTAAGTATTGAAAAACCCTGATGTAGAGAATTCCATAATAAAAAATAAAAATAACATATTAGAACTTATTCAGCACAAAATTTACATGTCCTTGACTGGAACTTAAAATATGAATTTTTCACAAAATGTTCCAAAGTGGGAATAGCCTAAAAAAAACTGTGTGTGTGTGTTTAATCCATTTTGCAGGAAAAAGAAAAAATGGCAAAATTACCTCTTGCTTTCTTTGAGAAGGAACTTGATGAGGAATTATATCTTTAAACATATCTGATCCCATACCTCTTGGGATAAGCACAGACACTATTATCAATTGGAAAACCAAATATTTCAAGGTTTGAAATGTGTTCAACTATAAAAAAATGTGCCCAACAATATGGGTTTATTTGCATAATATGCAAAGATACCCACTACACACATTTTGAACATAAACACTGGCCCAACTCTTCCTGTATGTATTTCAACATCATATTTTAGATCTCTATGGAAAGGTGGCTTTTTTGGATTGTGACGAATATATTTTTCTTCAGATAGAGACCATTAGTGTTACAAGTACTACTACACCTTATGTCCATTAGGCTGCAGTCTTGTATCCATTAATGTACAGTTACCCAATTGCCTTTGGCACAGGCTTAAACACAATGTTTCTTAATGTTCATATAGCATTATTAAGAAGGATGATACTTTAATAAATACTGATACCAAAGGCATGCCTAAGCAAGTATACAATTCTAATTTTCTACCATTCACACAGCTCTAAATTATGGACATTATGTGCATGCATTTGTGCATGTATAGACTGCATGAGAGAATTAGAGAAAGAGATTTAAATATTCAGTTCATATATATATATATATATATATATATATATATATATATATATATATATATACGGTCGATGACAGCAACATAAAATGTACAAGCATCAGAATAGCATAGTTCATATTGAATTTATCTAACATCAAGTATTTAAATATCCACTCTCATATAATGAATTGTTTGAATACATGTAGTGATGTGCCAAAGGTGTTGATTTCTCAAAGCCCCTCAGCAATCATGGCAATCTGTAACAAGGACGTGTGATGGACTGGCATTTTCCTTTTTTTTCTTTTTTGATGAACAGCAAAGAAACAGAGGGAAACAATACTTTCTAGACTTCAAAAAAAGTGAAAAAGAAAAACTCCCAGCTAGTTGTGCTTTTGTCCTTAAGCAATACTTAAAGCACCTGGATTAATAAAAAGTCAAAAGGGGCAGGGCCCTTCAAAGAAACACTCCAGATTAATAACTAAAATGCCACTCCTTGCCTGAGCTTGACAAATGATTGTCTGTAGTGTATCTTTTCATTAATGGTTTACTTTTTTCATTTGGCACTCCTTTTTTGTGTGTCCAGTAAACATCTATTTCAGGGAGACTAAACTAGTTGGGCCACATTATGTTTCTTTAGCACATAACAATTGCATAAAAGTATTGAGCAATCCACCTGTTGCTTCTTCTCATGTTCACTCCTTCTCTGGTACTAAGAAGATTCTCATGGTATTTTTCTCCCTTTGCCTTTGAGAAATGTGAGTTGTTCATAATTTACAAAAAATAGGTTAGTGAGTCTGCATAAGATGAGGCAACTCTCAAACATTTGTGCAGCCCTCTCCACTACTTAAAGATGCTGTATAACTAGAGGCCTCTAGAGTTACATCACACAAACATACTCCAAATGACCCATTTATGTGGATTTATTCCTTATATTTCTCTTTCATTTGTGAGAAATTTAAACTCTGTATAAAAGCAAGGCTGAGAAAATGTCCTTGTTCCTTTTATTGCTATTACTTCCAATAATAACCAACAGTTGTGTATTTCTTAGCACTCTTTACTTAAGTTTCAGTTGGAGTATTTCCTGTTATCAGTTATTGTATTTGTTGTGACTGCGCCTTCGGGGATTATGGTTGATGGTGATGGGATCCGAAGAGGAAGAAAAAAACCCTCGTTATGAGGGTTCACTGGAGGAGTTGCGCAGGAAGCGACTTAGAGAGCTATATGGGGGATCTTCTGAGGAAGATTCAGATGGGGAGTTTGGGGAAATGGATGCTGAGGAACAGGTGGTGGCTGGGGAAGTGGGCACTGAATGGGCACAGCCACCAGAGATGTCTGGGGATTTGGGGCCTATGGATACTACTGAACCTGGGGTTTCTGCAGGAGCTGATCCCACTTGGGATGCTTGGAGAAGGGAGGATGGTTCTTTAAGTGTTCATGGGGCTAAGTGTGGGCAGGATGATTGGGACTCCGATGAATTGCTAGGTACTCCAGATCCACGAGCTCTAGCTGTGTGGAGTTCGGACTCTGAGTAGATTTGGGACACCTGATGTTTGGGTGTGAGTGTTTGGTCACCCAGGAGGAAGGGGAATAAAATGGGAATGTTTGGCCACTGCACTTTGCGTGTGGCAAGGTGTTGCTGAGGCGCCATTGGGATCTCTGTGTTTCCGTGAAGACTGGACTTGGACTGTGATTCGGATGTAAGTTATCTGGGACTGCTCTGCAGCAGAGGGATGGAACTGTGTGGGTTTCCCTGGACTGCATTCTGATTACTATTTCTAGCTGCTGATACCATCTGGCTTGGCTCTCGCTGTGTCTTATCGTGGACCTGGTTTGGATGACTGCACCCTCTTCGGACTTTGGATTGAATTTGACCTGGCTTCTGTCTACACCCTCTGACTGACGACTACTCCCGGCTTCTGACTACTGGTTTGCCTTTCGGAATTTGCTGCTGCCTCCCGACCTGACCTTGGATTCTCCTGACGATGGCTATTCATCATCCCTTTGAAGCTTTCGGCTTTATCTGCACTGTGGAAGCAGTTTACTGCTCTTCTAGTTTGTTTGTTTTTAAGCCAGTTTGCTGTTTTTCTTTTGGGAACTGTCCCTTTAACTCCGCAGAGCCGGCTGTCTGTTTTCAGAAACGGTTTGGAGCTGAAATAAGCTTTTGCACTTTCTGTTATACTCTGCAGCTTTTGGAAGGTTGCAAGCCTTCGTTTATTTTGCATGTTATCTTGCAGTCAACTCTATTTGTTTCTTCTAAGCTGAATTGAAGCATCCTTAGTTTTTATTGAATGCCAGCATGGGAAAATAGCATGGCTTGTTTTTGTGTTATTTTTGGCTTATCTTCAGAATAAACTCTGTTTTGTTTGTTAACTGGTGTCTGACTCTTGACAGTATTTGTGTCATATGTTCAAGTTAGATTAAATAAGGGATGCCCATTGATGGAACTGCTTTCTGCATTAGATTATAGACTCCCATGAAACTCACAAAACACTGCTCTATAGCACTGTTTCTTAAACTATGACTCCTAAATCCAAACGGGGCCCCTTAGCTCAGTGTTGGGGTCTCAAGAAATTTAACAGCAGTAGATGTTTTCTGTACATCACCTAGTGCCTCTTTTAAACATTTAAATGAATCTTTTGTGCAGTGTTTATAGTGGACACTGCAAAAGATACTTCAGCTGTACTTCATAAAAAGAAAAATCAGCCTGTTTAGCAAGCCTTACAAATGGTGATTTGTTATCAGTAAATATTTGATTTTTATACCGATTTTATATGTGGTAAAAAAGTTTAAGAAGCCTTTAAAAAGGCATGGAAAATCTACTAGAACTAGTTTTCATGTGGTCACAATGATGAAGGTTAGGGGAAGAAGAGAAAGGAAACATTCTGGATAATATCAGATCTAGATTTATACCTTTAAAGTAAAACAAAACAAGCACTGTGAGGGATGAGGAAACCCAATATCCAAATACTCCCACATTTAACATTCTAATAACTATTTTATTTTATTTTATTTTTTTCAGTAATGTCTTTCTCTCAAACTGAGACTCATGGTGATTTGTTCCACTAATCTAATTTTTATCACAGAGGTGAGACAATAATGATGATCTGTTAAGTATTAGCATTTTACTTTCTGTTTTGCTAGCTGAAGAATGGGAGTAAAAACCTCAGGTAGATAAGTTGTTCTAAAATGTGGCTCCTCCCTTTTCATTTACTGAAGTATACAACATAAAACCATGCTACTTTCCATTAGGTATATAATTGAGTTCCTTCTTAAAGGAAACAAATAATATTTTTAATAATTTTCTTCCAATGACAAGTTTCAATCCTATTCACAATCTGGCACTTATTCTGTGCAAAATTCACATATGGTGGCAGTGAAGATAAAATGGTATTTCATGAACATAAGATAGAAGTTTCAGTGAAAGAAGGAGCATTTTCTGCACATGAAATATTTTCATGTTGAAATATTATTTTTAAACCAAAAATATGATTTTTCCTCTGTATAACAACCATTTATCAAAGTTTTTTTCCAACATTTTTTGACCATCTCCCCCTCCAAAAAAATTCCTTCCATCCATACTTTCATTCTTCTCTGGAAGTCTACCACCTTGGTGGACACACTTTCCAAGGAGTGCAGGGAAATACAAAGTATTACTGGCTGCATCCACTGGATCAAAAATCTTCCCATGAGTGGAAGAACCTAGCTGGATTCAATAAATTATACTTTGACACATATAGTACAGTTGTATGACAATTAACATATGGCACCTTTAGTAAAAACTCTCAAAACTTATTTTTATTTCTCTTGAAATCCATCTGACTTTTTGACTAAATAAGAATAATTAAATTTACTTTGATTTCTAAAAACACCTTAAAAACCCTTATGTACAATTTCCTGGGTCTGAATCTCATGGAGCATGGTAAAATCTAGGTCAAAATGAATGAGGTCAGTTGTAATCGGTTTTATCTGACATAGCAATATATGTGGATGTACCATGAGAATACCATATGTTATGACCTTTGATTACTATGTTTTACATCAAATGAAATTTACCCCCAGACAGTCATTTAGAAGAAGTGCTAACTTGCTATATAAATGTATGAATTATAAAGTTTTGTCCTGAATACCTCTAAAATATCCCTGATTAACCACAGGAGTCTCTGAAGACTTCTGATCTTGTATCTCAGGAGGTGGAAGGAATGTGGCTTAGATGTTCAGCCTGGTTTTTGCACTAAAACTTATACCGGCAGCCTCTTATTTTTGAAGCAAAGATAAGTGACCTGTGAGGTGGATAAAGAAGAGCAGTTTCAAAGGGATCTACAATGGATAAAAAAAAAACAGCAACAACAAGTGTTGCTTTTTTATTTTTGCATTCATTTTCTGTGGGTTTTTTGTCACTTAAAATAAATTGAATGTTGCTTTTGTATTCTAGTTTTCATTAAATCAGAGCGGGAAACAGAAAACGAGAGAGCAAGGAAAATACTTTTTAAACATGTTTTTAAAAATTGCTCAGACAATAGTGATCATTGGCCATTCCAGTTTGAATATTCTATGTATCACAATCTAAAAATGCAATTTCCTTTCATTCAGAGGCTAGCACATATTTTCAAACCTTCAGTGTGAGTGTGCATTAAGGAGGAAGAGAAAAATATAAAAGTCAAAATGTCTTAATAAATGTCAAGGGTCAAAATTTCAGCAATGGAGGTATTATGCCAACTTCCAGCTGTCTCCCTGCTTTTCAGTCCCCTGATGTAGTTGACCTTTTCCCACAAAGCAATGCTCCATCAGAGTAATGATCGATCACTTCTTAGTATTATTTTCAAGGATTTAGAGATATGTGCCAGCTAGTGACTATTGGATAAATATCCTCTTCGTTCAAATAGCTTCCTTCATTACAATGTTCCAATTCTTTTTTTTTTTTAAGTGATGGAAGGTACATTGTTGACTTGGCTCCAAAGTATATACAAACTCTCTTTTTTCACATTACAGTTCCTTTATGTTTAATTTTATATGTTTTTCTAAAGGTCATATTGCTGATATTTCCTTTGTGGTGAGTACAGGTGGGAGCTACAGTTTTGAATAAATTGTATTGGCAGAGCACATAAGAGATATTTATTTATTATTTATTTATTTCCAACATTTATATCCCGCCCTTCTCACCCGAAGGGACTCAGGGCGGCGTACAAAACTGGCAACAATTCGATGCCTACACATAATTAAAACAGCAATGAAAATCCAATAAAACAATTAAAACAATATAAAGATATAAAACATATGATTAAAATCCATTCTATAGATATATATAATGTTGCACCATGGTTAACTTTGAAAGGTCTTCTTTCTTCCTTCACTCAGAACTTTCTTTTCTCCTGCAGCTCCCCTTACTATGGCCAGTAGAGAACAGTTGAAAAAAAATGGCTATGTGACTATAACCAGACACACAGCAATGTCTTCCAGGACCCCAGAGAGCCTTTGGCAATGTCTCAGAGGATAACTTCACTATGGTGTGTGTGGTGATATACTAGACACTTCTTAGCCATCCCATACTCTCCATTGGCCATCACATAACTATGGGAAAGAGAAACTGCAAGAGAAAGTGGATTGATAAACAGTTTAGGTCACAATGGCCATCAAGTGAAGGAGGAAGAAACAAATTCTGGCCTGCACTTTAATCAATACACACATTCACACCAACACAGAGCCACAAGTCAAATGTATGTTTCTGTAATATATTACGCCACTATATTTCATATGTTATTAAAATATGGGGATCCATTAAAGGTTGCAGGCATTTTGAAATAATATGAGAATTTCCCATTTTATTGGTCAGGCAGTAAAAAAAAAAAGAGAGAGAGAGAGAGAGAAGCACATATGTCAGCTGGCTTTGTTTGATTTCATTCTCTTAAGGGAAAAGTTAAAAAACGTGAACCTCAAATGGCAGAAAAATATATAATGTGAAAGAAAACCACAAAAAATCACCATAATATCCTCTTTAATCCCAATAAGTTTGGAAATAGTCCCAAACTGCAATGCATGATTTTCGAATTGAATGCCTATCTGTGTGAAAGTGAAGGTTTGCTGCTTTAATCTTCCATTTAGAAACATATATAATGACTTACAACAAATCCCAAACTTCCAAAAACTGTGGTAAATGTGATAAAGTCTCTCCAAGACCCACACATCCAATTTGAGAGCTCCAGTCAGTGAGCAATAGATATATCAAGTATCAAATAGCCAATTTAAAAAGGACATGGAAGAGCAAACCATACAGCTTCCACTTGATACACACTTGGCTACTAACTAATCTCAATGTCAACAACTAGTCAAAATGCATGGGAGGAACATTTTAAGCATTCAAAATCTACTTGAGCTGTGAGATTTTAGAAGTGTCTCTTCCAAGATTATCTACACACATTTGATACATTAAAATTTGCTGGATAAGGGGCTTTTGATACATACTTAAACACATCCCATTCAGTAGGTGGGTCCCTTGATTGCCTGCTGGTCTACGTGCCATAAATGCAAGTGATCTGAAAATGATGAATCAACACACTGTATGTTCAGAGCCTCGGTTATCTATTTGGTCAGTTAGTGACATCGTTTGTGCTCAAGAGTCATTTTGTTTCTTAATGAATGCTTATACCTCTTAATAGCCTATACAGATCAAAATAAAAGCATGGCATTAATCTAGAAGGCCACTGGAAAGCAATGCAGTTACTGAAGCATCATTCTAAAAAAAAAAATATTCCAAATTGTGCAGGGATCTAATTGCTTATTTATCTTTGTCATGTGTGAATGTTGAGACCACAAATCAGGTTTTTAAACATATATTCAGACTGAGAATAAAGGGGCTATCTTCTGGGCTTGAGAACATCCTGCTTTGGGAGAATTCTCTTTCCAGTCATAAAAAGATTGATCAGTGTTGCTGACCATGCATCAGCTTTGCTGATGCCCTTCATGAATTAGTAATTTCAATCATGGGTCACTTCTGTGAGTCATTTTGATAAAGGAAATTTTAACACTAGAAGGGCATCTGAATGTATATCTTAACCATCATGACTGCCATAAAGGTAGTCTTTTGAAACTGAATATTGAATCTCTATTAATGAAATAAAACTAAATGGCATAAACATACTTGAACCAATCACTTATTTTGCCATGGTACAGTACTGTCCCTTCTAAGCTTATATTATCTCTAGTGATCTGCATATATTTTAAGGAGCTTTCTTTTAGCAGACTGGTCACAATACAGTTTTCAACCAATATTGAGATATGGGATCAAATTCCAAATTCTAAATCAGACTTCAATGTTCTATGGTAGCCTTGGAAAAGTTATCATTTGTCATACTGGTTTATTTCATAAGAATGTACAAATAAAATCTGACTCTACTAATTCACCCTGAGCATGTTGGAGCATGGAAATTATGTGTGTAAATATGAATAGCGGATAGAAAGACATCAAATATGAAATAAATTATGATATCATGCATTTCTAACACAATATCGTTCAAGCTATAAAAAGTACATTTTATATTGTTTATGTTCTCATTTGAAGTATGAAATGGCAATATGTTTGCTACCTCTTTTTCAGTTATAGAAGATAAAATTAATAAACTACTTGGCACATATCCTGGATAAAACACCTGTAGCTAAATTTACTGTGAAGCTAGTAAAGGTAACATCTTCCCTGGAGCATATTTATTGCCTGTGGGTTTTATGGAGCAATGAAGCAACACTCTAACCTACTGAGAAGAAAGCTTGGGTGTGGGAAAACAATTACTCTACTTAATTACTATATTCACTGTGGTATCGTAATCTGCAGTATTAAGTATAGATAATATCATTTACTAGCTGCGAGATTCACTGTTGAAATAGATCAAAGAATTGATATTCATGATTTCAGTAGCTACATTGAATGGAAATTGTTTTTTAAGTTGTATGGATGTACTGGAAAGAAAAGAGGTGACACAATTCTAATAGTGCTATTTTTTTGTAAATTTAAAGTATTTTTATTCTGATCAAAATTATATATATATTACCTCTCTCTCTGGGTAGAAATGCTGTAGAAATGAGCATTTTGACACCACTTTAACTTGCACGACTCAATGCTATGGAATCTCAGGAGTTGTAGTTTTACAAAGATGTTAGCCTTCTCTGCCACAGTACCTTATCAAACTATAAATGCCAGGATTTCATAGCATTGAGCCATGTTGGTTAAAGTAATATAAAACTGCATGAATTATACAGTATAGATGTATACAATCTCTCTCTCCCTCCCCCTCCCTCTCCCCCTTCTCCCCTCTCTCTGTATCTATACCCCACACCTTCTTGATTCCTATTTGAAAGAAATTGTACCAATTTATACAATTGCATGTTTTGGAAGTGGGAGACTTGTCATAGCCCCCCCCCCCCACCACTCCCTAACGCTACAAATATTACATTGTTCCCACACAACTACATGTTTTCAGCATGAAGGTCTGAAAAAGAAAAGTTTACAAATCTGCATTTGTTGTGTGTTATATGAAATCTCAGCGTTAGAACCTCATGCCACAATTATGCTACCTTATAATGTATTTATGGAAGCATATTTTAAATATATATATTCTGCAAAGTCACAGAAAACTAGCACTTCCTTCCTTGTTCAGAGCTAAGGTAAAAGGTCCTGTGGTGACAGAGATTCAAAGTGTCAGTTTAAACCCAATTTTGCTTGGGAAAGTAAATGGGAAAACCCATGTAGGCACTTTTAGCTGTATATCAAGCACAATACATTGTGCCTTTCTCTGATAGTCTCCCATTGGCAGTTCAAAATGGTTCCCAACAATGTGTCATCAGATATAGTTGGAGATCAACTCCAGCAATCCCTGGCAAACAACCAATAGAGAACGAAATTTGGGGAATGACTGCACTGGAAATATTCTTCAAACATTTTCCATATTTAGATCATATCTTGGTGTGCCTCTTGCAACTAGAAGTTTCTGGTTCTACCTAACTATTTGCGGTATGTCATGTTTTCCCCATTCCTGCATCTTTATCCTCAAGTTTTAGTATTTTATCTAGTCCTGATAAAGTACAGATTTTTATCTAGTTGCTTTTAATTATTGAGACAGTGAACTATGTACTACATATTGAAATCTGTTCCATTTTCATTTTTGTGTAGGGACAATGCTTTCCCTAGCATGAAATATAATCTCAACGGACCATTTTCTTAATGAGCATTTTAATGCAGGTCATGAGTCTTTAAACCATTAAGTCAAATGCCAAAGTGTATAAATCTCCACTGATAAGAGTCCATTGAGGGACACAATTATATTGTTATAAAGTCTTACACATTGGAATTTTGCCATGAAGAAGACTATTCTGAATCTTTTTGGGTAATATTTACAAAGTACTGTATTGAGCCTTGTAGCAAAAAAGAAGAATTATCATTTCTAGAAAATAGCTAAAATGGCTAAAATTGAAGTGATAATGACACTAATACATTGAGAGAACAGAATAGAATCATTTAAGATCTATGTTATATTTGTGAAATCATTCCTTCCAAAAGTCCAGAGTTGCATACACACTGCTGATTAATTTTGTATGTACTTCTGAAAGGTGAACATCGCATATCTCTCTTCTCAGTACCTTTTTAATATGTCTATATTGAAACATTTCTCATATCCATGATGATTATTGCTCCAGTATTGTTTTAACAAAATTGAGCTAAATCCTATTATTTGTCCTGGCTAGAGGACACCACTGAATCAATTGATTTCATTGGCTCACCAGCCTATAATATTTTCAATGGGCAAGAATTCTGTTGGAAGTAACCAAGAGGATTCTAGTCACTAGGTCATGAGAAGATCAAAACACAAGGCAAATTGTGTTGTCGAAGGCTTTCATGGCCGGGATCAAATTCCCCATGTTGGACAGGGATAGGATAGGCTCAATTCAATTAATAAAATGGTTCAAAATAGAAAATGTAAACATGATGATTTTCTTTATTATTTACCATAAATTGCATATTTAACTGCATTTTTAATTATTGCAAGTCTATTCTAGAAATGAAAACACCTTATAAACAATAAATATTATCTGAGTAAATAAAACAGTATTTGATGACAAACTGAATGAATGATAAAGCAACATGTTTTGTGATATACCTGAGTATGGAAATGCTCTGATCACAAGATTCCTTGAAATCACTGATTTGACAGGTCTGAAAACAATTCCCTTTGAATTAATGGGAACATGGAAATAAAAACAGATGTGAATTCCATTGATCCAGCCAATCCACTCTGTCTGGGACTAATACTTAGATGTGATGTGTTGTAGTACTGTGCCTTCAAATAATTTCTGACTTATGGTGACTTTAAAGCAGGGCCCCCAAAAGTAAGGCCCATGGTGTGGACGTGGCTCTCCAAGTCATTTACTGGCTCCTGCCCTAAACACAAGAATCTTAATTAACTTGACAATCTTGTCAGTCAAAAGCATGTTGGTTAAAATTGTTCTTCATTTTAAATACTGTATTGCTCTTTCATTTTTTGCACTACAAATAAGATGTGTGCAGTATGGATAGGAATTCACTTTTTTTTTCCAAATAATAGTCTGTGAACCGGCCCTCTGCTTACAAAAATTTAAGAACCCCTGCTCTAAAGCAAATCTATCATGCGGGTTTCATCACAAGATTTGTTCATTAGAGGTTTGTCATTGGCTTCTTCTAAAACACAGGACTTGTCTATATGGAAACGAAACTCATATCCACCCTGAGTTGACTTCTGCTATCTTCATAATGTTTCCATACTTCTGGGGAGTGTTGTTGATTAAACTAGGTTAATCTGTTTTTGGTTCACTATGGTAAAAGTAATGTGATGCTTTGGATTTTGCTTGAATGTTTGGAGCATTCCATACTTTTACGGCAGTGTTGGCAACTGGACTGGTCCACTGGGCATATGGGGTGCTTCCACCGAGATTCTTTCCCTGCTCTCACTATGTACATGTATAACATGTACATTACAACCTGTTCCACCATAGTTAGACTGTAAGCTTCTCAGATATTGTAATGTTCATGGTAGTTAGTAAAACACTAGTACAAGCAGATGTTTGACCTCTTTGTTTGTCCACTAAAAATATAAGGTAATATTTCCATATTTTGGAAAGAGAACAAAGTGAATTTAGAATCCAGGTGTATTAAGTATAAAGTATAGACCCATGGTACCTGAAGCAATGTTGGGGAAAATTCAACATTGTGCAATGTGCAAGGTTCCTGGATGAATGGTTTTAAGCACTTTATATGTTTTTAGCTTTGTATACTGTTTTTATTGACTAATTTCCAATTGTTTTAAATGTGCTATGCTCTATTTTATTGTATGGTGTTAGTGGCATTTAATTTTGCCAGATTTTATAAGCCGCCTTGAGTCCCCTTGAGTGAGAAAGGTTGGGAAGAAATGCTGTAAATAAATAAAATAAATAAACATGGGGCTGCATGTTGAATTACACAAGCCAACAAAATTAAACTTTTTGTAATTACAGTAGAGTCTCACTTATCCAACATAAACGGGCCAGCAGAACATTGGATAAGTGAAAATGTTGGATAATAAGGAGGGATTAAGGAAAAGCCTATTAAACGTCAAATTACATTATGATTTTACAAATTAAGCACCAAATACACTGTAGCGTTATGTAGTAACTTTGCAATGTATTGAACATTGCAATATATTGAAAACATTTACTACAAAAACATTGGCTACTAACAAATTAACTACAAATAAAGATAGAATTGCATAAAATGAACTTACAGTAACAACATTGTCAGAAATTAAATGTGTAAAAAGTTCAGTCCTTGCTGCCTAGAGAAACAGCTGTAGATCCAGGCAGGAGGCAGACTGGTTTGGATATTCCAGAATGTTGGATAGGTGAATGTTGGATAAGTGAGACTCTACTGTATCAGAAATGAGAGAAGCACAGTTTAAATCAATTTTTATTCTGATTTTAAATGTCTTTATTTTTTCCATCACATCAACGTTTTAAAATATAACGAATGGTACATTACAGTGCACTACTGTAAGTCTGCACATTTTACATCATATTTGTGTAGCACAAGCCAACAAGCCAACAAATAAACACATATCTGAATTCAGAGCAAAAAAAACCCTCTATAAGAATGATCTAAAATTATATCTGATGAAAAATACTTGTTGGCTTGTGTTATTTTTTATGATCACAAAAGTCCCAGATACCCTTAATTTGTCTAAAATTTTATCAAAACGTATGAGTTCTTTCAAATAGCCACCTCAGCCCATCCTGCTATAGTTTTCACTCTTGCCTTAAAAATGTATTATATTATGACTCAAGCTCTGGTGAACTACAAACCACTTCAGAAACATGACCTGTTATCCAGAAATGCTGTCTGTCTATCTATCTATCTATCTATCTATCTATCTATCTATCTATCTATCTATCTATCTATCTACACGCACACGCGGTTCAGAAAATAAGATTAGAAATAATTAGATTCAACAGGAAATTCAGTAGAAAATGTAGATATAGCAGCAGTTTTAACATTAGAAAATCTTCTAATGTTAAAACTGCTTCTATGACTACTTCAACTGGTTGAAAAGCAGTCTGATTGCTCACCAAGGCTGGCTACAGGCAACACACAACTTTATTATAACATCTTCATTGGCTGCAGGGCCAATACCAGGAAGATTATTTGAAGGACTGCATCCTGCTTTATTGACCTGCCAATGCTTTCAGGTCTGCTGGAAAGATTCTTCCCTGTGTCTCAAAGGTACATCTGATGGGTAAATCACAAAGAGCCTTTTTAATGGCTGCCCTTAGGCTCCCAAAGAAGTTAGACAGGCACTGCCCTACTTTCTTTTTGCAGACAAGGTATGACTTTTCTGTTTCAACAGGCATGTGATGTGTGATTATATAAGGCCCATCTCACCCACACCAATTGCTAATTGTGCTGGTGTGTGTGTGCGCGCGTGTGTTTAATGGTATATGTTTTAATCTGGTTTTTATTTTTTTTATTTTACAGTATCCTTTTAACCTTTATTTTTTGTGAATTTTAATGTTGTGTCTGTTTAGTTTGTTGTAAACTGATTTGAGACTGAACAGGGGGGAAAGGGCCATAGATAACAGAAGAAAAGGAAGGAACAGGAGAGATGGTAGAGGAAAAGGACTTAAATGGCCATGTGATTAGTACTGTAAGGCATTACTTCATAATAAAAACTGATCTAATTCAGATAATTATGCACCCCAGTGATAATCAAAAGGATGTGGATATTTGATGGTTTTATCATACTATTTTCATTCTGATTCATTAAAATCCACAGCCAGTGTGCATTTTTCTATGAGCAATGAATCAAAAGGTTGGAATTCCATTTTTTAACATTATGTGTCCTCCAATACTGCCATAAAATTAATATTAATTTATATTGCCTTATTAGGTCTAAAGAATAAATCAGGATATCACATATAATTACATGCTGAGTACTTCTGAAAGGCCTGCTACCACTAGCAGAAGTGCATTTCTCAGGGTCATGAATTACGATGTTATTTTTCAAAATGAGACAACACCAGTAATGGCTGATTTAGAGGTGTGGGTCTCTAATAA
Source organism: Anolis carolinensis (assembly GCF_035594765.1). NCBI lineage: Eukaryota > Metazoa > Chordata > Lepidosauria > Squamata > Anolidae > Anolis > Anolis carolinensis. The sequence continues at coordinate 132,328,580 of NC_085843.1, forward strand.
CTTACTGCTTGGAATAGCACAAAATCAGAGCTCATTCCATTAAGGAAAGAGGAGGACATAAAAGATAAATCAGCCAAGGTACAACAACAAGGACAATGCAAATGACCCACACTTGAATTATTTGTAATGCTTGCTTCTCTTCCACTGAAATGAGGAAGTTAGGTGTTTAAGGCCCTAAAGAATGAGGCAAGTTTCTGATTAAGAGTGTGTATATCCAAATGGAAGATCTTCCCCTTCTCCACTTTTTCCATGCTGTAACTCACCTCAAGCCACAAGGAGAGGTGCGTAAGAAATACTCTTCTTCTTCTTCTTCTTCTTCTTCTTCTTCTTCTTCTTCTTCTTCTTCTTCGAATTGTGAGGGTCCTAAAAGATTTTTGATTTGGTTTTCAGGCTGAAAGAGGGGCAAATTCTTTCTAGACTTCTGCTTACTGTGGATGATGAGAAAGGGGAAGAACACTATACCACTAAGCATGGGCTAATCATCAGAATCGTCACAAATCGAAATAAAATCGTATCTATTTTGGGTTCCAAACGGAGTCCAAGGTGGTTTGGTGCTTCGGAATTAACCTTCCAATTTGAAACGTTGGGGCCCATTTATTTAATGGCCTCGGAATACCTTCAGATATATGAGAAAATGTTTTTAATTCAACCAAACTTTGTTTGCAGGGAGGAGCAGCCTAGCCAGGGCTTGTCTCCTTGCCCAATCAGTGCTGACTATTATAATCCAGTAAAGTCTTGGCAGAAAGGGAAGAGCGTTTTCTCTCCTGGCTAGCAACGGGCTTAATAACAGCCCCATAGAAAGAAACCAAGCCCTGAGTGTTTCCTCTCTTGCCTGGCAATGGGCTTAATAACAGCCCCACAGAAAGAAATCAAGCCCTGAGCATTTTCTCTCTTGGCTAGCATCAGGCTTAATAACAGCCCTATAGAAAGAAACCAAGCCCAGTGCTGGAAGAGAGTTTTCCCTCCTGGCTAGCACCGGGCTGTTTTGAGACAGCATGGTGTGGTGTACTAGTTTGAGAGTTGGGCTATGAATGTGGCTTGATTCCCCACTTAGCCATGAAAACCCACTGGGTGATCTTGGGCAAGTCACATACTCTCAGCCCCAGAAAACCTAATGGATCAGGAAATAATACTTTCAAAACAGGAACAGATTTCCTTATTCAGAGGCTGATGGCCATCTGTCAGGAGTGATTTGATGGTGTGCTATGATTTCTGTTCCTGGTTGATAAATGCCATTTCCTAATTGGTTCTGTCATAAAAACATGGTGAAACTTTATTACACTGCCAAAACTTTGCCTTTGTGCAAGGGGCATCGTCCTATAAAAAATAGCACATTATGGTTTGTTGAGCCTCTCTCCACCAATTTAACAAAGTTTCAGCCACAAAAACAAAGTTTCTGAAATATAACAATGACTTTCAAAGTAAAGACAACCCAATGAAACAGGAAATAACACTTTCAAACCAGATACAGATTTTTGTTAATATTAAAAAATGTTTTTATAAAAACCTTGAAAATTTGCCAAAAATCTGAGGATAAATCAAATGTTCTTAGATTTGGTGATCTGACAGTGGTTTTTGTGTTCTACCAATGTAGAAACTTTCATTAGGATAGCTAAAAAAAAGAGGGAGAGAGAGGGCCATCAATTTTCCCAATTGACGATAATGTTTTCCTTCATGCGCATGCACATCCGCCATTAATGAGGTACATATGAAGCTTCAGAAGTTTTGGAAAGTTTGGAATTTTTTGCCTTCAAGTTCAGAAATGACTTTAGAAACGAAGCACCAGCGCCCCCTACTTTCGAAGAGAGTTTAGAACCATTTTTTCTCTTGGATTGCACATGCCAATATACCACATAGCCAGGCACAAAGCCATGTTTCATTAGCTTTCTCAATAGTAGGATAATACAATCCTTTCATATACTACTTCTATTTTCAGTTGCATTGTAACAGATTTACTTGTTTAGGAATTTATTTTGAGAGCCCCATGTGTATGTTCTCAAAGGGAATCCATAATAATGCCCCCCAAATAAAGATTCAAACATTGGGGGAGGGAGAGATACACTGGTGGACTATTGTTTCCATCTATATATATCTATATATATGTATAAATATATTAGGCTTGATCGATCCACGAAAAATTTGATTCTAAACTCGTTTCAAAACTAGAGGGGGGCAGCGTTTCATTTCTGAAGGTATTTCCGAATTTTGCCCCCCAAAAAATTCGAAATTAATGAAAATTCGTTATCTTCAAAATTAATTCGTTAATGGCGGACGCGCATGCGCAATTCCCAAAAACAGCACAGAGGGAGAGGACTTTACAGGACTCTCCCACCCTCATTTTTTGAGTGATCTTCTTCAAACTTGGTACAGTGGTAGAACACATTTAACACTGATAGCTCACCAAAATTTGGAACGTTTCCCTTATCCTCTGATTTTTGGCGAATTTTCATAGCTTTTATAATAAACCATTTTTTAATAATTGCAGAAATCTGTTCCTGGTTTGAAAGTCTTATTTCCTGTTAAATTGGGTTGTCTTTACTGTGAAAGTCATTGTTCTACTTCAGAAACTTTGTTTTTGTGGCTGAAACTTTGTTAAATTGGTGTGTGTGTGATATATACTGTGTATATATATATAGTCCCTGCATATGTGTGTGTGTGTTTGTGTGTGTGTGTGTATAGGTAAAGGTAAAGGTATCCCTTGACGTTAAGTTCAGTCATGTCTGACTCTGGGGGTTGGTGCTCATCTCCATTTCTAAGCCCAAGAGCCAGTGTTGTCCATAGACACCTCCAAGGTCATGTGGCCGGCATGACTACATGGAGTGCCATTACCTTCCCGCCAGAGCGGTACCTATTGATCTACTCACATTGGCATGTTTTCAAGCTGCTAGGTTGGCAGAAGCTGGAGCTAACAGCGGGCACTCACTCTGCTCCCGGGATTTGAACCTGGGACCTTTCGGTCTGCAAGTTCAACAGCTCAGTGCTTTAACACACTTCGCCATCGGGGCTCATGTATATATAATATACATACACATACACACAATGTGGAGAATATGTGGAAAGGTAGATAGATAGATAAGTTGGGAGCCACAGCGAAGGCACCTTCCTGGGAGCAAGGTCTAATAATAATAATAATAATAATAATAATAATAATAATAATAATAATAAAAAATCCCTTACAATATCCAAGATGGGTACCATTATTGGCAGAGAAAGCCAAGCTGTAGGAGTTGAAATCCAATCATTTATCCTCCCTATAGAATCAATTTTATATGCATTTTTAGCTACAGAAAAGCTAAAATCAGGACAGTAAAAGAACAACACCCAGAAAATGGAAATTCCAGACAGGAAACAATCAGGGCCAGCTAATACCTCCCAACAAAGGATTCCCCCAGGTAGGAAGCAGCCAGGCTTTGAAGCTGCAAGGCTATTCAATGCTAATCAAGGTGACCAATTGCAACATTCACACTTGCCTCCCACAGACAAGAGTTCTTTCTCCCACCCTGGACCTTCCACAGATATATAAACCCCACTTGCCTAGCTTCGCACAGACGTCAAAACCTCACCGCCGGGCCCCTCTCTGCCTCTCTCGGTCTCTCCATTCCCGGCTCCATCCGCTGCCTTCCCGCCTCACAGAGAGACACCAGGCCTGAGCTGAGGCGAGGCGGCGGCGGCGGCCATTTCCCCCCTCCGTCTTCCTCCTCCTCCTCGGCCTCCTTCCCCCTCGCCCCCTCCCATTGGCTGAGCCCGTGACGCCCCTTTTGCTGAGGGGCAAAAGGAAAGGGCCTGAATGGTGGGAGTTTGGGTGATTTGCAAAAGCTTTTTTTTCCTAATGAAAAAAACGACGAAATAAGAAAAAACGGCCTCTCGCGATTCGAAACCGCGATATCCAGACGTGTGGACAATCAAGGCCGTATATTGCTTCAAAACAAACGAAAATAACGAATTAATAACGGGTAACGGGGAAATCGAATTATTTGAGCAAGCCTAATATATATATATATAGCTTCTGGCATTTTTACACAAAGGTAAACAACGAAACTAAACAACCCAGAACTACAAAACTTGGCAAAACAACCCATGGTCCTCCCTGCTAGGTTCCGACAACACAACCAAAACTCCAACTCACATCAAAAAAAACCCCCAAAAAACACTGAAAAAATAATCTGCGCCTGTGCTGGGCAGGACACAGCCCACGAGCCTCACGTGCCTCACCCCCTCCTCCACGCTTGCATGTTCGCTTGCCTGCTGCTGCGGGCACTGAAATAATCACCACCATCCCCCACAGTGCACCGCGCGCCTTCCTGCCACTTCCCTGCGTGCACCGAACTGGGAGGGGGAGGGAAGGAGGGGTGGCCCCAGGATAGAGAGAGGATAGCGAAAGTGGTGTTTTCCTCTCGGGGGAATGTGGAGAATACCATGTGCTACCTCCTGAGGCTTGAGTTGGGACGGGCAAGCGAGAGCAAGGTGGGTTTGCCAACTGCGCCTCTTGCGACCCTGTGGGGGGGAGGGGGGGAGGGAGGGAAGGAAGGGGGGCCAGGCACATGGGGGATGAGGAAAGGCAGCACATGTGTGTGGGGTGATTTAAAGAGGCCACGTGGCCACCGCCCTAACCGCTGCCCGCTTGCTTGTGGAAAGCAGAGCTCGGCATCCTAAGGAAGGGAAGGAAGGTGCGTGGCGGGGAGAAATAGAATAATAGAATCATAGAATTAGGAGAAACCCCTAAAGGCCATCCACTTCAACCCCTTTCTACCATGGCGGGCACAATCCAAGTACTCCCAACAGATGGCCATCCAGCCTCTTAATAATAATAATAATAATAATAATAATAATAATAATAATAATAATAATATCATAGAATCCTAAGGTTTGGAGAGACCCCTAAGGACCATCCAGTTCAACTTCATTCTACCATGCCGGAGGACACAGTCCAAGCACTCCTGACAGATGGCCATCCAATATCTGCACAATAATAATAATAATAGAATCATAGAATCTTAGAGTTAGAAGAGACCCCTAAAGGCCATCCAGTCCAACCCCTTTCTGCCATGGAGGACACAATCCAAGCACTCCCACAAATAGCCATCCAGCCTCTTAATAATAATAATAATAATAATAATAATAATAATAATAATAATAATAATAAAACCATACAATCCAATAGTTTGGAGAGACCCCAAAGGGCCATCCAGTCCAACGCTTCTACCATGCAGGACACAATCCAAGCAGTCTTGAGAGGTGGCCATCCAGCCTCTACATACGCCACAGCAATGCGTGGCTGGGCACAGCTAGTGATTTCTAAACTATAGTTGGTGGAATGTGTAGTTTAACAGCATATGAAGCTGCTCCCCAATTCTATTGATTGAGAGAAATGTGGTTATTGTTCCAAAAAATTAAAATATTATCATAGAAGTATAGAACACATTTTTTCTATGCATATTTAGAAGACTGCATTTAGATACTCCTTTCATTTACCCTTTCTAGTCTTTGTTGTGGTTCCTTCTTTTTAAAAGGAAAAGCAAAGCTGAATGAGGACTATAAATGTATAAGACAATGGAATCATGCATGCCACTTCTATTCCCAATGAACCCGTGTTGTAGGGCATGGGCATGCCCATTCGTTTTCTAATCTAATCACACTTAAATGTGCATATAACAACTTTTAAAACTTGCTGATCCATATGATGCCATTGAGGAATGAAGATCTAAGCCCAGATTACAAGGGAAGAGCATAATGTACAGCTCTATACCTATCTATACTTGTAGTTCTCATATATTTAGTGATATACTTAAGCAGAAATTTGCAGGGGAGTAGAAGAGGGGAGAGAAGGAGAGCAGAAAAGGAGAAATGAAGAGATTCTATTATTTAAATTCAAAGGAGTGCGTATTCTAGTTAAAATTTCAGCTATAAAATACAAACATCTCAAATGAACAAATTGGTAATAACATTCAGCAACTAAATGTATGAAATGTGGGCTTTTCTCAGTGCCTTCACCTCCCCATGTTTCCCTCTGGTGTCTGCTGAGGCTTCCCAGGATTTCCCAGGTTTCCAAGATGCTGTTTTATCAATTTTATGAATTTCACAGAGATTTGCATTCCAACCACTGCCTGTGGTTTAGTTTCAACTGGGGCACCAAATAGAGACTGAATCTCTGTGCCTAACCCCATTCATGTAGCAACCTGTGGGGAGCACAACATAAAACAGGAGAGAACTTTGTGGTTGGGTGGGATCCTGGATGGCTTTATACTGAGAAAGTACATGGCGGGATGGGTCAATTTCTCCCAGTCTCTCTTTTGCTGCCTCACTAACACTACTCTTCTGTGAGTGGAGGCCTAAACAGAGTTACTACTCTGTGACTGAGATCTCTTCAAATAAAAGTTTATTTGGCAACTGTATACAGAAAAGTTGCCAAGTATACAATTGGCCCAGTGCCGATTCAGGGCTTAATTTGAGTCAGGGATCACAAGATCTTAGCTCCAAAAATGAATTTCAGAGGGAAGGATCAGCCCTACAAGTTTTGTTGTAAGTAGCCAAAATATTAGTAATAGCAATAGTACAAATACCTCACTAATTCCAGATTCTTGAATAGAACCTGAATCAGTGATGGCACATAACTCCAGTTAGAAAAATCTAGTAGAGTGTGAAAGGAGGAGGAGGAAGAGGAGATAGTGATGCTAGAAGAAAAAGGCTATCTATTAGGGTTGTGCATGGATCTGTTTTTCAAAATGGGCTCTGGCTATTTCGACTGTTTCAGCCAGTCATAACAGCATAGGATCCATTACCATTATTTTCTTTCTGTAATAGACCACATGGCTTCTGAAAACACTGCTTTCGGTTTATTTTGGCTACATGTGGAGCATGGAGAGGCAGCCATGTTTGTGGTTTCCCTGTGAGCCCTGCCTGTTAAACCAATCAGAACAGAAGAAAGTCATGATGTGTTTTTTAGCCAAGAAGGGCTTCCATTTTTCTGTTGTAAGCAGGCTTCTGATTGTGCTTGGTCTGGATCCTCCCCTGCGGCCACTTCTGAGAGTGTGTGATTCCCGTGGTTGTGCCCACAGGTTCATTGGAACATGCAAGCCCCCTCACCACATCAAGGTGACAATCCATCGAAGGGGATAGATATAGATCTATCTCTCTCTATCTCTCTCTCTATCTATCTATCTATCTATCTATCATCTATCTATCAAGAGATACTGCATCCTGCAGCACATTTTGCTATAATTTTTCTATGAACATCTCATTAAATATCAACCAATTCAATATAGTTTGTGACAGCCACAAAAATGAAGTTTCTTGGGTATAAAAACTACTTTCAAAGTAAGTACCACACAATTAAACACAAATAACATTACCAAGCCAGGAACATTTTCAACACTTTCAAACCAGGATATCTATCTATCTATTTATCTATCTATGCGCCAGCCACAGATGCAAGCTAACACCAAGACAGAATGCTTACTGAAACATGGCCATACAGCCCAAAAACCTCACAGCAACTCAGTGATTCTGGCCATGAAAGCCTTCGACAATGATGCTGGACTTTAAGTGACTGGGACGGTCACTCTTCTTTCTATATCCCTGCATGGTAATGCAACTTTGCTGCTTCACTACTGCTTGGCTGGACTTCTTGTTGGGGAGGAAACTTTGCCATTCTAGTTATCTTTTCAAGTATTTTTTTTTTAAAAAAAAATTCAACAAACTTTTCCTTTTTGTGAAGTTTTGTGGGATTTTATATATATTTCTTTACTGGGAGAGGAAATGGTTAGAGCAGGAAATCCATATAATCCTGCCCTCAAATGTCACTATGGTACGATCAGTGGCTATTAACAGGTTTTGCCTGTAAATAGCAGGGGACAAATTTGTCATGGGGAGCTGGTGGACTAACAATGGGCATCACTCAACATCTTGTGATAGTTCTGCATTTATTCCCATTGACACCTGAAGTCCCAAGTTTGATTTATGGTGACCCCATGAAGAAAAAATCTCCAAGTCACCCTGTTATCAATTGTGGAAGTCTTGCATTCATAATTATGCAATCGCTCCAGATTAAGAAATCTAGCAGAACATTTTTGAGAAGTGTAATGCCCTTGAAATACATTTTTTGGGGAAAATGTATACAGTTCACTAGAAAGCTCTTTATTGCTTTGGACTCTATTCCTTAGCAGTCATATTCAGAAGTGAAAGCAGCAAAGTCAACGTTCCCAAGAAAGGTGGTGCCATGGTGTGGGAAATAATTCATTTCACTGACAAAGTGAGCCAAATGCCAGGCCATCTTTGTCAGCACACATTAAGCCCCTGCTGAGAGTGACATAGTGTGAGGAATAGGCAGCATGTTAAGAGTAGCAACAGTCATGAGAACACCACACAGCATGTGACAAATGAGCTTTCATTTTTATTCATTTAAAATCTGCAGATCACACTATGAAAGTTTCCTGTTGATGCCCTGAAATTCACTCCAAAGGTGAGCTTACACAACAGTTTCAGACAAAGGGCTCATTCTATCATACTCTGTTTATGAAGTTCTCTGAACATGGTTAGCTTTAGATTAAACTGCATTTTTCCTAAGATATTTTAGAATACCTTTTAAGATCATTTTCCCCACATCAGAGTATGTTCTAATATATTCCTCTCCCTGTCCTTCCCTTTCTCTCTATGAGACACAGAAGACATAATTTCTGTTTTTCTTCTTCTACTTTTACAGATTTTTTTTTGCATTGCTGTCAGGTTACATAATAACTTTTGGTTATTTCTGAAACAATTGAATACGTGATTTTCACGAATTCTGAAAACCTACTATTTGTTATTTTCCATCATGGTTTAAGTACACATATGTCTATATTCATCTTAATCACAGTGCTAGCCAACTAATTTTTAAAAGAGTACATTTATTTCCCACTTTCCCTCTGTGATGTCTCAGGCACCTTTGGCCCATGACCCCGCAGCCATCATAGATCAAACTGAAGAGGATTTGGGCTTTCTTCCATCTCAGCAAGATTCTGTCCCTTTCCAGATGTCTCCTGTTGACATTTTCGTGCCAGAGCCAATTAGAGACGCCCTTGAAACGGAGCCTGGTTCTCTGGAAAGTTTGGTCTTTGATAGAAGGGCTTTTCTCAAAACAGATCGCTCCCAAAGGCAGATTTTAAGGAGAAGCGTGAGATTAGTGGAGAGAGGCGATTGTGGCTAAATCGTTTCCCTTGGGAAGTTTCGGGGAGGCAAGCATCTGGTGCGTTTCTCTGTTTCTCTGGGAAGATTTGGGGAGTCAAACACCTGCTTGGGGGGAGCTCTTGAACTTCAATAAAAGTTCTGCGCTGAGCTTTCCCTATCGCGGTGTCAACATGACTATTGATTGAAGAACATCGTCTCTTGTTCCTGAGCTTCCAAGCGGCCCACCGGTGCATCCCACTCTTTGCCAAGTTTGGACTGCGTTTCAGATCCACCACGAAATACCTTGCCTAGCCTTGAATCCTTGTTCTGGATTTTACTTCAAGAATCTTCCTGTGAAACCTTGCTCTTTCCCCACTCAAACTTCCAAAGAGTTTGAATGTGTTTCGGTTATTTGGATTATAGACTTTAGACTCTAATACTGGAGATATGACTTCATTTTATTGGACTAATTTTGATCTTCTCTAAAAGGTCAACTGCTGGACTATATACTCTGCTTATTTAGGTTTAGAACTTTTATTGCTTTAATAAAGATATTAGATTGTTTATTGGCCTCTGTGTTGGTTTCTAGTGTTCGCGCTGCTTAGGGGTGTTACACCCTCCTTATTATTCTCTCTATTCAATTGTCTAACAAACACATGAACAAACAAAAATGTTACTTGGAAGCTATCATCTTCATCAGCACCATTCATGTCACATCTACCATTACCACTGCAATACATGAAGCACTACAAATGCAAAACGATGCAGTGGAAAATATGAAAAACAGTGGCCTAAGGAAGAGCAAAAATGATTTTCTTGAACTGGATGATGGATGTATTGGTAGTGAGAAAACTGCTAAAATAAAAATCAGAAAACTGTACAGGTACAGCCAGAGGCTTCTATTTGAATGATGCTGTGAATCTCTGCTAGGTCTTATCCTAGGCTTTAAAGAAGCTATTTGTGGTGCTGAACTATTTCTCCAAAATACTGAATACCGTAGACAGCTCATTTAAAGTCTACAATCAACCTCAGTGTTCATCATATGGGCAAAATGAGGTGTGGAGAAGGGAAATTGATTTCATGGTATTTACATAATGCATGAGACCAATTTACCCTAGTCCTAGCAATGTCACTACATTACCCAAAGTCAAGGGATGCCCTGGAGCTCACCTGCACTTTGGGCATGTATAAACAGGTGGCTCAATTCTGTTTTGAAATGGGCCACCATTTTTACACAGCCATCCCACTTTCTCTGGGTTCAAGTGGTCTGGTGACAGGGAATGACACTTACCATCTCAAACCTAGGACAGTACAACAATGGTAAAGGTGGCCACCCAGTGGAACCAGGTTGATCACCACTGAGATATGCAGGCTCCTTCCCAACACCGGGCCATCTCAGTACTGCGAAATGTGGACATCCACCCACCACCAAGCCAGCTCAGCAACTATCCCTGGGCTGATCCACAATACTCCACTCTAGATCAGCTCTGGTGCATGTTCTTTGTGTAGATGAGCCCCCCAGAGTAGATTCACCATCCCAATGACATGGAAGTCCCTAGTTGTCCATGAGGGATACACTGAAATGACCATGTTCTCTCTTGGAGGAGCATTCAAGCTGCAATTTTCTTCATACTTACCTGAAAGTAAGCCCTTGTGAAATTAGTTTAAAACATAGCTGGAAAAGGTACTAAATAAATAAAAAATAAGCTTTATTGTCTTAATATTTGAATCCTGAATATGGCTTTTGGAGAATGTTTATGGGGAGCTCAATAGTGTAATAGTTTATGGAAATGAGTAGCATTGATGATGGGGGGACTTAAAAAAAGATCATTTCCCCTATCACAGAGTTCATCTTGGAGCAGCTTACCAACACAGGTTTCTAAATAGTTGCACTTTCCTCACATCTGATCTTTCTGTAGCTTTGGTCTTAAATGTGTTGGAGTGAGAAAATCTAGATTCTCTGCACAGGGTACCATGAACAGACCACTGAATATCTACAGAGGGAGAATATCATTAGCTACACACACAGCCTTTATTGGCATACAACAACAAAATTGGCATACAACACTCATATATACAACAAGAGGAAGTCACAGATAAAAAGAAAACATACTTAAAAGTTACAAATCTCAAGGATAAAATTTTCACAAAAGAATGCATTAGAGTTGTTCAGAAGATATGGAATCATATAACACCCTTGACATCGAGAACACTGAAAAAATGGAATTCCTGTGGTGGAATCAGTGCCATATACTATGCCAAATTTCCAAACATTTTACACTGTAACCAATAAAAATGATTGATACTGTAAAACACATTTCTGCCTATGTTTGATTTGCTTTATCCCCTTCCTTCCCTTTCCCCAGTATGTAATATGCACTGAAATTCCTTTTGAATGTGGGAAGGGAGAGGGAAAAGACAGCAACAGTATTTTAAATGTGATGGCACCTAACAAGTTGTCACAGAATTATACAATAGAAGATGTCTTAGAGGATAAGTGAACTTGCAAGGTAAGCCCTTGACATGTTTGACAATTTGTGTCTGGCTAAAATGAAGATCACTTTAATGAAAGCTTTTGACTCTCTTCTCCCATTACTTTAATGTGTGCTTAATTGCCAAGCTCCTGGGCATGACAATCTGCGTAGCTGGCATCATAAACAGCTTTCTCTTAGATGTCATGTGATTAATTTGAAAGTACAAGTTAATTATCCTTCAAAATAAAATGATTGTCTAATCACCATGGTCATTTACCTTCACAAATTATAGAGCACCGGTGCTCAAACAAAGTACCATGCAGACATTGAAGTCAAGTTAAAATGCAAAGTCCCCTGCTTTTCAGTTTTGTTCTGAGACAATATTGCTTCTGGTTAACACAAGAATATCCTTAGTGATTTAATGGGAGGCAAACACTTGTTAATTTACAATGGAAGCCATTAAATTTGCGTTTACAGTAGCATCACAGGTTGTGCCGGAAACAGTCTGCTCATTGTTTTTCTTGGAATTAAAAATGACAATTTACTGAGGCCAGTTTGTCTCAAGATTAAAATGTTAGCAATGAACATTTGTAGTATTAGAGCACAAAGATGAAACCTATCCCCATAAAAATAATGTAATAAATATATGTTAGCACGCTTTACAATTTTTTGGTCCCAAATTTCTGTTCCCCCCCCCCCCCAATTAACATGAGCAAGATAGGTTTAAATTCACCTTTGCAGTTAGGAATGTACCTATAGCCTAGAGTTACACATTCATAAGTTATTTGTATTCATGATCCCTATGGATTACATGTTGCAGAGAATGTGTAAGGATCATTAAAATTCTGCTTTATAGCTAGGAGACCATTTTGAGTGAAGAGGTCTGTTCTCCTGTTATTCAGGACAAAGCAATGTATGTTTCCGCCACCACTAGTAATTTTTGATGTAAAAGTCAAAAGCAAGATCTCTGTCACCATTCTTCCTTGAACTGGAAATTGCTCACAGAAGGGAGGAGGAGATGTCAGTTTCTTGTGTTCCAATTGATAGAAAAACATACTCCCCATATTACTTAGTTATGCAACTGGTAGTTATATAACAAAGTAGTGAATGCAGTATTCCTTGAATGTATGTTTCGATATACCTTATGTTTTCTTTTTTATGTTTAGGATACACTTTTGGGTAACATTTATTTAAAACATCAACATAAATGTTTGCTATGTTCCTGAGCCACTAAAGGACAGAAGGCATTAGACTCCAGT